>NW_020925669.1:2542713-2921226 GCF_003984885.1 Neopelma chrysocephalum
GGAAGTTAAAAAAAAAAAAAGATTTAAAATTTTTAAATTTTATAAAATTTTTTTGAATCAAAAAAAATTTTCTTCCTGAAAAAAAAAAAAAAAAAAAAAAAAAAAAAAGAGAGAACAAAAGAAAATTCACTGAGGAGAGGTTGGGTTTTGGAACTTTCATGAGAAAAACAAAACAAACCCAAACAAAAAGACCTAAAAGGCAACCAAATCCTTTCAGCTGCATTTCCTCTTCAGGGCATTAAAACTTATGGATGATCCTAGGAACACTTTAAAAGGTAGGAAATGACTCCATGTTGAACTTGGCCACTGTCACTTTACTCAGGACATCAAACTTTTCATCACTTTTGTAAAAGAGTGCAGGAATCTCAGAGTTCTGTAGGGTATTTAAAATGCAGTTGTTGATTCTTGGATCATCCTTACACACTGTCTGTGGAGCAAGGGATTGCAAATGAAGTACAGTTTCATGTTCATGCTGCACACATCAGTCCAAAGTAAGTTCAGTGGTATTCTAGCAGGGCTTTTCATGTAAGAACACGTGTGCAATCCTAAAGATTCACAGAGTAGCATACTGCCAAACCGTGGCAAGTGGCAGATACTCAGGGAAAAGATGTCAAAAAAGCACGAGTAGCCTGACTGATGGCACTGATTCATGAAACACCTGTGTTTCAGGCAGTGCCTTCATGCCTGGAAAGGGTCCTTGTTCATCACACACAAAAATTAGGCATGTTGACTAAACTTGCTCTATGGGCAGTGAAATGACAGTGACACCTCAAGAAAGTAGGAGTTTTCTTACCCTATAATATGTAGCCTTTCCAGGTAAAAAGCATCTTATACTTTACCTGAAACATCTTCATAACCGAACAAACGTTTTTCTGAGCAAAGTGCTTTACATATTCTAATACTATTTTCATTTACCCTTACACATTCTTTACTGCCACACTCTAAGCAGGCACAATTCTTTCAGCTGTTTCTTGTGCATAGTGTTTCCTCAGCCTCCAATCCACCCTCCTCTGAATCCACTGATCCACACATTTCTTCAAGTAGAGTGCCCAAACCTCAGTTCAACTGAGGCTTTTTCAGTGCAAAAGGAGTGCAAAAACTATTCTCCACTTTTTGTCTGCCATAGTCAAGTTCTAGCCACTCAAGCTAGGAGGCACAGTGAACGGTGTTAATGCACTGCCCTGTGCTTAAAGACTGCACCACTAGAGGATATTAAATATTTCATTGTTTGTTCTTGTTTCTTTTCTCATCATACTGTACAATTTCAGCATGTTGTGCAGCCCAACAGAGCTTGCTTTAGATAATAAAGACTGGCTAATGCAAGGCAGAAAAACTCCTGGATTGATCCAGTGGTCTTTTCTGGCCTTAATTTTTTTGAATCTTTTAATGTCTTTGCTTGTCTTTCTGATCCATATATATGCATCCATGTGTGTGATGCATCTTAATGTAGACAACTACCTGTGTAATTAGCCTTATAGCAATCATTCCAGACACTTATGTGATTGCATTTACACATAAATCCATGTGTATCTGGGTATGTGAAAAACATTTGTAGAGATAACACTTGAAAGCACCCAAGTGTTTTACACTCCAAGGATGAGAGGTTGGCTTTAGCCAGGCTGTCTCTGTCACAGGAGGGAAGGAATGGAACTGGGGGAAGATCTCTGAAAAACTGATCTTTCTCCTCACCTTTGCAGTCAGCAGACAAAAAGTGGTGGCTGCAGGGTGAGTGTAGCATCTCTCCAGCACACCCACCGTGTCCCCAGACTAGAGCAGGCAAACCGAGGGGCAGAGATATTTTGATGCCCTTAGCAATGTTGTTGTCTGGGCAGGCAACCAGATTTATGGCCAGAGCCATCCCTACATACACCTGTGAGTTTTTAGATAGGAATTTCATCACACCATATCAGTGAAAACAATCCTCCAGGACAAACGTGCAGAAGAGCAGCAGTCCCAAAAGCGGCCTAAATACCAGGAAAATTGCCAGACCCTGCTGCATACTAGACATATGCTGAAAGCGTCTCTAGACCATGACGAGATCCATGAATCCCTGGGCTTCATTTACTTCCATGCCCCCTGTTCATATTCATGAGTTCACTGGCTTTCAACCTAGGTCTAGTTCTCCCCTTTCAGTTCTCCTTTCCAAGGCAAGAGAACCGCAGGTGTTCTAAATTCACAGATTCCTGTTTATTCTTGAGTTTGAAAGAAAATGTTGGAAAATGGAAACAATTTCTGGCTCTGGATGGTCTCTCTGGTTGCTCATTTGGGTTTTTTTTTATTCCCTGTCACCAACTCCACCCTGCCACTGTCCTCCTCCTCCTCCTTCCCACCCTTTAGGACTAAAATCTCTAAGCATGGAGACAAAAAGTGTACTGGAAATCAGCAACTGGGCACTTTCTCTGTAAATATCACATGCTGATGCAGTTCTGTGTTAGCCAAAAATAGCAACAAAAATAACAACAACAACAAAAGAAAAAAAATGTTTAATGCAAATCACTTGCCACTGACTCCTTTCCAAAGCAGTAGCATTTACTCTATAGTGTAATGCAGCTGGATGCTGGCCCCCTGTGGAGAGCTCTGACTATGGTACCATTTAGAAACAATTTGGCTGATCCATCATATGTATTTTTGGCAGATCTTGTCTCTCATTTCTTCCTTACTAAGAAATTATGACAGATGAGCTTCAGATACAGAGATCTGCTGCCGATAATCATCTTCTAGAGGATAATTTTAAACCTAGACCACCTGTAGATGTCCTATTCATCCTCTGGATGCCTGTCCCAAGCTCAGACAACCAGTGGCAATCCTATCTGTAAACTCCAGAGCACCTCCTCTGGGCTTCTCCAATATTGGTATAACCCAAGCTCTGCTGAAGTAAGTGGCAAAGTTCAGGCAACACTTTATGCCCAAACCCTCTTCATCCACAGGATGATCTCAAATTATCCAGATCCACATTACATGATTTGTTTATCTATTCATTCAGTCTTCACAGGAACTTTCTTCTCATCAAACTTGATGGTGTATTTCTAAGTGAGGTCAGTATCAGGTTTCCTTACACTCCATGCATAGAAAGGTCACTCAGGTTGCAATTCAGTCCCTTAGCAATTTGACTTATTCTCAAGAGGTGCTGTTACTTTGTCAGATAACTGCAGAAGGAGCCTGGTACAACTAACTTAGATGTCTTACCTAATGAAAGCTGTGGTTAAATTCAAATCCTTGGGGGAAAAAGGCTTTGTCCAACACTCTCCCTTTCCTCTCCAGCTGCCCATTGCTGTACTGTCTCTATCTTCACAGTACTAAGTTGAAAAAAAATGTTCATCCGTTGTGACCTTCAGGTAGTCACTAAATCTCAGTGCTAGAGCTCCTGTAACTTTCCATTCTTTCCTATCCATCATCTCTGCTTACACTGTGAAGTCTTTAGGCAGCTTAAGCTTTCTGGTAGCACTAAACCCCAAATAATAAATTTTAATAAGGTCATCTATGTTCTCTATTATTGTCTTTAAAAAAAACATACATAGTTTTTCTGCTCCTTTTCAACCATTGTTATCTTAGCCATTTCAGGCTAAAACGAGAGCTCTTGCTTGATTGGATTCTACACAAACTTTAAATGTCTAGAAGTAAGGTACTGAGGTTAATCTGGTCATCTAGACCTTTCTACAGACAGTGGAGGAAAAGAACCACACAATAAAGTTTGCCTTCTATATCCTCAAGCTAAAACAAATAACAAAAGAAATGTCTCTTTGAAGATATGGACGTTTCTTTATTTGATCGTGGAAGGAGTTAGAATGATTAGGTTAAACTAAATGCTATACCGTTAAAGTTCAGATTGATAGAGATTAAATGAATCATATACTACTTACACACACTTTTTACTATGTCTACTTTTGATACAGTGCCCTGGATAAGCATGATAGTGCTGCTGCCTTTTTTTTTTTTCCTGATCCAGTCAAATGCATTTTTCTTCTTGATCATCTTCTCTTTCCCACATAAGCACAGGACAGTATTGTGGGAAATCTCATCTCTTAAATGAGACTTTTTGAACAGGTGTTGTCATAACAGACCCTAAGATACAAAACGCAGCTCTAAAGATGTCATGCAAGGGTGGAAATGCCTGTAATTGTGCAATCATGAAACATTTCTTCTCATCCTGAGCCTACCATACATTTCAGGTGTGGTGATAGCCTAAAATTTCTTTGTGCTAACTTTCCTATCAAATGAAAACGGCCCATTTACCCATCTCTGTTTCCCCCTCAAAGATATTTTTGTTGAAGTGTTTGAAACTTTAAGATCACATTGATCTTTCTGAAGGTTGAGAAATTAGCCCTGTTTTACCAAAGTCACTCTAAGGATATCTGCTATTTTTGTTTCATTTCACACATCATGTGGTGATTCTTGAAGGTGTAGTCTATGACATATAGTGACATGATTATGCAAAGATTGCCAAATATGTTTTAGACAAAGATTCATTACCAAGAAGCTCGAATACCCTTTCATGACAGATAGTAAGATAAAATATTTCTAAGATTTTGATTGAAAATAATTAGATTTTAGAGGTGGCTGCATATGTATACACATGCATAGCATTTTGCACACAATTCTTTCAGTGAACTCAAAAAGAAGAAATGCATTGTCCAAAACCCACTGATATTAAAGAGAAGCTGTCCTACTTGAAAGCAACCTGCCTCAACAAGAATGAACATGCTAATTTCACATTTTTACTGTTCTGTTTTCTTTCTTTTCGCATGTGATCCTTCTCTCTCATCTTCTATTTGAAAAATACAGTCTAATAAGATTTAAATTTTTTTTTGTTTGTTTGTTTTTGTTTTTCTTCTGTTAACTTATTGTCTGGCTATAAACTCATGATAAATTTGAGACATAAAATGTGCCAAAGTCTACAAACCTAGTGGATCACCACATGGGACAAATAAAAGGCAGAAATGCTATTTATCTGCCCTTGAAACTAATTAGTAACTGCAGCTCATGGCTCCCTTATACTCTGGATACTCAGGCACGAACAAAAGCCAGTTATATTTCAGGGTGTCTACTTATGTCTCACTTATTATTAATTTCTCTCTAAAAAGCTTCTCTTTGCTCCAAACTGTAGATCAAAGTGATTCCAATGTTACCTGGATCCTCCTAAGTTCCAGGTAGCAATATGGGAAGGGTTAACTGCAGCCCTACACATCATACAGATCTCCTGCCCACCAGCAGAGAAAACATGCATCTTTACCAGCTTATCTTGAGTTGATCCTGCCTTGTACTGAGGAAAACTGACCTTTGGATCTCCCTTCCAGCCCTGTTCTCTCTGACTTCCTTCTGGGAAAAGGAAGCTATCCAAAGCAATTTAGGGTGGGGTCTCTGGAGAATGCAGATACTTTCTGCAAAGGGCAAAGCAAAGAAGAACTCATTCTACTAAAGTTATTCAATGCTATCCCCTGCCAACATTTACTTAATTATCTTTCTGTTCTATAATGGCAATTGAGTTACGGCTCTTTCCTGGAACTTCTATATCCTTCCCTAGTGAATGTGTTTGTGTGTGTGTTTTAAAGAAGAATAAATTGAGTCCAATCAGTTCTGCTTTGCTCAAGGCAGAATTTATGATGGCCTTGTTGGAGAAAGAAGCCACGAGGCAGGACAGAACAGTACTGCTGCTATATTTTAGCTGTTAAATATGCATCATAAACTGAATGCTCTTTTCTCCATACTCTTCAAAAATCTTTCTCAGGGATATTGTTGCCACTTGTCATGATCATGCACTGCCTCAATGTTTCATTCCCCTGTACTCACTCAGCTTTTCCAGGTCACCTTAGTGCTTGTGGACTGCATTCACCTGGACCTCAGGCACACAGATGTTTGATGTATCAAGTCCATTCCCTCACTGCAGAGAATGGTTTGATGGCCATATAAAAAAGGAAGGGTGATCCCTTGCACAGCGTGTTCTGCCTGGTGAACTGAAAGCATAATTTTCTCTACTATCCACTTTCTCTTGTGTTACTTTGGAGAACACAGCTAGATGGGAATCTTCTCAGCTAATTTTAGCTCTAGTAAAAGGGAAGGTAGTCAGTCTAAGTTACTATTCTTGGCTCTCTCAGTCGTCAACAGGGAGACACAGGCACCTCTGTAAGCCAGTGGACACCACCTCCTGCAGCAGAGAGTGAGTCACTGCATGAGGCACTTGACTCCCTGTTGATATTACAGCAAGTGGAGATGCCTGGAACAAACCTAGTGTCTGAATTTTGCTGCTTAGATTTAAGTGAGATGAATTTGTCACTTGACTTCAGCTATGTACCTGGCAAATGAGAACAAGATGACTTCTCCAGAGACTTTTCAAGGATAGGTACACTCCAAGTTGTTGCTCAGTTGGCATTTCAATGGGATCATAGTAGATGCTGAGGAATCATAACTTTTTTTCTTCCAAGAGCTTTTCCCAAAATCTCCTAGTTAACAGTACAAGTTGCTATCACAGTCAGTTTGCTCCTCATTTCCATTGCCTACACGGATATAATTACAGAAACACTGTTCCTGCAACAACCCTAGGAAAGTCATCAGCCATCAGCTGAATATATGAGTAACAGCACAAAAGAACAAAAATTACAATTTCTTTCCTTGCAACAGACTTTTGAAACTTAGGACACATGGGAACCCTAAATTTCAAGTTATAGAGGCTTCTTCCACTGCTAATTTTTCAAGAGGTTTTTCATATGTTGTTATTACTCATCTCTGCAACAAGAAGAGACTCCAGGTTGAGATAAAAGTCTGCCATGTTGCCCTCTCCCAGAAGAGAATGCAGTCATGGCAACATAATTAAGGAGGGAGAGAAAAGGAGGTGAAATATTTTGCCAGTGACTGATTGTGTGATCAGGAAAATAACCTGCCATTTAAAGAAACACTTGACAACATTCTCTCCAACTCCCTAGTAGTGAATAATTTCCAGCTTCCAAATAAGAAAACACAGGACAGAGTGTGACTGAATATAGGCCCAAGGTGCCTTTGCACTAATCCTCATATCCTAGGGTTGTTTGACTTTAGTTTTATTTAGTGCCAAGTTTTACTTCTATAAAGAGAAAAGAAAAAAAAATTAAAAAAAAAGGAGCTGATGAATTTTCCTCTTCCTATGGAATGAAATGCCAATACCTGTTGAGCTGCATCTTCATCGCTGCCTTGGGGGTATTTGATTTCATGAATCTGATTAAATTATTCTGCTTTCAGTATTTCTTTAATATTGCTTTATAAAATATACTCCTAGTGGCTTCAGTAGTGAGAGTACTTGCTGTACTTTCTTTAAAGCTTGCACGGTCCCTCCTGAGACCGGGGGAAAGAGCCCTTATTAAAGAGTTCAGTCATAAAAGCTTCTTCCTCTAGGAGAAGTACTTTGAAACAACTGAAACACACACATACTTTTTTGCTGTGATTACAGGGGCACCCATACTGATGCCTCTCAGGGTATGATATGACCATCTCTGATTTCACCAGCAGAAATCCTATATCTGCGGAAATTTCAGAACATTGTCACCTGGTCAGAGATGCTATCTGATAGGAGCCTGTGTCCCCCCACAGTGGTGAATACCTGGAATTTGCTCTGTGGTGAAATGCTGCTGTTTTTATATAATGGGGGTTTCTGAGGCCCTGACCTTAGGTAGGGTAAAGCACTGCGTGAACACTCAGGGAGGGACTGTCCTTGTGACAGGGACCACGTAGACCTTGTGAGCAGCATGGATAAAATCAAAGTGAATGGAAAAAAGTCCAGAGAGGGAATTAAGTAAGGCCATGCCAACAGTGAGTGGCAGAGCTGAGGGGAAAAAACCTCCTCTCCACCACTTGCCCAGTACTTCTGCCTTGTCACTAGTTAAGGGTCCTGTTTTAATGGAAAATTAGCTGCCCTGGTGCTGTACTGTGCCCCTTGATCTTCTATCACCTCTGACCATGGCGCCTTAAGACACTGGGTTTTCAAAATCATGTAAGAGTTTTAGGAGCAAAAATCACAAGGCAAGTCTTTGAAGCTGCAGCTGAAGAACTCAGCCATTTTCTTTTCTGTGCATTACCCACAGAACACGTAAAGCATGAGCAAAATGCTATATACCATGACGAAATAGTATATACTGCACTGTTACCATCAGAAAAAGTCAAAAATAAAAAAATAACATTTCTGATCAGTCTCTTTCCTCCTCAGTCTGGTCATGTGTTCATAGAAATTTCTGTTCTTTACATCACTTGGATGCATGCAGTGTGATGTTCAAGGAAACATGGCCTCGTCTTCTACCTAGTTCCTAATCGGGAAATCATTCATCTTCTTGCTGCTGATGAAAGCCCTTTATTGCTATTAAATGTTTGCAAATAACACCTAAATTGCATTGCTTCTCTGAGAGGCACTTATTATATACGTATATAAACTTATATAATAATTGTTAGGAGCAACTCACACATCTACTGCTGGTTTGCAAGATAAATGACATTAATCAACAGGATGCCTACAGAACTTTTGGTGAGTCATTTGTTATGCTAATTGAGCCACTTAAAGTAAACTGTCAATGAACAGAGATTTTTGACAGCTGAGATGAGACGTGGGGCTAATTAGTCAGTTTCCATAAAAAAAAGCCTGCCCAATTTTAATAATGTAATATTTAAGAGAGAAGATAATGTTAATCATCTGACCAGACCTCTCTCCCAGAGGATATAGTAGCAAAAGGCATAGCCCGTCATGAAAATCAAGTTTCTCCAGGAAGCAAGCAAAACAAATGGCTGGCTGCACAGAGATGACAACCTTTGCAAGAGAGCTGATACGTCCCATAGGTTACAGAGAACTTTTTAATTAATACACAAAAGCCCAACTTCTGCTCTAAATTACCTGTGTCCTTTTAGATCAATCCCCTTGTTTTCACTCAAAGCATTTTGCATTCATGCTAGCAGCAATGAGATCATTGGGTCTGACTGTAAGGCTTAGTCCTAACCTACAAATCAAATGGATTGATCGGATACACACACTGTCTAGAAGGCAAGAGCAGCATTTTGGCAGCCCTTTGGAGCTGGGTTGTAGAAGATGTAACCGTATGAAGTTATGGCTGAGATCACAGGAGAAACTTCAGGATGTTGCATCTCTCTTCCTGTGATAGTTTTGAGAGCTTGTAATTACTTCCATTGTTTTACAGTGCTACCACTTTCACTCTGGAAACTGTGCAAGCCACAGGGAGCGAGCTTGCTCCTGGAACTGCCCAGCACGGCATCAGGAGGCTTTGGAGAAGAAGCCTTTTGGTCTTAGAGCATAACAGAAACTTTTTAATTCTAACAGACTTAGAAATACTTTAAAAGAAATTACTGTTCCTTATGTACCCACTTGCTGTATAGTATATGTAATTAATCTTGATTCCACTGAGGACAGGCTGAAACCCCTATTGCCCAAAACTGGGACTTAACAGTTGCTGGTGCATTCCACCCCGAGGTGGCTGCAATTCCATAGCAGGTGAACAGTGACTCCAGTACTATAGCAAATGTCAGTAGCAATCACCAGTTATCAACTTCCCACTAAAATCCTCCCTTTTATGCTTGCTGAAAATTTCCTCAAAACCTTGCATTTACCTTTTATTGCAAATTTCCCTTCTTAAAGACAGCCAGAAATATTGTGTGAAATAAGACCTGCCTCCTTTGCTCAGTGCAAGCTTTGGAAGGAAAATAAAATGAGCTAACCAGTCACTCATCTGAAATGTTGTCATCCAAATTTTGCTTAAAAATATAGGGTGAAATAAAGGCAGATTCCTGAATGTGCTGAAGGAAAAAAGCATTGTTACTGGCGTTAATTTCTATCAAAAGTAAGTGTGAGCCAGAAACTTCAGCCTTAATTTCTTTCTGGATTTTTTTCCTGTTCTTAGAAATGACTAGACTTAAAAAGCGTGTTGTTTGGAAGAAAATTATTTTTGTAATTTTAAATTTTCAGGGTTTTAAAATTAACCACAAGGTACAGGTACTTGAAGTTAATACTTACCAATAACCAAGGGAAAAGTGTTCAAAGCAGCTTTTCAAAGTTCTAAGCAACAAGAAAAATATTAGTTAATGTATCACATATAATGTTAGCACTAGTGTTAAATTGTCAGGTCTTCTCTTCCTTTTCTTAGCCTATGTGTGTACATGCACCCATGTCTCTACCATGATAACACCTATAACGTTTTAATAAAGTTATGTGCCATAACATTATTAAAACTTTAAAGAAAATATTTCTGTGGGTTGACTTTTAACATTTTTCTGTCACTCTGATGTCCCCCTTGAACACATTCACACACAAAACCATGCATATTCATGTTATTCAACAGACTTTGACTAATATACAATGAACTGCATTTCCAGGAGCACTAGAAACAACACCCGTTTTTAGCATCAATCCACGTTAACCTGTAATTCTGTGACATGGATGTCACAAATGTCACAAATTAGGAGCTGGTATTTTCAGAAGCCCAAAGTGCTGAGATCTTTTTTGCTGCTGCTTATAGATGGAGCTAGAGTGATACAGACTTCACCATGAGGGAATGTTCAGCTTTCTCCAAGGCAATTCAGCTTAAGCAAGCATGAAGCCCAAGTCCGATCACCCAGACCTCCAGACCTGCTTAATCTGACAGGTCTGAAACAGATCAAAGCCTACCAGCTCTTTCCTTTCTCTCTGCTTTCTGGTGTCCTGGCACTTAATGTCTTGCCCTGTCTAGAGCAGCATTTGAGTTGGAGTGGGTGATGTCCTGTGAATTGAAGGGTTAGTGAGGGCTGGGAAATGTGAAGTGGACATGGCAAATCTTTATATTGAGTTAACAAACTGAACCATCCCTGAGGCAAGGAAAACAAAACAAAAAACAAACAAACAAACAAACAAAAAAAAAGTGACAGTTTCAGAAGTACTGAAGCCTCAAGTTGTGAGCAGCATCCCACAACCTGCCCATCTCCCCTCTACATTGAATCTAAAGAGATGAGAAAGTACTGTAGGATGGGTCTCAGGCAGACACTCAGACACGGCCCCAAAACCTGTTCTGGATCCAGGTGATTTGTTGTGTATCCTATGCTGGGGCTCACTCAGAGCTCAGGCATGGGCTTCAATTGCTTAGGACAGGTTTCTTGACCAGAGCCCAGCTGATTTCTTGAGGACATTTCAAATCCAATTTTACGTGATTCTGTGCAGGAAGATTTATCTCAGTGAGTCTCCTACTTTCGCCTTTTAATCAACAGAAGATACAAATCTTTCAAGGCCTCCTCTGGCTATTTGTCTCTGGTTTAAGGAATATATATTTTCAGCTTTTGACATCTGCATTGTGCTTTTCCAAATGACAGCTATTGGAAGAACAAAGAAAAAATGTGGCTATTTTAAGCTCTCCTTACATTCTTCCTCTATGCTAAAGCAGCTTCATGCTGTATTAGCTCTTGAGAAATTGTTGTTTTAATGTTGTTTCAAAGACAGTCCAAATTCCAGATTTTTTTCTTTTCCATCTAAAGAAAAAAAAAGTCCCACACAGAATTCTGGTTTGGAAAACTACTAATTTCTTTTTTTTTTTTTAAAGACCAATGTGGCTGATTCTTTTTCAGAACTGCAAACCCCAGCTCTCATCTACAGTTTGTTTTCTTGCTTTTCCACTAATGCTGAGCATCTTTGAAAGAGATTCATGAACACATTGCGCTGGGGAATAGGAAACCCAGGGCAGAAGGCAGAGGTGTTCATGTGTGGAGTAGGAAATGAGATTTCCCTCACCTTTGCAGAGTACAAGAATTTTAAATCCAAAGGCTGGCATCTATATGTGTTGGGAGGATCCTGCCTAAGAACATTCTTCTAGAAAACTCCAAATACTTCTTTAACTGAACTCAAGACTTATAATGTATGCATCAGAAGTGAGCCTATGCCTCAGATTCTGGGTGGGATTGAAGTCTGAACTAGCCTTAATCTCTTTAATGACCTCAACCCTCCCAAATTTTGCTGAGAAAAAAAAAAGGGTGTGAAAAAAGATCCAATTTTACAGCCCTGACCTATTTCTAATCCTGTTCTGATTGCTATTTACTGGGCTCCTTTCCAAACATACTGTTTACTTTAGGGCTGATTTTTCTCCATCCAGATTAAAATTCCAGTGAGTTTCCTTCATTCCTTTAGACTGTAACCCCAAATGGGCCGTGGTATTTTATTCAGAATATAGTAGCTGGATAATGATGCTCTCAGCAACCCACAGAAACCTGGCAGTTTGTATATGAGAAGCTTGTATGCACACACAGGAGCACACGGGAGCTCATGCATACGACCCTGCACATCGCCTCATATACACACACACAGATAAGTGTGCTCCATGAGCATGCTCATGGCTCCTTCTATGCTATGCACATATGGACTAAACAATTACACTCACCTATGAGCCTGTCATAAGGCAACAGAAATGCCAGCTGCCTTTGAAGTTTCCCGAAGAGCAGGAAAACGAGTCAACAGTGCTGGCCAACATCACATCATTAATCATCTATTAGCTGAGGTTGTGTGCTCCTGTCACCTGTCACTTTGTAATGCATGCAAATCACTCCAAGAGTAACATTTTCAGCCTGACATTTCCAGGGCCAGAGCTGGGATCAACCTGCTCTTTGTATTCAAGATGAAAAGGAAGTGCAGAAACAAGTGGTGAGATTGTTGGAAGGAGACAGAGAAAATGAAGGAAATAAGAAAAAATGAAGGAAATTATGAAAAATTGGTCAGTAGAGTTGAATTTAAAAATATAAAGTTAAAATTGTGAGGTTTTGCATGTGACTAAGAAATGCTCAGTTTAAAATCCTCCCTCTGCTCTATAGCTCTTAAAGGGAGTGAACCATAGACATGACACTGTTTTCCTGCGAAACTCTGTAGAAAGAAAGTATACTTCTTATGCTTTTTTGTTATTATTATTTTTAACTTACTAATTTTAAATCATATCTAACTTTAGAAATCTGCATCTGAATTCATGGTTCATATGGAATTGTTAGTTTCCATTATGGTCAACATATGAAAATAAGATTTCTTTCTTATACAGCTCCCTGATCTCTGGTTTAGATATGTACATTAAGAGGAAATTAATTGCTGAAGTGCATGGAAGTGTCTAATTCGCTCTTTTGTCTAACAAGGGAGTTGAAGGTGACTAGGTAAGATATACACAGGTATCTGTGTTTACTGAGTTGAATCTCATCCATATTAATTTTTAACTCAGTTTGATTTCTGATTATTCAGAAGACAGAAAGGGTGATCTGAAACTTCCTCTATTATTTTTGTCATGACTTTTGAAAAGATAGGATAATATAAACTCCTCATATCCCAGATCTGACCAACCTAAAAATGCCACATTAAGTCTTGAATATCCTTATTATGTATTATATTCATTAACCAGGAACCTTTTCAGTAAGTTAATGTTGCATGACCAGCTTCTCCAGAAAGGCCCACTCTTCTACTTACCAGCCTCCCCTGCCATAACGAAGACAGCTTAAATTCTCTTTGGATAGGTTATATCTGAACAAAGGTCAGTGCCACGACAGTGTTTATTTGTGCTGATCCACAACAGCTTGTGAAGAGAAAAGGATGAGTTTAGGGTTAAATAAGTCTCACTGTTAAATAAATACCTGGGATAAATCAGCTGGAGGTATTCAGTAGTTCAGGTGGAACAGGATTGTATCTCTTTAGATAAGCAAGAAGTTCCCACTTTCACGTCTGTATTTCACAAAACACTCATGATAGATTTCTCCCCAGCCTCCTTCTTCATTGTTATCATTCTTTTCCTTTTCACTATTTTCATTTCTCTCTCCTTTGGCCCCCTTTGGCAAAATGTGTCTGCCCTTTTCCATGTTCATTCTTATGTGGATGAATATGGAAAACATCCTTACATGGATGAACATGGTTTCACCTTCTGACTGACACCCTCTGACTGAAAAACAGCAGGAGTCGTAGTCTTCTCTCCTGTGGCTCCCCTCTGGAAGGGATGGGGGTGCTCTGTGCCATACCACATCTCATAAGCCCAGGAAGGCAGCCACAGTTTAATCCTGCATGTACTGGAGGGGAGACAATACTGGGACACCAAAATATGTCATCAACAGTCCTCACCAAGATTCAGCTACCTGTTCTCTGTCTTTGTCTTCTGAGGAAGCAGAGAATAGAAATTTTCTTTCCCATTTAGAGCCTAAATTTCCCTTCTTTTCTCTACTGAGATAAATCAGCTTTATTCTTTAAATCCTTTGCTGGGTGTGAAAGGGCCTATATTTCTGCAGGGATCAGCAGGGAGACATCCCCTCTATGGAGTCTAAATTAGGGTGCAACACTCCAGGGATGGAGGGCCAATATCCTCAGGCAGCCTACAGTATATGTATTTGCAGGAGATTTTGAGGCTTATTTCTTTGGATAGATAAACTGCAGATCATGAAGGCAATTAATCATGGACTCATGGACGAGTACATCTGGAAGGGACTTCAAGAGGTCATCTCATCCATCCCCCAGCACGAAGGCAGGATAAATGTGCACAGACCATCCCTGACAGATGTGTGTCTGCTTCTCTCTGCTTCCACTCTGGATGCTCACACACCATTATCCATCTAGTGAAGAAGCCTATTTGAAGTTATGAGGAGAAGCAGAAAATATCACTTTTTAAGCCTGAAGATTTCCCCCTTACTGTCTCTTGGGGCCTGAATCCAGTTTTTGGCAAGAAGAAGATCCAATCCTCACTGTAAAATCTTATGAAGGGAAGGCAGTGTGAGCAATTTGCTCGTTTTGTAGCCCAGGTTCTGTTCCAAGATGTAAGACCTTTTTGATTGCTTGTTCAGTAATAAAGCTCAAAATTAAATCTTATCTGGAAGTATGCATGTGCTAAAAAAAAAATGAGAGCAAAAGAGGAGGAGAAAAAATTAAGTAAAAGAAGAGCGAGCAGAAAGAGACAGAGGGGACAGAGAGGAAGATAAAATGTGTAAGACAAAAGGGAAAAGGCAGAGAGGGGCAGGGACTGACTTGAAAGGAGGAATGAAGAAACAGAAGGAACAGAGGACATACAGGCTGAAGTGAGAATGTGGAGAGAATCTGTTTCTTAAGCTGGCCATTTCTAACAGAGAGATCAGAAAGACTTTTTGTTGTTGTTGTCCTTAAGTGACTTCTCCCACTGGCTAACATCTCATTTTATGGCAGGTAAATAAGCCTGCCTAATTGGTCCCTTGTTCAAGAATGGGAATATCGAGCTGAGCCTGCTCCTTCTGAAGTGGGATCTTGTCCAATTTATGGTCTTAGCAGATGTGATCTCTTCAGGGTTCCACTGTAATGATAAATTGAAACATTTGAATGCTGCGTTCCCAGGTCTGGGCATCCAGCTTTGTGAGTGGGGAGAGAGGATCTGATCAAGTTTCCTTCCGAAATGACAAATTGTGGTTTCCAGAAACATGACTTAGTCCCATTTGCAAGCCTAACACTTGTGGAGGCCAAGAGTGAGTTGGGTGAAGAAGGATGTACCAAGGTCACTTGAATCTGAAGGACTCAGGCCTGGGAAACAAGATCTTCTTGAAGGAAAGTCTGGAAGTGCACCTTGACTCAGAAGCTCTTTAAATTAAGGTGACACTTACAAACACTTTATTAATAATTAATAAGTGATTAATGAAAATTACTTTTTAGCTGATAAATTGCTTGAAGACACATTAGAGCATGTTTCAGAAAGACGTGGATAAATATTTTTATGCATTCCTCTTTATAAATGCTTAGTAATGGGCTCTCAACTTTCAGGTGTCTCTGCATCATTTATCCCCATCATCCCGGTGGCATGCCATAGAGACATCTTATAATCATTTATTTTCAGAATTTGTTCCTATTAATCATGTATTAATTATTGTAAAGAAAACATTTGTGCACACTTCTCTTAATCTGAATTCTTGCTTGACTGGTTTTCCTAGAAGTGTGGAAGAGCACCCACCTTACACAGCTCGCATCTAGAGCCAGGCAGGGGTTAAGTGGTAGTTCATAAGACTGCCTCAATTTACTCTAGCTAAGGACTGAGTCTAGTCTGCTCTGCTCTTGCTGAATTTTGTCCTGTTGAGCAAAGGAAGGATCTACAAGGATGTATGTACATGGCTGCCGTTTCTGCAGTGTCTGGGCACTACACAATGGGAATGAAATACTGAAATCCACCCTCCTGTGAAACAGACCAGTAGGTTTTCTTCCTATCTAGTGGGTGGCAAACCAAGGCACAGATGTACAGAAGTCCGGATGCTGGAAATTTTTTAGGCACCTATGGAAATTAATGAGCTAGCAGCTGAAAATGGCTAATGACTTACCTGCAGCTCAGTCCCATGCTGGTTCTTTACCTACTGGGTTGTTCTGCTGCAAGGTCAGGATTGATCTGTCAGTGAAGTGTATACAGAGAGAGAGAAGAGATGGGCTTTGTAGATCCTTTACACTGGGCTTTGTCTGAATCTGTTCCTCCATAAAAGTTAGAAAAGCACGAAGGCTCATGTTATTTTTATTAGCCTTAAGGATTGAAAAGACAAAGGGATACCTAAGTCAGTCATGAGGCTGACTGTAAAGTTGGCCCTAAATCACTGAATGAATTTCTGGAGCTAGATTGATTATTTCACTAGCCAGCAATAGAGCAGTAGACATGACTACCTGACTGATGAGTTTAGGCCAGTGGTTCCTAAGCCTGAGTCCAGAGTCTGTTGCCCTTAAGATCCCTCAATATCATCCTGACTAAAGTAGTAACCTGCTAAGACCAAGTACTGGAGACAAGACTTGCTCATACCTTGATCTTCCAGGCAGCAAAGGGCTGAAGGATATCTGCTCTGTCCTACATGGACAAAGTAAATCACAAATAGCAGCCGTCTTACCTTAGAACTTACTTCAAATAAGGATCTCAATTTATTCATTATATATTTAATGGTGAGAGAAGGTAATACTCAAAAACATCTCCACTTCCTCAGGAAAGTTTTTTCAAAAACACGCATTTCTTGGAAAATGAAAAAACCAGCAGAGCCTATTTCCCTACAGCATTGTGTGATTACCTTCTCTTGTGTCTATCAAGCTGCAAATGAATCCTCCTGTGCCAATTGGTTCAAAGTTATTGAGGGAAGAGGAAAAGGGAGAGAGATGTAAATAGACATTAAGATACAGAATAATCACAAAATCCTTCCTTTCTTTAGGAAACCAAACTAAAAATAATTTGAAAATTAAAGTTTCCTATGTCTGTCCCTGGAGCCTATGCAGAACTCTGTGACAACAGACCGTTGTGCAGGACACAATAGCCCTGTGACTCCCGAATTGAATTTGTTCTGCCTGTTCATGGACAGTTTGCACTCAATTTTTATGCCTGTTGCATAGAAGAAGCATTTTTCACAGACAATGATTTCTCCATGAGCCGCTGTGGAATATGCACAGTGCAGTGACTTGCTGAATTCATAATTACGAATGCTCCTACTGGAAACACACAACTGCAAAAGTTATGCTCTTCCAGGCAGAGAACACAAACAATTTATCTGCCTGCCTAGGTGCTTGTACTCCCTGTGCCAGGCTGTGGAGTGCCTCTTGATTATTACTTGACATATTGTCTCAAAAACTTTGGAAAATCAGAAAAGTACTAACTTGGTGGCCAGTTGTGGGGAATTAGAGGCAGGACAAGCAACTTGGCGGACTAGGAACTGAAATAAGTTCTAAAATAGTGTATCCATACTGCCAGCTAAACTCCTTGCCTGATCAAAACCATCCACTACAACTGGGTATTCAATGTTTTGCTTTGATGACAAATGGCTGCCACTTGGCTGTAGCCCAGGAAATGTCTCTCCCATGTACCTTTGTGAATAGCTCTTAAAAAAAATAGCCAGCACCTACTCAAAAAATAATTTGGCAAGAGCATATGTATGAGGCAAAAAAAATAAATCTCAAAAAGTCTCTCAATCCTTTTCTCAACTCCACAATTGTGACTGATTTTTAAAATACCAGTAATACCTATAATACCAGTATTACAGCACACTGTGCTGCCTAGAAAGTAGAGGAAAAATATAAAAAAGTAAATCTGGATTCTGTTCCCACTTTTTTTTTTCCATTGGGCATGCTGCATGACTTGTGTTATTCATTTTCCCTCTGCCTACCTGTAAAATTAAGGTAATTTGGGGAAATTTGCTGAAAACTTCTTCCCACAGAAGGTGTGTAAGGCATGTGTGTTGTTAATCACACCCATATGGAGCTGTTATGAAAGGATGAGGGAAGGGCGGGCACACAGAGATAAAGAAATGCACGTGGTGCATACACGTGGAGAGCTTGGGAGGCACATGGGTCTGGGGTTGTCTCAGTGCAGCAGCTACAAGGAGCAAGTGCGGATCGTGAGACAAGAGGGAGAGATTTAAAGGTCTCTTACAGTCACACAGGTCAGTCACACCATGGCTGCTGACACTGTGATCCCTCCTGTGGAGTAGCCATCACACATTCCCTCTCCAGGCAAATGCTGCAAGCGCCTGGTTTGAACTCCCTCCTGCTTTATCAGGGCTGACACGTGCTCCAGTCCAAAACCACCTGAATGCCAGAGGCTGGAAAACCCTTACATTCTTTATAAGATGCTCTGGGAGTAGCTAGCAGTATGTCTTGTCTCTGCAGGTATTATGAGAAAAGAAGCAGAGACACAGGTGATTACAAATAGATTCAGAGACATAACTTTCCATCCAATTCCATCAGCCCCAGCTCTCTTTAATATTTAGCTATTTCTCAATAAACTAAAATGACAGCAGAGTCTCTCCTGCTGAGTCTTTAAAATATATATGTATACATTATATCGAGATTGCTCCTTATTTCTTTGCCTCCTTATATCATTAAACTGGTGTTGTGTCTGCTGCTCTGTAAATGTGTAAATGGCAGCTTCTCTTACTGATAGTGGAAAAGTTTGAATAGTGTGGTTTTGCCATAGATGAAGGAAGGGAGAGGGAAGAGGAGGACTGTCTGCATGTCTTATGGGTGATGAGTGCGTGGTTGCGGGTGTTAAAGAAGAAACTATTTCCTCAGAGTCTTGGTGGTATGTTCTTTGACAGCCTCCTACACCCATGAAAATGTTTATGTGTTTAAATTCTTCTTTAGGACCCTAATCTTCCTTCCTCATATTGAGTATAAAATATCTAAATAAAAGTTAAGGACCTTTATGTCTTCCCAGATCACTCAAGTTTCTTCCTTCCCAGTGTGCTAATTTTTATACATCGGGTCTTATCATGGATCAAGGGTGTAGAACTGCCTGAGGAGCACACAAACGTGCAGAGGGATGTGTGATTGTTCTGCTGAGGCACATCACAAGAGCAATTGCCTGTGCACAGCATCATTACTGGGCAGCATGCCTATCGGAGGAGCTCCTGCTCCAAGCAAGGAGTCAGGCTAGGAGATACACCACCCTGCAGGGGTTCTGTGGCACATTGCACAAACAGAGACACACCCCGCAGTCCACAGCAGGTCGGTCTTTGACAGAGCACAGGGATACACTGAGCAGGAAGGACTTTGGGGCATTTCAGTGTACTGGCATAATGTTGTGTGCGACAGAGAACAACCACTGCAAGTGAGATGGATAAGTCACCTGAGCTGTGACTGAGAGTGGATTTGTCAGCCTTTGAGAGTCTGGGCATGGCTCTACTTCATAAAGACTGCAGGACTCTTCTAAATCAAGGGGATGCTGCCTATACTCCTGGGATCCTGTAATTCCACATGTGTAGATATTCCCCTGTATATCCAATCAGAGAAAACAGCATACCGATAAAAGCTTCCCAAATAATTAAGTCCACAATGAGCTATCAATCAATACAGAAAACCATACCTGCTCAGCCTCCTTGGGAGAGACATACCCAAGACCCATCTGTTCAATGATCTAAAAGTGAATGCTTAGAAGAAGCATTTAAGAAACAAGTGTAGCATGGAGTGACGCTTGCCTGCATTAACCCACTCCAAGGTTCTGGCAACCATTAAACCAAAGGGCATCCAAAGTCTCTTCCATTTAAGATGTCACAGACAGTAAAACGTTTCTTGTGAGATCATCAAGAAATACTGCTCCCACCTTTTAAACTTCATAACATTTGTTCTTTAACCTTTGAGCATGGATTAAAGTTTGCATTTAAATTTGGACCTGAAGTAGCCTCAGTTTGTCCATGCAAGTATATATTTAGAGTCATGACAGGCTTCTCAGCTTCTACTGAAAGCCTCTGGTCGGCAAAGAAAGTGAGGGGAATTCAGGTGCTAGAAGAGGTTTTGTAGAGGGAGGTGCTCTAAAGGGAAGCTGAAGGAGCCACTCTGTCCTGGGGCCAAATTCTGAGGCTGGAATAACTCTAATTTCATGTACACTCTGATGTTTCATTTCTGATTCCAGGAGGCTTTCCTAATATTCCACCTTTGCCTGTTCATTTTAGTAGCTCTAGTTATAATTAAACTCTTGCTTTAACAAGATACCAATTCCAGCCTGCAAAAAATGTTCATTGAGAAGTTCCCATCTGTGTTAGCAAAGATTTCCACTAACTTTGTCTCCTGCCTCATCCCATCCCCTCTGAACAAGAGGTGTCTTTCAGTAGTCTTCAGTGTGTTCACAAGGAGACTTCATCTTTCTCTGGGTAATTTTAGCCTCATGGCAGCTGAGAATTATGAATATTGAAGGGGCTGGGGTTGTTGCTTGAACTGCTGTGGAGGCAGAAATGTAGGTGTGATGTAGGTCAGAGAAGAGCTGTGTGTATGCCAAGTGGTCTCATGGTTTAACCCTTTCACATGTTCACAAGTGTTTGCAAGGCCTTTCTGACCAAGTGGCCTCTTGCACTGCTCTACTGAAATCTGATTTTTTGCTGAAGGCAAAGCTGAGGGGCAACCTCACTGGAAGTAGTTTTCCAGGCATGGACTGTCTGGATGCAATTAGGAAGGTGTCCAGGGATGCTGGGGGAGTGAAAATAGGATGACTATTAACCCTTTTCCCTCGGAGCCAAATATGCTTGTCCTTGTGTTAACATTGTCCATTATGCAGTTGACAGTAATGATTCCAAAGGTTTGCCTTGAAAACATCTGATCCTCATGTGGGGCTAAAAAAACTCAACAGAATAACTCCACTGACTTCAACAGGGTTGGGTTGCGTCATTCCATGCCAAATGAGCAACAACACAGAGAGGTTTTAGAGCAGCTTGAGAGGCTGGAAAATCACAAATTCTTAATTCTGTCTGTAGAGTTCACTGACCTAAGGGAAAGACTGGAAGTCATTGTCTTCAGAGTCGGGATATTTACCCATTTCCGAGGATAGTCAGTACTGTCTGTAGCAGGACAAATGCATCACACTGTAGTGTTGTCATCCACTGTGAGAGATGTGGGTCTTACTGCTGTCACCAGGGTGGGTCAGACAGTCAGTGATGTGTCAATATTCAGGCTACACGGGGAGAGTTACATTCAACGCCCACCTGGCTTGTACGTGCACATCCCTGTTTCTGAGTGTGTGGAGGCTTTCTCTCTGGGAAGGGAGTGCTTCTCAGACTTAGTAGAGAGGAGGGCTAAAAATGAGAGAGAGAAACAATATCTATGTAAATAAATTGTTCTTCTAATTCCACTGCCAAAGAGGATGGGTCTACTTTGCCTTTCTTCCAGCAGTCTGTGATTCTTTGCTAGCTATTGCAGCATTGCCTTTAGAAGTACTTTTTACACTGTTTTCATAAATTTCTTAAGGTTTTCTTGTAGCTAGTTATAACTTTGGTCCCCACAAGATTCTGTGGCAAAAAATTCCTCCAGTAAAATATATATGGCATAAAAACCCAATAATTCTTATTTTGATTTCAAACTTGTTCCCAAATAGTTTAACTTTTTTTTTATTATTACAATAAGTGACTCTTAACTGCCTATTTAAAAATATTTCTGAAATTTTATTTGCGTTTTTATATAGATCAATTTGATTTCTACTCTGTTTTGTCATTTCTGTTGGGGCATCTAGACCATTTCATCTTCTCTGTGCTGTAGAAACTATGCTTTCCCTCCAATCTTTAAAGCCATCCTTTTCTCTGGCCTTTCTAGTTCTACTTTACTCTTTTTCCAGCATTCTGGTGAACTCCATGCACCATCATAGGAGACAGAGTCAAATTCATTTAAGGATTATGACTTTGGAATATAATTTTGTTGCCTTTCTAATTCTATTAAGGGACTCAGTGCTCATAGTTCACCTTCCAGAGGGAAGGAAAAAAAATAGCTAAAACATGTGGGGCTTATTTTTGTTTTCAATCAGTTATTTAAAAGAAAAGAAAAAAAAACCACAAACAACCAAAAGGGAAATCCACCCCAAAAAACTAACCCCAGCTTCTGTCTTGGATGGATCGGTGTTTTCACTGTCAGGCTGAAGCTGAATGCACAGCTCCAGGGCATTGCTCCAATATTTCAGTTCTTCAGCTAGGTGATACTTCTCAAGTGTTTGCACAAGAGATGCATCACGGAGTGGGGGAAGGAGGGGTGGAGAGGGAAGAGTCTGTCAGCAAGAGGCCCCATGCTAATCTTCTCCTTCAAGATGGGGGCCTTTTGGAAACCTGTTTTAATATTCATGGTCTTTAGGTAAATAGTCTCTGAGTCAGGCTGTCAGTTTCTGCAAATGTGGCTGTCTTGCTGAAGCTACTGCACATTTATCAGTGAGTAAACAGTGACAGGAGTAGGGGGATTAGAGAATTAAATTAGTGTGTAACCACTCTCCTTCTCAAGTTTTTGGCATTACCTCGTGTGTGTTTTGTTCCAAGAAGTTTTTTCTAGGTTGTTTTTTTTTTTAAATCTCTCTCTCTCTTTCTCCCTTCCTTCCTTCACACATACCCATGTCACATACTTATTTGAAATCTCTGAGATTAGCTTGTTCTCCCATTTTTTTTTTTAATTGTGGGGGTTTTAATTTAATTTTCTATCAAAAGGAGGTTTTTGAAATAGCAATGAGGCAGGTTGTAGAAAAGGATCAGGAGATGCTTGCTGATGCTGACCAGTTCTGCTTTTCCCCTCCTGATCCTTTTAAGTTTCTCTGGCTGGGTTTCCCAATTGAACAGCTCTGTTCCAGCAAGAAGAGCTGGCACTTCCCATCTGCACCAGTCTTATTTTTTCCTCCCTTCTTTCCCTTCCCTCCCCACTCCCCACAGGGCATGACATAGACTCTGCCACCTGCCTTGTACTCATCAGGTTATAAGCCAAATATGCAAGCCCCTTGGCAGCGCCACGTTCTTGACATCCTTTGTTGCCATCCCCTGACACCGACACACAGACACGCGGTGGTCACCCCTTCCCCCATCCCATCTGTGAAAGGAGGAGACAGTTTACTCTCTCCTGGCAGCCGGAGTCAGACCGATCGCAGAGGATGCCAATTAGGCCTTGGAGACACTAACCAGGTCATGTCCAGCAAATTTCACACCAGCCCTTGCAGGGGTGTTGGCCCTGGTGTGGGTGCTGGGGGCTCCTGGTGGGAACAGACTTCTGATGTTTGGACAGCAGGAGCCCGGTTCATCGGTGTCGTAAAGCACCGTGGACAATTTGGGGTGTCAGCATCACAGGTAGTGCTTACATCAGTCCCATAACGTCTGCCCCTGTGTCGTAGCACAAACAGAGCATATGTTGAGCATCCTCTTGTGTTTGTTGTACCAAAGCACCACGGACGTGGCACCAGCTTCCAGATTCCCTTCCCAGCTCAGAGCAGTAA
Organism: Neopelma chrysocephalum; assembly: GCF_003984885.1. Taxonomy (NCBI): domain Eukaryota; kingdom Metazoa; phylum Chordata; class Aves; order Passeriformes; family Pipridae; genus Neopelma; species Neopelma chrysocephalum. Next base: position 2,566,338 of record NW_020925669.1, read on the forward strand.
AGAAAAAAAGTGGGAAGGAAGAAGAAAATCAACTGCTTCCCCATGTATCTCCTTGCCTTGTGTTAGGCTGATATCCGCTGGCGTGTGCAGTGCCACAGATGGGACAACAGTACCTTGTTGTGTATCCAGCCCACAGAGTTTGACTTGTATGTGCGTCTGCTCGGTTCAGCCGGGTTCGCCAAGGTGGGTGGCGAGGAGCCAGTGCTGTAGCTCTTTGGATTTATTATTAACACCCAGCGTGAATCGATGCAGGCTCCTCTTACAAACCTCATAGTAAGCTTTCTCAGGCAAAGGTTTCTTTACTAAGCAGAAACTCTTCCCCGTTCTGTGGAATGTTCTTGCTTCAAATTCGGGGATTGATGAGGTTGGGACTGCTCTTGCATGCAAGTCATTTGGACTAAACCCTGTAATAGCCACTGCATATGGTAGTTTGTGTACGATCTGTCCTTTAGCTGTAAGGGCTGGCCCATTCTCTGTTCTGTTGGAGGACTGGGGTGGCAGATGGGGCAGTTAAATTTGCTGCTGATGGGCAGAGGAGGCTGCTGCAGGTCTCCATGGGGCTTCTGAATCCTTTACAAGGGGTAGGGTAGGGTGAACTACTTCATCTGCCCCCACTCACCCTATAATTTTGAGCATTTTAAAAATTGCTAGGGGATGTTTCTGCAGGAAAAATGCATAGATGGAATAAGGAGAACAACTGCAAATAAATAAGGGGGTTTTGGCATTTTCATCCCTCTGAACACCTACCAAAGCATTAAGAGCTGCGTAACAAGCGTCTGAAATAGACAGAAATCCCATTTTGGCAAATTTGCTATTGACCATGTGGACATCCCTGTGACTTTTCCTACACTCCCTCTCCATCACCATCAACCTCCTGCAGGGCAGGTCATCACTGAGGGGGAGGAAAAGATGGTCCCACAGATGGCCTGAGTTCAGAGGGTCTGTGGGAGCAAGATAACTCTCACTTCCAGATGTCAGTAGAAGAAATAAAAAATAAAAAAAAAAATAGAATAAAATGAAATAAAATGAAATAAAATAAAATAAAACAGATAAAGGGGAAGGCACCCATGAAGCCCTCTCCCTCCACACCCTCACTTGCATACACATTATCCTGGTAATGACAACCACCCTTGGGGCCTTTACCATTTGGAAATTCCACAGTAGATGGAGAATGCAGCTGCTGCCCCCCAAGCAAGTGCCCAGGCCAAACAAATGGACCTGCTGCCATGGTGTAAAGGCCTCCAAGATGTGCATGTGCTCCCTGCCCAGGATACACTCCTCCTCATGACACATGGCACATCTCGCTAACAGCAAACACGCATAGATGCCATCCAGCTGGGATGGGAACGGGAGCAGATGCTCCTATTAAAAAGGCTGTAAGACTCAGTGCCCCTGTGCCCTGTTCAAAGGGAAAGTCCAAAGTGGCTTGTACAAACAGAGGCTCTTTTCCTTCTGTCGCCTCCTCCTCCCTGGGGTTGAGTGCGAAAATCAGCCATCCCCAAAGATATTTCTGCTTAGTTTCATGCTTTGCAGGACATCATTTATTGTCACGGATCTTGTCTCTGTGTTTGTAATGGTTGAAGCTGCTGCCAGGACTTCCCATGTTGGGGATGTTTTTTAATTTGGCTGTTGGATCTCAGAAAATGTCCTAGCTGGGGAAGGACGGGATTATTTTTTTGGGGGGGGGGGCTATGTGTCCTGCTTATTTACAGGAGACCAGTCATGGATGCATATTTGAACCTCAACTATGGCATAAACAAAGAATGAGAACTTTCCTGTAGTATCAGAAGAAAACCCTTTATTCCTTGGCACAGAGAAGTGTCTCTCCCACAGGTGTTTTGGGAGAGGGGATTGAGATCAGGTGCATGGTGTGTCATCTCAGAAGATGTGTATTTCTCTTATGCTCCCCTGGGCTTCCTAAGGAGGGACTGTGTCAACAAGACACTGTGTTTTTTTCTTTCCCTGTACACTCCCATAATGGCTCAAGGGAAGAGTTACAGATTCCCAAAGCTCCAGATCTCCCAAGTGAATATGGTCTCAGAGAGCTTGTTTTCCTCTCATTAATGACCTGCCTTGCTACACTGGCTGAGAACGAGGTTGTGGGGATGCCCTGTCAGCTAGCACACACCTAATCAGGATTGAACTGTGCCCTCAGAAAGGGCTTGAAGGTGCAGACAGAAATCCTCCCTGTGAAATTCTTCCTTCATGTCAGGGAGGAAAATCAGGGTAGAAGAGGAGAGAGACAGGAAGAGTGCACTGCTTCCCATCCTGTGTGTCGCAGTTAGCTCTTTCACCCCCCTGCTTTGAGAGCAAGCAGCAAAGGAAGATTATGGGCAGGGCTCTTCTTCGTTGATCAGTATTTCTCTTGGAGATGGGAGATGATAAAATACCATCTTCATCTTCTCTCAGAACTTCCTTGCTGCTTGTGGTTATCTCAAGGTTAACCACAACCCAGCCCGTCAGCCCCTAAAACAAAGCCTGTACGTAGTGCTGCAACCTGAAAAATAGCCTGGGACGGTGCTGTAGCCTAGGGATGGCTCTTAATGTGATGCATTTGAGAGAAAACAGACCTCTGGCATAACCAGCAATATGATTAAGGGGTTTCTTTGCTTCCAGTAATGCAATATTCCAGGCTAACACATGCAGGATTAATCAGCCTCTTCCTGTAGACTGGGAGCAGGACATGTGTAAGAAGTTACAGCCCTCGTTTAAACACAACTGCAGAGGATTTTGCGGGGTTTTTGCTCGTTCTTCTCATCTGCAAAATGCCACTTTGGTGGTTTATGTCAGTCGTAACAGCACCACATAATGTTTTCTGAGCCCAGCTGGCCCTTATTTAGAGATCAGGAGGTAATGAAGGCACAGTGGAATGACATCGATGCGGCTGCTGAAAATTTTCAGGGCTGGATTGCAATTTGCTGGAGTGGGAGCCCCCGGAGAGGGGATAACGGTGTGTTAACCCTTTCCATCTCATCGTCCTCCTCATCCCAGCCAGCCTCCAGTCCCTGGCAGTCAAAGTGAGTTAGTGAGAAGCTTGTTTGTGGTATTTCACAAAGACTGTAAAGAGTGCCTTGACTTTTGGCTTGTCCCTGTTTTGCCACATGCACTCAAGTCCAGTTTGCAGGGGATGCCCCTACTGCCGGGACTGAACTTGCTGGGCGCACCCAGCCAGCTCAGCTTGCCTTTAGTCCTCCCTAAACCTCCTAGGGTAATTGAGAGAGCAAGATGACCATCTTTGGAAAGCAATGACTCGAGCTCCTCCAGTTGATTGGATTAGCAGGAGCGATTGGATTAGCTGCTAATGAGTAGTTGTCACTCGAACTGATGCTACATCACAGAATTACTAAAACACCATCAGTTGCCCTCTGCACACCTTCCCTGGTTTAAGCTCCATTTACATACTAGTTTAACCAAAACTAGTATTTTGGGAGTGCAGAGGGGATAAATGTGGGTGCAAAACTCAGTGTATCTCCAGAGTGGTGCAGAAGACTGTACAGAGCTGCAGGCTAAGTGAAAGCCTCAGGAAGAAAAGGTAAAGCAGCACATGCCATTGCATATTTCTGGGTATTGGACGTTAATATGTTGGGAAGGAAACCATGTAATACACAGGAACTAGCACATTTCCTGCAGTTCGGGGGTTTGGGGATTCCTTTGGATTTTTTTTATTGGATTTCTCAAAAGCTGCCTAACCTTGTCTTTCCTGTAATTCAGCTCATTCTGATGGTGATTCAATTGAAAAGGAAAAAAAAAAAATCTTTCCTCTAGCTAAAGGGGGGAATCAGCGGGTTGTATGTGTGAGTTGTCAGGAGCCAGGCACATGAGCTCACGGCAAACTCACACACACCCTCCTCTTTGGTACAAACACCTAAATCTGGCAATTAGCACGACAGATAAGATTAGGGTGAACTGTTGGGTAGACACAGCAGATAGCTTTTTTTTCCTGCCGTAAGTTTTTGCTCTTTCCACACTTCTAGAGCTTTTATTTTCACAGTTTCAATATATTTTTCACTCTGGCTGATTTTTCACTGTGCTAGTTTTTACTCTTTTACGTCCTTCCCCCACACACTCTCTTCTCCTTTGTTCACTGCTTCTCTTAATCAGAACATGAACTCAATAGCTTTAGAGATTGATCTGAAATGTTCAAATCACGATATTTAGTGGCTTTGAAATTAAGAAGAAAATATTCTCCCCACCTCCCCAGCTCGTGAGAAGGTCTGGTAGATTTTGTATCATAACAAGCCAAAAAGCTCTTTTCCCAGCGTCACTTTGAGTGAGTGTTTGTTAGGAAAAACAAAGGTTGATTTTTCTTTTATTGTTTCTGTGCTAACTCCACTCAGAACTGAAATTCATGAATCCTTTTCCTCATGGTAAAAGTTGAATATGGAAAACTCTTCGATTTGTAAGTGTTCAGATGCCAAGGGAGAGATAATAAGACAGGCAAATGCAGAGAGATTCCATCAGTTTCTAGAAAAAAAAAAGTTGTCCTCTCACTTCCCTTCTGAAATGAAAGATACAGCTATAGCAAAGCATCTTGCAAGGCAAACAGGTGGCCAATGTGTTGGCTGGACCAAAAAGGAGCGTAGGAAGTGTTGCAAGCCTGGTTATAATTATTTCCTTGCTCTTTCCTGCTTACCCTGTTTCCCTTACGTATGCCTTAGTTTTCCAGCCCTCCCTCTACCTGCTCAACCTTGCACATTTATTTGGACCCAAGATGCAGAGTGTGATAACACAATCCCACTTACCAGCACACGGCCTCTACAAATTGCAGGAACTGCTCCATGGGGTTTTGGGTGCCCAGTTTTGTCGTCTTGTGACACTAATCTCTACCACTACTTGTTAAACTAAAGGAAAAAAAAAATTCACATTTCAGTCATCTTTTTTCCTTATCGGATTCATGCACAAATTCCAGGTTTGCATGATTACCCTGCTGAGGAAGAGACCTTTGGTACAAAGTGATAAGGGTTTGGCCCACATTGAGGAGAGCAAGGGAGGCAAGATAAGGTCAGGAAGGGGAACTGAGCATAAACACCATGGTTACTGTTTCTGAAGCACTATTTGCCCAGATTAATACAATTTGTGAAATGACAATCCCTGCGGTGGCTTTGTCCCAGCAAACGTTTGCTTTTCGGATTAAGCCTCATTTGATTTTATTTTCTATTTCCTTCTCCAAGAGCCCTGTGCCCATCTCCGAATCCTGCCGACAGACACGGGGACTCTTTGTGCTGCTTCTTCCTCACTGAAGTGGAACAGGGAGAATTGCATTTCCTTGCTTTTCCTCCTGCTGCCCTGGAAGAGGAGAGCAGATGGAGGGGGCTGGGGACAGCCTTTTCTCACACAGATATCAGTGGTCTTTATAGTCTTTTCTAGTTTGTAGGAATTTGAAGCAAAGACCCTTATACCTATAGATTCTCTCTTTTCCATTCATGTGTGCATACACATATACACTACATATATATGTATTTAAATGAAACACCTCTGTAAAAGATAACTATATAAATATAAACACATTTTAATCTCAGTCTGACAAAGTGACGCATGGGAATTCGTTCTTATAAAGCAGCAGCCCAAATTAATTATTCGAAACTCTAAAAATATTCCCTTCTCACCAGTCACTGTTCTTTTAAGATCTGACTTCCTTTCCTTCTCCCTTCCCTATACCATTTTCTAGCCTGGACACACACATTCTTGTGAAATAAATTCATCTCTCCCAACCATCCCCAGACCTTTCCTTGTGCTTCATCTTTTGGGTGTCGCAAGTGTGACATACCATTTAAGATCAGTCCTTATCCCCTTATTCCTATCTTATTCCCCTGACTAGCTAGATTCATCTTAGCTCCATCAGGCTACCTTGCTTTCAGACTGGAAGACACACAACAGTTACTAGAGAATCACAGATGATGATGGGGAAAGAAAAAGGGGGAGTGCAACCCTAGTGAGGGTGTGCTGCGAATCAGAGGGTAGTAGGTACGTAATAAAACTTCTAATCCTTCCCCAAGAAGATCTTTTTCCTCTAGGAAGGACTTCAGGAACACTCATTCCTATTGCCTGGGCTTTACCCATGCCCTGCAGGCTGATGCCACTTCCCTCCTGCCAGCCCTGCTTTGCAGAGGTGTCTCAGGGAGGGCATCATGCTGCTGTGCCAGCAAGGCCCAGAACCTCTGCCCCAGCAAGGCTGCTGGAAGATGGCATCCAGGGCACAGGGCTTGAAGGCAGGGAGAGAGAAGAGAGCCGGGCGGCAATTTCTGCCCCATTAACTCCCTTCTCCCTGCAGTGAGGGTTTACGTAAGAGGGGACGACGTGTGCCCGAATAGGATGGGCAGGACATCTGGACTCCTCTGCCTCTGGAGTGGTATTGTTTTGAACAGTGTAACCAGGTAAATGCCTTGATAGACTAGACCACATCGCCAAGATAGCATTACTAATTTGATTATGTCACTGTGACATTATTAACCCACTCAACCATCCTTTAGATGCTTCGCTGCATCCTGAACTTGCGCTGCTTTTCCTTCCCAGTGACAGGCTAAGGGTTCTTTTTCCCTAATCTATTGTTCTACACGACTACTACTTTACACAATAATTTCTCATAATACTCAGCTTTCCTTAGAGCTAGCAAACTCTCTGTTTTTTTCTTTTATATTTCTGTTTGTCTGCCTCTTTCTGTCTTTCTCTACCTGTCTAATCATACTGTCTTCTATAATAATTGCATAAAACATTTCTTTCTTATTTTGTAACCATATACATAGGGTATGTTCTTGAAGAATAGCCCAGCCTCTCTTTCACTCTTCTTTAAAGAAATAAATCTCTGAATGTATTTTACATGAAATCAGCATTGGATAAAAGGCAAATACATTAACTTTCCCACTCAAAGGTGTGCTCTCTAATCTCTGAGCTGTGGAGATATACCCTTGTCACTCCCCTTTCTTCTGCTCTACATATTCTTTCTGTCTTTTCTCACCAATTTCACAGTATTAGGAGACAGAGGGTACAATTCTCTCTCCTTTCTCACAGTGTAGCGGATAGCCTGGTGGAAAGGAACTTTTCCCAAGAGTAGAGCTTGAGTCCCCTTCAAGCCAAGAAAGAGACTCAGCAGAAATCTCCCATACATGGGCGATCATCTCATCCTTGTACTGTCTATGCTCTTTCAGCATGAAGCAGATGACACCCTACGAGGAAGGTCTCCCCATGTTGTGTGTAGCAAAGGGATAGCCACTAAAGAGAAGGCTCTCAGGCAGCCTCAGTAATTGTGTTGTGCCTACGTCTGCGCTCTCCTCGGGTGTAAGCTGTTCTGTGCTCTGGTGCAGTTTTTGAAAGCCATAGCGTACACACAGAAGTAAGCGTCACTTGAGATAGTGAGACTCAAATGCATTTTTAAGTCTGTGCTAAATCAGGACCTCAGAGTGTTCCTGGGAGGGGATTTCTTCTCTAAGGCGTTGTGCAGAGCTGTCTCTTCATATCATATGAATAACCAGGATATTGGGCTCTAAGTGCTAGAGATGCCTTCCTCTTCTAGTTGTGCCGTGGAATCATTTTACTGGGATCTTCGCTCCCCAGACATCTCCCTTTTGCTCTGTTTTTCTACACCACACCTATGTTTTGCAGCAGCAGTAGCAATATGTAGCAACAGCAGTAGCAGCACAGGTATCGAGGTACCACATAAGGAACCTAAATCCTCCCTCATTTGTGGTGAGTGGGTCACAAAGTAAACAATTCACTCCATTTGCAGTAGTTCCCTACAGCTCTTTGCATTGTAGTTCATTTTTCTAGTGCCCTGCAGTATATTTTTGAGTATGGGTTTTCTCTTGTCCATCCTGAGTTGACTCTCTGGTGACCTACTGCCCTTGTGCCCATGGGGACATGGACACGCTCCATCTGCTCAATCTCGGACACTTATTGTCATGACCCATTTCAGGAACCAATCTCTTGGAAGCTGGTGCCACTCCACTGCATCTGGTTGGGATTATGCAGGAGGTTTGAGGCAGGTTGAAGGGAGGGGGAGAGAGCAGGGCATGCTTGCACATGTGGTTGGTGGGCAGATCATGCTCCTTTTCTCTATGGACTAAGGATGATTTCACCCCAAACTGCCTATAGCTTTCCTGTACAGTCAAAACTCAAACTCAAGCTGTCATTGAAAGGTGCAGGATGGGTCCTCTATGGGGACACATGCTATATCCCCTCCATGGCATTATCTCCTCCAGGCAATATCAGCTCACTGAATTGATAGAAATTAACAGGACCAGTAGTGGGGTAAAAAAAAAAGTAAATAAAAAGAGGGAATAGCTTTTTACAGAGTTAACAGGTTGAACTATCTCTATGTCTTACAGGCACCAAAACTGGTTTATGTGAGGGTGGCAGGACCCCACAGTGGCAGGGTGGTGGAGGACGGGGATTGGCCTTGTCCAGTGCACAGCTGTATTCCAATACAGAAGGGTTCAGGCATGAAAAGGAAAGCAAAGGAACAACACTGTGGCATGGACTGCGGTGAAAAATAACACCTCAGTACACAGAGAGCTTTGCCCCTGTGCCATTTTTTGCCTTTAAGCTTTTGGGAGCTTTATGTTTGAGGAAATGCAGCACCGAAATGAGCCCTGACTGGAGCACAATGCAAATATGAAACAATGATGACTAATATTAAAATTAAGCTGGACAAAGCACTGAGAGAGTAATCCATGAGGGAATAATCTTGCATCAATTCCTTGGAGCCCCAATGCGGCAACTTATTAGCTCTTTTATAGCTGGGGAAAAAAAAAAAGAAAAGGAAAAAATCTAAGATTCCCTTAGCCAATTTGACTACGAAGTAATTTAATAATAGTAACAATTATAAACGTAGTGGTAGGAGTAATAAAAATAACAATACTAAGATGACTTCTAAGAAAAAAAGGGAAATAGTTTCTTTACACGCTCCTTCAAACAGCACTGTATGTAAAACAGCAACATTTGTACCATTGCATCTCTTTGTTCACCAGCAGCCACCAAGAAAAGTACCTACCCTTACTGACCATAAGAAAAAGAAAGGAGACACTGGAGGTGTCTGTCGATCCCAGCTTTTATTTTGAATAGCTGATTTCTCAAGCATGTGCATTCTGAGCTCTGTCTCATTTGCAGAATGCTCTGAGGGATCAGCCCTAATGCATTCAGTGACCTGGCCTATAACAATGCACGGTGTGGAATAAAGGAGACTTTATATTATTTACAAAAACAAGCGAGTCTGTGTCAGGTAATGGTGAGCAGCCCAGCTGTTTCTGCAGGTGCCGCACTCTCTGCTGAGCTGCAAGGAAAGTCAGCAATGGGGTTGGATTTCTTTTCATCCTTATTTCTCCCCCTCAGTGCTGACAAGTGCTGCAGGATGGGGCTGAATGTTACCAATTCCCCCTCCCCGCACTCACTGCTGCAGTGGGCTGTGACTGCCCAAAACCAGCTGTATGTGCCCTCCACCATGTCCATGCATGCATAAATCACACGCTCCACAGAAACATGAGACATGGGAGTGCTGATGCACACACGCTGCCTGCTGCACCACAGAGCCAAGCCAGCGCGGCTGTGTCCAGGATGGCCAGGCAGGCACAGTTTGCCTGAATGATTAACACCCCACCAAGGCACAGACACACTTTGCTTCATGCCATCGGGCCCTCAAGCCATGAGAGATGCCCACATGCTTACAGTGGACTGTGATAGCTACATAGCTTGCCACAGCAAAACAAAAATAGTACGCACTGCACCTATAACTATTTCCCAAGATCACTTTCCCCTGGAATTGTTTGCTGTTTCACAGTAGAGCCAAACCACTGCACCCTGCACACGTGTGCCTCAGCCACATAACCTCTAGGTGTTCATGTAACCTGTGTGTGTGCACGCTGCTCACACAGCACACACACGTGTGCATACCCTGCACACTGCTTTGCTTCCCTTCTCCTTTGGTCCATCAGGCCCGCAACACCTCTTCACATACTTGCAGCTGCAGCACACACGGAGTTCAAACAGGTGTATCACACCCACAACCTCAAGGGACAACAGGTTCATGTGCTGCACACACCCCAAAAAGAGCAGCACAAACGTGAGCATGTACACCTGTGAATAAGGGAAAAAGGGAGGGGGGGGGAAGCAGTGCACTAAGGGGAAAATAACACTAGCACAGGCTAGATGAAGAGGCATGTGCTCTCCTCTGCTTCCTGAAGGGCTTTCATTTGAAATCTTGGAAATGTTAATAAGAGTTAACCAGGTGAGACCATCAACAGAAGGGACAGTGGCTGTGTTGGAGGCTGCTCGAAACACCTGTCCCCTCTTACAACGAGCACTGTTCCCTGCTTCTTATTCTTCTCCACCAGCAAGGGAGAAAGCAGATTCCAGTACAGATTTCTCGTTTAATTGCTCTATAATGCCATCTTGTGGCTTCTTTACCCATAAAGCTGTTTTTTGTTATATTTTCCCCAAATGAGGTGATTACCCTGTAAAGACGAGAATGGAGAGGGAAAGAAAGAAAGGGAAAAGTAAAGGGAGCAACTTAGGGGCATTTACCCATGTGTCAGGGGCATGGATAGATATGGGTGGTACTATAATGTAAATTGTGATGGAACACAATTGAGGCTCTGAAAGCACCTGCATCCAAAAAACCTAAGCAGATTTCTTCAAAACAGTTTTCACATCACTTGGAGTACCAGGTGGTATGTTAAAAATATATTATTATTATTATTATTATTATTATTATTATTATTATTATTATTTAGCAGAAGGTCAAGCTCAGATAATTCAGGTCTTTTTTGGCATGGGGTGTAGAGAGGTCCCATTTCCTAAGAAAAAGTGGTGTTTGATTTATTTTATTTGTGGCAGGACTAATGCTAGTGTGGGGCTTTCAAAACAGGTGGAGTCAGAGATGGTCGCTATTGTGAAAGATGACTTGTGAGGGAATCTAGGAGATCTGAAATGCTGGACAAGTCAGGCAACGCACATAGATTTCTTTGTTAATGCTAGATATGCAGCAAAGTGAGGTAAAAATATGAGTAAGGAAATGAACACAGCAAGAAATGACATCACTCAGTCACTGGTGTCAGGATCTGCTCCTCTGAGCGATGAAGCCAAACTCTGAACAGAATCTTTTGACTATAGGTGCAAGTCTAGGGAGATTTGTGGCAGGGGTCCCCTACATGTGATTGTAGTGTTTTGTGAATTGAGATAAAGATACCCCAGCAATACCATTCTTAAGCTGTTTCAAAAATTCACCCTTCATTTCCAAACTAAAAGCAAGAACCAAAGTCTGCTGTTGTCAGATTCAACACAAGGATGCCAAAAGCAGAATACACTGACCAGAGCTGAGATGCTTCCTCACCCTAAGAAAACCCCACTGGTGCCATAAGTGTGCTTTAATTCTGATAACTCCTAGCAAAAACAGGAAGGTAGGACTCCATCCTGGGTGGAAGAAGGTACTGGTACCTTTGGGACCATGTGTGCTGGCTCCCTTTATGGCTCAGTTTAACTGGTACCAGTGCTGGGATGCACCGCTAGGATCCACCACTGTCTGCACCATGGATCCAAAACATGCCAAAGGCCCTGGTGGGCTTCTGTAAAATCAGTCACTGTGGGTTTGCTAAAAAGAGGTACTCAGAACACAAAACCTTCTCCATCTTTCCTACCCCTGTTTCCCATTAGTTTTGACAAGTGAAGCCTCTCATAAGCAATGGGGTTTTTTATGAGATTTGAGACGGCAATGGTAGCAGAAATCACCATGTGGAAAGTTGGCTTTATTCAAGGGGAAAGGAGTCTTGAAAGGTGACATTTGAGACAAATTAGAGGAAAAGAGTATAAAGAGAACCCTCACTCCTGAATAAGTGTCTGCTTCTTCCTTATTTAAACAAACCCCTTGATTCACCTCTGTTCATTACAGGAATAGTGGATAAAAATAGATTAATTAAAGAGAGAAGAGAAACACTGTCATCTTTAGGTCTTAAATTCAAATTAACAGGGAAGATGCAGTTCTTCATTATCCCAACATAAACCAAGGAGAACTGCAAAAGGAATTTCAAAGGAAAGTATCTGTATTTTTATGGCAGGAGTTGTAAACAGTTTCCATCAAGAAAGTGTTTTATTAACAGATTGTTGCAAGAATTGTCCTATTTGACCTGCAGTGGACGCCTTGCATCATCTCATTCAGTCACATCCTTTTGTGTCAGATAACCTTCATGCAAGTGTTCTGTTGTATCTAAAAACTCTTAGGGATTTGTTGCTGAGTATTTTTTTGTTAATCCTTCTTTTTTTTTAATTTCATCTCACCTAACTTTAACCACCTACAGTGTAAATGTTTCTGTCTCAGTTACCTTGGGCTCTTACAGCAAAGGGAAAAAAATAGGTGTTTCTGGACTGTGATTCATCTGGTCTATTTTGGATGCCTCATTAGGGTGAGATGATTCATAAGCGATGCTTAATTCTCTCGATCGAATTGAAGGGGCCTGGCTCTGTTATAGGCATCTGCATTTGTTCAGGTCACTCCCATTCTTTGTTCTGTTTTGGAAGGCTTTTCCACATCTCTGTCTCTTCTTCATTTCTAGACTAAATTTATTCACAGTCAGTCCATGCCTGTTAGTTTAAACAGAGACACTCTCCCTCAATTTGGGCAGCCAAGGAGCTCCATTGTGCTGTCAGCCTTTGTCAGCTTTGGGGCAGGTCAAGAGAGAAGTGTTATCAAGTGTTTGGGAGAGGCAATGGCCAAGGATTGGTGTATTTCCCTGTGTGCTACATGTCCATATAACCTTATGGAATCTTTATTGCCCAGATTAGGTCCTTTGCTAAAAAAAAAACAACCAAAAAAACAAAAACCACGAAGTGGGGGACATCATCTGCTGTGTCTAAATGGGGAAAAAGTATGATGAAATGAAGCATTAACCTCAGAACATAGGGGGTTTTAAGCATTTTTTTCTTCTTCTTGGGTACAAATCTGGCTTTTCCTAGCAAACTACCTGTGAATTACCTATGAACCAGCCAAAAAGCCTACTTACCGCCTGTACCTAACCACATGAGCAGGGAATTTGGCACCTCTCCAGTGAGAACAAACACTGAGGACAAAATCATTTATAGGGTAGCTCTAGTCAGAGCTGTCTTGGTCTCTTGTTTGCAACTGAGAGATTATACGGTGTTGAAACCAAACATAGGCTGGGAAGTAATAGGCCTTGTTATCAGCAGCAGCAGAAGAAAGGGTTTTGTTGTTGTTGGTTTGGGAGTTTTTTTAAGTGTTTTTCTCATGTAGATCTTACTATGGGATTTATTGGGAACCTGCTCAATCCTTCAAATTAAACGCAAGATAAACCAAAACACTGTTCAAATGGAATAAAATAAAATACAATCCATGAAATAGTCCGAATATGGTTTAGTATTTCTTTTCATTCCAAATCAGACCCAGTATCACAGCCCAGCAGACTGAAGCTGTCTGCTGCAGCCACAGTAACTGTAAATGCTCCATTGCACTGGGTTATAAATGCTCCTTTACAGGGTGGAAGATGGGGCAGTTCTTGTGCTTTATCTAATCCTTCTCCCAGTGGTGTGCCTGCCAGCAGCAATGCTGGTTGTTAGTAAATGTGAGAGTGACTTTGTCCTCTCAGGTACATTGTCCGTGGGGTCCTGGCAACGGCAATCAAACTCCTGCCTTTGCAACTGCAAACTTATCAGGCAGTAAAAAAATGCTGCATTAATTTCTGGTCATTTTTTGGAGTTAGAAGAGTGGGAACTGTGCAGAAGCTGTTCTTGAGACATTAAGTTTCTGGACACTTCGCTCCACACTTTTCTTACCTACCTTAAGGTGGTTGTTCCTGGCACCTGCAGGTGCATAGTTTCGTGCCCTAAACCCTACGTGATGCTTGCCTTTATGGCTACTACAACATCAGCTGCCACTGTCCACCTTGCTGACCTCCTATGTCGTCAAACCTTTCACTTAAAGGAGTCCTGCATTGTAAACTGTGCATTACTGCACTGATATTCCAGATTTCAATTGTGATCTCCCCTTTCCTGCAATGAGGATAGTGAAAAGGGAGGCAATCCATGAGTGAAACAACATGTGTAAAGCCTTTCCTGAATTTTTCCACTGTGGGATAGAAAAGGAGGGAGGAAAATGAACTTAGGTCCTGTCCTGTGTGTTGGCATCCCGCTGCATTATCAGAGAGTTTTGGACTTGGTATTAGGAGTATAGACTCAGAGTGGAGGCCTAATTTGGTTAGTCAGTACTACCTTAGTTAGCAGTTAGGCTTGTGGAGTGAGAGAGGACAGCACATATTCCATGTGGGTCTGGCTGCAGCAGCAGGGTACCGGGTACATTTTAGTTGTGGGTGCTGGTAGGATCACCAGCTAGTCTGATTAAGTCAAACTGATCCCAATTTGATTCACCCAGGTGAGTAAGTAAAAGGGTTTAGCCCGATAATAAGGAGATATCATCTGGCATCCTTAGCCCAGGACACACTGTCTTTGCCAACCCAGACTTGCAGTAGGGACACGCTAGGGCTGCTGGCTTTCCCAGATGACTCATGTCCTCAGAGAAAGCACCTCTTTAGGGGCTGATATGAATAATAAAGACATGGACCCTGCAAAGGCAGCATCCTGAGGGTGTTTTTCTTTTTTTGAGAGTCCTCTGGAAGTGCAGGATGTTCCCTTCATACCCTGAAGAGCACTGACTGCTTCACTCCCTCCTTCTTCCCTCTTAAATTTGTTCTCCTCCCCACTTATTGCATTTAGCATCCCGTGAAGTAGCACTTCAGCACTGCCAATGAAATAAACTGCCTGCCACCTGCCTACCTATCTGCAGGTCCATTTTTTCCCTTCTCCTGGCTGTAAATATGTTGGTCAGAATCAGAGCTGGCCCTTACCATCTGCATCAGATTGTATTTCAGCATCGCCCAGGCTTGTTGCAGTGAGGGCTTCTGACTTAGGGCTGAGAAGAACAATAACTCTGAGCTCCAGAGAAAGAAGCATGAATCAGGATATTAGTTATTTCTCTGCTTTTCTAGAAACTGGGGTGTGAAGAAAGATGCCTGCTTTCTTTCAGATTAATCCCACCATCACAGTGTAAACTAATGAGGTGAAATTTTAAAGCTCGAGATGAACCAAGGATCTGAAACTGCTGCTTGTCTGAGTGTACAAATGGTGGCAGGTGTTAAGCAGTTTCCTCAGAAAGTTTTGTCTGGCAGGGCAAACCACAAGAAAAACAGAGTAGGGATCAAGGTGTGCTTTTTTCCACTGGAGCATCTCTGTGTGTAGGTGATTTTCCAAACCAGAACTCCTCAGAACTTCTGCACATCTCTCCCTGTGCTTCTCCGTGGGGGACTTCACTCATTCAGTAGAGTAACAAACAAAAAACATTCAGGCAGGTATGGTCTGGTTAACATGAGGAGCAGAGCAGAGGGGCACATGGGTGCTTAAAAGCCACACAGGGAGCACAAGATTTATTGAGCCATGCTCCAAATCAGGGACGGAGGACTAGTGAGGGATACAGTTTACAGAGTTAAACAGTGTTATCCTTGTATGATGCCACAGTGACATGGTGAACTGCTTTCCTTTACAGTGGCTGAAGAACAAGTAAGTAATGAATTTGGCCTCCCTCAGCTGCTCTCCTGAAGGTCACTATGCCCGGGATGTATACTCTCCTGAGCATGGGACACTGTCCTTCAGGCCCGATTACACAGACTGAATTCCTCTTAGACAAAAGTGGGAACATGGCCTGTTTTGTATTAGCTTAAAATATGAGAATCACCTTAGACAAGTAAGACACCACCGGAGACTGAGACCATAGTGCAGATACCAGTACTGGGTCAGGTTAGTTCAGTTTCCCCCTACTCCATCGTGGGGACAGCTGAGATTTTGCAGGAATATTATATTTCTGAGATGAGATGACAGGGAGTGGCCTTGTAAGAAGGCAGGGGTGAAATCTGAAGCACGCAGCTGTGGGTCTGCATGCTTGCAGTCCTTGGTGCTTGTACAAGGCATTTGTGCTTGTCTGTGGGGCCAGCTTTGCTCCTAAAGACGCACAGCTAGCAGCAGGCTGGCTAGTAGTTTGCTGTGGGCATTATCTCGTTCTTCTCCTTATTTCCTATTTCCCTCATTGTTTCATTTCTTCTTTCCCTTATTCTTGTCTTCTTGCTTTCTCCTTTTTTTCCCCTTTCCTTCTCCTCTTTTTCTCCTCCTTCCGGTTGATTCTCCCTCTCCATTCCTTCATTTGCTTTTTTTCCTCTCTTCTCTCATTTATTTGTTTAGAGCAAATTTTCAAATCTATAAACCCATTACAGCAAAGAGACTGTGTTGAGGCAGCCTCTGAGCCTGCAGATGTGGTGGGTCCTGGATTCCAATAACAGAACTTATTTGGAAAAAAACATTATCTGTAATGTGGAAATGGTTTGGCTTGAGGCTAAAATTTATCATCATTACCCTAATATCATCTCAAGCCTCAGCTCTGGCAGCAGCTAAAGAAAACACCAAGGCTTAATTCAGTCAGTGCAAGGAAAGAAAGACAGAGGATGGAAAATATGATTTATGATGGAAATCAATGCAATCATAATACTTTATGCTTGTAAAATTGGGCTGTTCCAACAGTGCTCACAGATTGTATAGGCAGCTCTCCACCAAAAAAAATCATGGCAACATAGAACGCAGTCTTATGATGATGCAGCTGGCATAAAGGGATAATATTGAGGGTTTGGGGTGTGAATGGGAACAGGTTTTGTTTTGCTGGAGTTTTGTTTTCCTTCCTTCCTTCTCCAGGGATCCGGCAACATCAGTCAGCTGAGGTCTATCTCTGCAGGACAATAGAAAGATGCTGTCCTGCAGCTCCCAGAGGGTGCAGGAAGGGGGAAAGGGAAGGGAGGGATGACAATCTGGAATATGAAAGGAACGCTGACTAGTTCTCCAAGTAAATGGCAAGATCCTGGCAGGAGCGGTATCCCCAGTGTAAAAGTGAAAGCAAAAACGTGACTCATTCCTCTGCAGTGCGGAGTACCTCTCAGAGACCAGCTGAAGTATATTTACAAAAATTTGAATCAGGCTGTTCACCTCAGCTAAAGACAGGCAAAAGTGATAAGGCTTGGGAGGTTTGTTTCTGATGCAGAAAACCAAAAAGCATCTGAACTTTCAAATTTGACCAAATCACGACTCCTTTCAACCCATAAATAAAATAAAAGTTGCAGAGATCACGGTCAAACTGCTGATGTAAAGTTGAGTTAGCTCTTCTGTAGTGTAAAGAACATGACTTGTCAAAATGTTATATGCAATTTCCCTGAACAATGCTTGAAGGACATTTTGCATTTTGGTTCTATGGGTGGGAATATACCCCTGCAGCATTGCCTGTCCCTGGAGAAGCAGGACGACTTAGCATCCCCAGCAGCCAAGATGAGAAAATACAGTTATTCTTAGGGAATGCAAAGAAAAATGTTTATTTATTCATATAATTTCATCAAAGGTGAAATACTTGATATCTAGGGCTTGTAATTCAATGTAAACTCTGTCCAAATGATGGTCAAAAGAGAGCAATTGCAATATTCTTATTTAATGGAAAATATCTTTCCAAACAGACTTGTCTTCAGTAAGATGCTTTTGAAATTCTTTTGATATTTCCCGATATTTAGAGAAAGCTGTGTGTTTAAAAGTTGGAAAAAATTTTTTTCAGGATTTCACCTTAAAAATAATCAGAATTTCCAGATATCAATTTATAAATTTGTGATTCCTCCCTCTTCCTTTCCCTCTCCTCAGGCACAGTAGACGCATACAGTGATTTAGATCTATAGCCCGTGCAGATTATCAACTTGTAACACAGCATATTTTGACCCTGGTGCTGGTCTGGAGAATCACATCTCACAGTGCCAGTGTCCCTCAAGAACTCTGAAGATATATAATGCCAGATCCTTCCTCTCAGCCCAGCTGCCCTGATTCCCAAAGAAAATGTTGTGGAGGGCTGACACCGTGGAATACATTGTAATATGGAGTTCTGAGCACCACACTTACACAGAAAGAGGGGACGTGCTGGAGCACACCCCTCATTAGACACCAGACAATCCAAACAGGGTCAGGACTCACGGTACAAACCATTATGAAGACAGGCTTTGTTGTCTAGAGAGCTCACAGGGAGTTTTTTCTGTAAATGCTGTGGCCAGAAAAGGCAGTCTCCCTGTCCCTTTCCAGGTCTAAGTAGCTCCAGAAGAGTTATACAGTGCCCACCAACACTAAATATACCTAGAACCAGCTGAGAGGAAGCATTGCTTACGGTGATTCCATACCTGAACTTTCATCAGGCAAGCTGAGGGGGACCTGCTGGCACAGATGGCTCCCAAAACACTCAGCTGCAGCCAGTTTTGCATTCCCAGGAGAACCATCACAATGAAAAGACCATCACTGTACCACAGTATTACAGTGCACCTTCCACTCCCAAGGCCAGAACTAGGGTTACCAAGGACTTTGTATTGGTATCACATCTGTGATTTTAAATGTTTAAAGCTTCCAAGCACTGTTCGTTTTGCAGGAATGGATAAAGAAATAAAAGGACAAGGGAGCCTTTACTCTATTCTTCTCCATCAAATCCCACTGGTATCTACAAGGACATTGATAGATGAGGCTCTGTGATGCCAGAGAATTTCTGTACCTCTCTGAGCTCAGTTTTTCAAACGAAACCAATAGAAGGCTGGCTTATAGCAGACGTTGTGTCTTACTCTTTTGGATACTCTGTTATATACCATCAGGATCTGGCTGTCATTTTTGTCACCTCCCAACCCAAAGCTCACTAGCTAGTCCTCTTTCTTGTCCTCTCCCCTGCATCCACAGCTTTCCACAACTACCCCATGCATCCACACACAGAGCACACACACTTGTTTCCCAGAGATCTCTTTGTGAAGCAGGTTGTTGTCTGATGGCCTAATTTCCCCCATGGATTAACAAATGACTCTACCACCTTCTGTAATTCTATCACATTGTCCCCATACTCTTTCTTGCTTCTGGAAAAGTTTGACAGCAGTAGCAAGGGACTGGAGAGCAAAAGGTCCACTGAATGAAACCGAATTAAAAGTCTTGGACACCTGCAGTGTCAGTGTTGGACAGCCATCTGTCCCTCATTTGAAAGCACCATTACTGTCTGCCATACCTAATGTTGCTTGTCCCAGACAAATGTTAAGATTCTGCATGAACTAAGTTGATGTACAGGGCCTTGCTTTGCAAAACTATCCTTTATTTTAAAGACAGGAAGAAAGGTATTTCCTTTGTCTTCTAGTACATTACTGAAATCAGAAGAGTTACACTAACTCCTTCTTCTTTAACCCACACCTCTTTCTATCCGCACACTGCCGAAAGTACAAAAACACTAGACCAGGTATGACCGTATTCCCTCTTCACATATACATGTCCTCTCCACAAATATGTATATTTATACGCATATGTATATGAAATTACTTAAAATATGCTAGACTGATGCATATGCATACCCTCACACATGCACACACATCCTTCACACACATAAGTGATGAAACTTTTCATGAGACCAATGTGCTGGGAGCAAAAAAGAGCAAGAAAAAGCTTTTTTGATGCTAAATTCTGGAGCGTACTATTCACCCAAGAAAAGAAGAAATAGGTCTTTAAGGACTTGATAGGTCTGAACATTTGTCTGCTAACAATGAAATATCAGTTTAGCAAGAGAAAAGCTTCACAGGCTCGTAAAGGAAGCACAAAGTGATATAATTTATGGGTTTGGCTTCTTTATTTAAGGAAAAACTGATTATCCATCTCCTCCCTAACTTATTTTTCTGTATGTTAGTTGAATTGGCAGACGAATAACAGGTTTTTTGTAGGAGACACAGAAAACTAGATTCTCTTTGACGGTGTGCTTGAGAACTGTTTTTTACTACTGAAACTGATAATGTTTCCCTGTCTGTGATGATATTGAAACCAAGAGATCTCAAAAGCTAGGAGATATGGCAGTCAACAACTCATCTACAAACACTGTAGGGCCTTTGCTATAAATTGGAAAACACATGTTGCAAAGCAAAATTTACTAGTAGTCATTGGGGTTTTTTCTTCAGAGGACTTCCTATACTTCTAAAAACTCATCCAGACACAAATCAGAATCAGAGTAGGAATAAAGGGGGGAAGTTTCATAGTCTTTGCCATGTAAAAAGTCAAACTGTGTAGATCCAGTCAATTTGACAAGTCAGTGGTGTTGAGTCAAACCATATCCTTGGTAAATAAATGCCCACATCATATAACCATCACCATATTCAGCATTCAACAGTGAATCTTGTTTACTTCTAATCACAGTGGTTAAGATTGAATGTTCAGAGCAGCTGTTACATCTTCACATTCTGGGAGATAAATGTTCAGTCATAACAGAAAGGGGAGGAACATGAAGGTCTCATTGGTCAGCAGAGAACGACAGATTCTGTAAGTTTAGCATGTTTCTCTGCTGAAGTCATGAATATAGAACTGATTTGAGTGGTTAGTATTTTATTTTCTATCACTTCAGTTTTTAAAACCATTTCGCAGCAGCTCAGGAATCAGGTGATCGGTAAAGCCAGACGTAAGGTGCTTCTTGCACCAGGACCTCACAGAGATCTCTTGGGGAAGGAGCAACAGCATCAACATGGCTGAGCAAAGAGGGGCGTGTCAATGTTTGGAGAAGATTTTCTCGGGAGGGGGGTGTTTGTTTTTTTGTTGGTATAGGCAGGAAGCTTAAGATGTTATCTGCAGGCTACAATGTGTGCCATTTTAAACACACTGCTCTTAATAAATACCGACAGCAAATCAGGACAAGAACAGACGCAAGTTGTTTCAGGCGACTTCTGTCAAGTGAACAGTAATGCGCCAGGATTAGTGGCAATCCTCTCCATATTGAAGAGAGCAAGTCGCCTGCAGATGAAGTGCTCCAGGCATTGCAGTGGGTTTATCAAGGGGTCCTTGATATTCTGGAGCAGACGTACAGGCTGCAGCATTATCAGTAGCTTTTCAATTCAGCCATGTCGTGCTGAAAACTGGGTGCCAGTAGTGGTGGCTGTGGGAGGCACTTGTTTTTAATTCCAGAAGCATCCTAAAGTACCCCACATCCCAGTGGTTCCCAGACTGTTGCCTTCACTCCTGTGATGTTGCTAATGCAACTAGACTTGCTCTTAATAACTGAAATGTTAAAAGCACAGTATCGGCAGGGCAACAGTTTGAGCCAGTGAACCATTAACTTCCATTCCATCGTGTGCAATCAAAGTCAAAGTTCAGTGGGGCTCAAAAAGGCAATGGCAACTACCCCCAGTGTCAACATCCTCCCTTATAGCATGTGTCCCTTGAAAATGCCAGCTCTGAGGACAACCTTTTCTCGTATAATTTTATTAAATGAGTGCTAATATCTTGAGGCACATTATTCTTCTCTCCATTCCAAGAAAGGGAGAAGGTGTATGGATTAGCTCTTTATGTATAAAGACACCTCTTGCATACTCCTGAATAAAGATGTCTTTGGACAGACGGTGCTGAAGACCTATTCTTCCTTTACCTTTCAGCAGCTTTATGCCATGCTACTAGCTTAAGACTGCCTAAAAATTAGGACTAACCAATTTTATTGAGTTACCATGAAGGAACCTCATAACAGAGCCAGCTGTGGCTTTTTCTAATAACACCATCAAGGCTAGTTTCCAGAAGAATCTATCTGATCGCTGGCATCTGGTTTGAATTGCTTTGTACATTAGCACTGAGAGCTGACTCAGTCTCTGGGCACCTCAAAGGTCACTTTCAGGCACAGATTGGTTTGCTTGCTAGATCCTTGTCCACAGTTGAGCATATAAATTTGTATTTCCAATTCAATTTAAAGGAAACATCTTAAGCAAAATCTGTCCCTGTAAGACCTATAGGCTGGAAAATAATGAAAAGCCAGGAAATTAAGGTAAAAGCAGCATCTCACTTTCCATGGAAGCCATTTCTTAAAAAACCTGTCACTGCTTCTTCTGGGATTTAGATGTGCAGCACTTCTTGTTAAGAGTTTTAAAAGAGGCAATTAACAAAATACATATTATGGTCTCTTTGAAGCTGCATGGTGGGGTCTTGCTCTAATAACTTTGTCTGTGGAGCTCCTGTCTTGCCCCACCTCCATCTTGAGCTCAGGAAACATAAGTAAAAGGAAGGCAGTCTGGAATTCCTCCCTAAATGAACTTCTAGCACAGCAAAAGGGTTTATATGAACTTAGAAGGTTTTCCCCTGCTCATTCTGCGTTTATAACTAACAGGAACTTTTCTTGCCTTTTTTTTTTACCCCTCCCCCTTTTTTTTTTTGCCTCATTAGCCTTCCAGCAAAAATGCTGCATTACACATGATTCTGAAATGGTCTGTATTCTCCACGCAGTTTTTATGCAGTATATAAAATAGCTTAATCAAACACATACCAAAGGAGGCGTACACGTGCACAGGGTGAGAGACAGCAGGCACACCTGAGACTGAAGTGCATCCTGTTCATAAAGGGAGATATAGTGCTGATGGCATTTCACACTGAGGTATCCAGGGACCATCACATGGCTTGATGAGACCAAGGAAGCTCAATAGACTTTCCAAACCTAATTAGTACTTAATGATCTGGAGAGACACGAATGTCCATCACCTCTGCTTCAGCCCCTCTGTTCTTCCTCAAATTCTTAATTAACCTTTAAGGAGATGATGTGCTGATGAGTTTCCTAGGATATTGCATTGATTTTTTTTCACACACGCACACATACACACTTGTGCACGGGCTCATACACACCACACACTCCAGCTCACATATTAAAGAAGCTCTGATACAATTTCTCAGCTCCAATGCACTCCACACAAGGGCTCTGCTGATCAGTGTTTATTAATGAAGCGCTGCCTCGAAAATTGTTAATTGATGGCAATGTACAGAACGTTGTCTGGAATTTAACCTTATTCATCATTTAAGTATGTTGGAAACTAGAGCGTGGTGTTAATTAATAGTGTAAGAACAAAGTTGGATCGTTCTGCTGTGGATCTAAAAAACAAAATCGTACAAGCAAAGAGAGGGAGAAAAAAGCTGTGATTAAATATAAAACCAGAGCAAAAAAGTGAGAGAAAATGGAGCCAAAGCCAGTGTCATATTCAAGATGACTCACTTTGTGCCGATAATGAAATAAAAATTTTCTTGTGAGCTTATGTAATATTTTACTGTTGTGTCATATTTAATCAACTCTGAGTTTTAACAAGCTAAGTAGAAGGTGGGGGGAAGCTGCTACCAATGAAGTGAAAACAGATTAATAAGTTTTGAAAAGTTAATAGCCAAATTTTCAGATTAAAAAAAAAAAGTAAATCAATGTTGGTAGCTGAATTCACCAGGGGGGGAAAATGACAAATGGAGGATGCCTTACTTAAAGTTCACTTAATAACAATCTAAATATATGGTGATAATGTAGTTTGCAATGCTAACAGCTGCACTCTTCCAGGCTTGTCTAGATGTTTTCAAGGCTGCTTGTTCTCCACGTCATATGCTTGATCAATGAAAACATATCTACCCACATATTCATTTAAATGAGTTATTACTGCAGAGTCAACATGCTGCCATTTGAGTGCATATAACACTGTAGTGATGTTGCCTTCCACAGGACTGTTGCCCTTGCACTTGAAGCACTTGAGTTTGGGCTCAGAATTCCAGTGCACAAGCTTCAGCCAGTTGTATTCAGGAAAATGGACCACCGTTATGAACCAGTCTTCTGGTCCATGCAGGACCATTTAGTTTGCCCCAGATCATACCCAACATACAGGATAACAGGCAGATAGCTTGGACATTCCTGGCTGTGCTGAAAAGCCACAATACTGTGCCCTTATAGACTAAAGCCCAGTTTCTGCCTGAAATCACATGACAAAGTCTGTGTAGAGCAGCGGCTGAAGTCTTGCACCTCATTGGACCTGTCTTTGCGTGCAATTTCTGTGGGGTCTTACCCCTAAAGAGATATATCAGTGACTCTTAGGTTTGAAAATGTGGAGGATGTTGTGAACATGTTGTGTGCTCTCCGTTCCAGAAATCCTATCTCCTAAAATGAGATGATGGTCTGAGGAAATAGAGGAAATGAAAGACAAATAATCCTTTTTTTTTTTTTTAAAGAAGAAAACATATCGAGAGAGAAGCAAAGGTACTGCCAGATTTTCCTGAATTTCAGGAAAATGCTGCTCAGGGGTTAATCCAGTCCTCTGCTTTCAGTTTAAAAGAAAAAAAACTGCCATTTTGAAAAAAGGATAAATCCCATCCATTTTCTTTATTTCCAAACTCTTTTCTCCCTTATATTCCAGAAAGTATTCCGGATGTTGACCAAATTTCTGACTTATTCAGATCCCCATAAAAATTAATTTTCAATTTACTTTTCTGGGTTTTTTGAATGTATTTCTTAATTTCTATTTGGGAGGATAAGGCATGAAATGATAAAAGAAGTTGTTTAACCTACCTTCAGGCCCCAAATTATGATTAGTTCTGTCTGTGTCATCCCTTGAGCCTGTAACTCTGGAATCATTTGGCTATTGTTGTGATGGGAATGGATAAGTACATAAAGCCTAGAGGAGAATGGGAAATGGATGGTGTGGAACCTGGAGCACAGGAGAGGACAATGCAGAGGCATCAGGGGCCATGGAGGAAGTCAATGACTAATGGATGCCATGGGAAGGAAGAGATACTGTCTTGTCCAGATCTCTGAAGATGAGAAGCAAGGTCCTGGCATTGCATGTGGGATTTGAATTAAGCCCAGATTCCCTCTGATGTAATTAGTGACTGCTCGTGTGCAGCACACTCTAATGGTTGGAAGTGGGAAGGTATCCAAAGAGCATGGAAAGTTTCAGAGGTATCTGCAGTATATCAGTAGCAGGATGGTGTTTTGCAGAAAGCACAAGAGAACATTTCCTGTTCTGCACTTCATGACCTCTAGCTGAGATCTGGTTGTCCTGATATCACTCTACTTTAAGCTTTCCCTGAGAGCTGATTCAGGCTTTGTTCCCTCTTCTTCCATCACATGCCTGGGGGCATAAAGGACACCCCCCTACCCACACTAAACATGTAACCTGACATGTAAGTCATGTAAATCCCCATCTCTCAGCCAGGACATTTCTGGTGTTGGTGGCAAGAGTGCTCTGTAATTAATGGCTGTTAAGTGAAGTCAGGTAGCTTTTTTTTTCTTCTGAGAGCCAAAAGCAAACAAATGCCCCATGGACCAGGATCATTTTAGTTCCTATTTTATGGGCAACCCTGACTACAGAACCTGGCAGCATCTGGACAAGTGGAGGTCAGCTATTTTTTCCATCTTTCTCTAATCACGTTCTTCTACTTCTTACTGAGAAGAAAGTTTTTCTTCTAGCTGTGAAAATTTGTTTAGATGAGCAATGAAAGGGAAAATACATCGCCTAAATTTAGGACCATAGGTGACTAATTAAAAAGAACAATGGTCTTATATTTAGGAAGACTGCTTAATGGTGGGCCAGAGCATCTTTTAGTTCTAGAAAATCGAATGAATAAACAAATAAATACATAAATTAAAAGGAAAAAAACTCACCTGCTCACTCTCTGGAATCCCAGGGGTTTTAGAGGGTCAGGGGTGGCCATCTAGATCACCAAAGGCGACCCAAAGCTGGCAGCTTAGTGACTGTGTTCTTAGCAGTGCTTACACCCAGCCCTGGAATCTGTTTAACTGAGCAAAATAAACATGTTAATCATGATCCCGGGGATTAGCTTGTAGTCTGCTTGAAAATCGCTGCATCATTTTTGGCCACCAGAGTTGCTCTTTATCGGAGCTGGTTTCACAGAGATTAGGCCTCAGCAGGGCCCTCGGAAGTGTACCCAGCAAACTCCCAAGGGATTTTGGGGTCAGTGGTGAAGTACCTTGCAAACAAGCTCCTGGCATGGGTCTCCCAAAGAGGCCTCTTCTGATCTAGCAGGGAGAGTGTTAAACTGTGGATTGCTGTTCTTGCTTCACCCCCATGAGCGATATGAATGTGAAGGGGTCTGTTGTGTTCCCCCTCTTCTCCCACTTATCACCTGTGTAGGTTACATAATTTTTTGCATCAGTGTTTGTCTCTTGTATTTATCACACTTCTCCTTGGCGGGGAGAAGGCACTACCTTGGTGGGATTTTGTTTCTGGGGCACAGGCACAAGGCAGAGCCAGTTCACTCTTACCTCCAGCATGAGTCCACCAGAGAAGCCCTGCAGAAGACAGTGCTCAGCATCTGCCAGGAGCTAGAGGAGCTGGAGAGTGGTGAGGCACTGGCACAGGTTGCCCAGAGAAGTTGTAAATGCCCCATGCCTGCAAGTGCTCCAGGCCAGGCTGGGTGGGGCTCTGAGTAACATAATCTAGAGAAAAGTGTCCCCGCCCACAGCACGGAGGTTGGAACTGATGATCTTTAAGGTCACTTCCAACTCAAATCATTCTATGATTCCATGATTCTATGATTCTGTGATTCTGTGACTACACAGTGGGATATTCACTGCCTTCTTAACCCTGAGAGAGAAGTCCTCCCTATCTGTCCCAGTTAACTCCTGCACTAGTGATCTTTGCTTTCCATTGTGGGTGAGAAGAGACTTTTGATTCTGCAACCAGGTGAGCTACCAATGACAACGTTCAGCTTTCACTGTTTTGACTAGGGACCATGTCTTTACATGACAAAAGGTCAGAATCCTTTCTCAAATAACTTTTAGTAAGCACTTAGCCTTGGAAAGACAGAACTTGGAAAGAAAGGCTTTGTCTCCTAGACCTGGGAAAGATATGCACAGGGGCGATCAGAGTGGAGTCATCAAGCAGATGATTGAAGCTCCTGTTCTGTTTTGCTAACAAATATGTTTTAATCAGGTAACACTGATGGTGGTGAGTGTGGCACTACCTGTTTGGTGCATAGTAGGACCCACTCAGCTCTCTGAGAGACATTCGCATACTAGTTTGAGTATCTCACTTGTCACTAGCAGGTGCTTGTAATCAAACAGGGCTCATTCCACACTCTGTAGTTAGCCTTTCTACAACACTGTCGTGCACATAAGACATTCACTCCATCCTTCCTATTCCTTGATGTCTTCTTCCAGTGATCAAACTTATGCATACCTATTAGCAAACAGCCTCAGCATCCCATAGTGTTATTTGAATGACAATACGATAAAATAATAATTAAAAAAATAATTAAAAGATATCCAAACCTAACTGGGGAATCTTTAGGGAACTTTTCTCAGTCCTTCTGCCTTGACATGTAAAATGTTGATTTCATTCCTTTCCTTCTCCTACCATGTCTGTGCTTGCTTCCTTTCTCCCTCTTTTCCTCCCCACTCATCCCTACAGGTATAAATAACTCAAAAAACATGTAGCTAACAATGCTGTGTCAGCTCCTGCTGTGCCACATGCTGCCTCCTTGCCACATGATGCACGTCGGACACACATTCTCACCCTGTGAGTTGAATGGGTTGTATGCCCGTGTTTGAAATCAAGCACATGCTGAAGCCCTCTGCTGAATGCAGGACCTAGGTTGTGTCATTGATGGTGTACAGACAATTCCCCCTTTACAAGTGGGGACCAGAATCCACTTCCCAGTGCAAATGCTGAGTATTTATAAGACTAATAGACACAGGTGTGAGAGTCTTTGAAACAGCAATGTCAAGAGCTGTCTGGTGTCAGTGTAGAAAGAGGTCTCTGTTTGATCTTCCTGTGACCAGGCTAAAGGCTTGTGTGAGCCCAAAATGCATGTTGATTCAATTCCACATCCCTGTCCTGGAGTTCCTTTGGAAATGGAGCATTTGCTGAAATGAAACAAAGCAGTCATTACAAATGCTAGTCATTAACAGTGTGAACCTTCATATTCACCTGCCAAGACATTGGTAGCAACTCAGCAGTGTTGTTCCCTGAGCACCGACTGTTGGGTTTTAATGACATTGTTCTATTAGAGCTGTTCAAATCAACCATTTGAGAGCTGTCTGGCTGCTGTAGTAAAAAACATAATAATAATTTGACCTTGACATCCTCTTCCATCTCATCATCCTAGTGCTCTTTGGGGGCAATCATTCATATAGTATACATTTTGTGTATAGTCTGTCACTCTTCCTCCTGCAGTCCTGGTGGGATCAATGTACAAGCTTCTTTATGTTGCACTAACTTTACTCAGCACCTAAATACTTCTGTTTCTGTGGGTGCTTTGTAAATGCCTTTGTGCCAGCGTTTCCTACTATGGCTCTATGCCTATGAGAATTGGGCTCTCGTGTTACCTCCTTCATGCTTTACTACTTTGACTGTGTATGTCTTTATTAATATGTGACTAATAGTACTTAAATTCTGTCTGCTCACCCATCTGCTTGAATGCAATAGAGTCTCCTAATTGTCACAGGCAAAAACCTTCACAAATGTCAAGATTAGACCATCAGGACTGTGTAGTTCCCTTATTATCAGAATAAGTCTACTTTTCCACTTTACATCACTAGGCCAGGGCTAATGAAAGGCAGATGGACAGGTCTGTAGAAGTCAAAAGACAAGTTCATGCTGGTCTCTCATGGCAAACCTCCCTGAGAAGTTACTATCTTCATCTCATCTGACATCATCTTGTCAGTTAATGATAGTGTCCAGGTTTTTACAATGAAATGAAGATTTGAGTGGACTGATCCCCAAGCCCCAAAAGATGGTTTTATAAGTAGTGGCCAATTCTGTTACCAGTCTTCCAAGATATTGCAGCAGGAAATTGAGTTCAAGCATAGAAACAGCTTACTGCAAAATTATCTCTTAACAAGGGTTTAAATACCACATCAGTAGCAACACAAATAGAGAGAAATTAGGTCTGTAGTAAAAATGTAAACAATTTCATTTATGCTACCTTTCCTCATCAAAAAAAAAAAAAAGTTGACAAAAACAATTGTATAAGGTCCTTAAAATTTATCCATTGGATATTTTGATTCCATGGACAAATAGTAAGTGAATGCATATATAAATATTTATATTTTAAAAGGCCACCATGCTGTGAATAGCAATTTGGGTAACTGATGCTTATATCTTCTTCCATATACCATAATCTTAAATTAGACTCCATGGATATGGTACGTATAATAGTCTCTAGTCTTAGTGGAAAAAAGGAGTTCATCATGGGAACTTTTGCCTACAGAGTATCCTGAGAGGCTTAGTATGTCTGGGGAAGCCATCTCACAGAAGAGAACGATGGCAGGGAAATGAAAACACACTCCCTCTGGCAGCATCTTCAGCCTGAAATCTTTGGGGTGTTCAGGATTTGAAAGGAAAAAAAAAAAAAAGATTCTCCATAGACACCACATTTGTTTCATGAAAAAAACATAGAGCTCAAACACTAAATTTCTCTGCAGAAACAGCCTGATTTCACACTAAATGGTGATTAAGACCCAAGAGGAGAGGCTTTCTCCAGAATGCAGCCACCCACCCATCCCCCAGATTTCTTTAGCCAAAGAAGTGCTATGAGGAATAAGATCGTCACGACCTTGTGGAGGAGTCTCAATGAGATCCTTGTGATCGTTCTGTTTGGCTCCAAGTCATATGCAATAGCGATGTCTTCCTGTTTCTTCCCCAGCCATATTCCCGAGGGCAGACAGGGAGACCACAAGGAAAATGAGCATTTTGTACAACTGCTGCTGATGTCCAATGTTCACATGTGGCACCCCCTTGTCACCAGAAAGGCGATCTGGTTTTTCATTTGTTACTGACCTGAATTTAATTCTGTGAAGTGCCCCTCAGGGGAGGAAAAAATACAAAACCCACCACCAAAAAAACCTATGTCTCTCCCATTACTATCCCTTTGGTTATCCTGTCCTCTACTGCTGCAAGAGACCTGCCACTAGCAAATTCCCAAACCATTCATTTATTTCCAGGGCTGTGCTCTGAAGCCTCATTCTTCAAACATAACAAATCCAACAGCTTCATGAGTTGAGCTATTGTGGATTTTTCCCTGTGACTGCAAATGGGAATGGTCTGTACAAATGAAAGCCCAGATCTCTCTGCTATTACAAGTAAAAGAGTCTGGGTGAAATATCTGCTGAAGAATATATTTTATGTGTTTTCTTTAACTGTCCATCCAAAAGTGCTGAGTGATGGTTGGGTGCTGTTAGGAGGCACTGATAATGGCCTTACATTTATAAAGTACCATCCATCCAGATGGACTCCCAAAGTACTTTATAAACTTTACTAACTGGTTGTTCCAGCTCCACACGTCACCTTATATCTATCCATCTGTTCACAGCTATAACCTTGTACAGAGTATTTCTCTTACCACTAAAGGGTGGCTATTCTGGGTTTGGGATGTAACTGATGTTTAAGAGCTCACATCAACGTGGAGTAACAACTCCATGGCTTAGCCCTTGCTTCTCTTCCATACTTCTGTTGACTTCAGCATGAATTAAAACTAGGGAGCATGAAATGAAGCTGCTGAGGAATCAGGTCAAAAGAAAGACAAGGAGGTGATTTTTGTGCAGTAGAGCAGAGTAAGGCATCTCACTGCCACCAGCTGCTTAGATGTAAAAGTTTACACAGATTTGTGGGGAAGTTCACAAGTTCATGGAAAATGTTGATCCCACATCCACCTCTGCCACAGAGATGTGCAATGGGTCTGGACAGATTGCTGTCAGCAGCCCCCCTTATGTCACAGCTGGATTTTGTGTGTCTGTGTAAGTTTTCCTTTAACAATGCCCATGCAGAGGACCCAACAACAGGGCTCCTCGTTTGGGTGGTGACTTGCCCAACTGGACATCATCAGGGGGTGTTGGCTCTGTGCTCTCTCACTGGTTTATTGAAAGGAATTTGCCCAGATTTTAATCCCCCTTTACCTCCTTGTACCGCTGTTAAGTCCTGAGTTGAAACTGCGATTGCACCAGTACAGAACACGGAGACAGTAGTTGGGGCAATCAGTTTGCACTTAAAATACTTAATCAGGGACTAATGAAAGAAAAGCCACAGTGAAGGGAGAAGGAGGCAGTGAGGGTGTATTGCTACTCTCCCCAGGTGAGATGGAAAAGGTTTACCCAGTGCTTCCTCATCCCAGAAATTTTTAAACAAGGAGCACATGTGTCGCTTCAAACAGCCCTTTGACAGTTCAGTTCACATTTGGTTTGGGTTTAGATCAAAATTAGATTTTGTTAAATTCCAGTTTGCATGTGGCTGTAGGAGGCATTTAGATTAGACAGCCTCTGCTCTCCTGAAATATACCCAAAGATCTGACATGATCGTGCCTGGGCAGACTATGATTTTTTTTTCTTTTTAGTCCAGAGGATATGTTCAGACAGCAATCTATATTTGTGCGAAATTAGGGTCCATTCAGCACCCTGGAAAAAATCTAAACTAAAAGATTAATTGTTAGCCATGATTACCATATTATTTATTATTGTGTGATGTTGAGACTATGTTTGGAACAGATGGGAATCCAATTAGCTTAGTTCTGCCTTTGTCCGTTGGATAAGACATTAATTTCAGGGCCACTCTCCACCTTGTCTGAATAGCTTCGAGAAAAGAAATATGCTTATGGAACTTTGTGTTTTTGAGACTGTTTGTCACATATATTTTGTTTTCTCATGAAAGGACACTACTGGCTGCTAAGCAACAGAATAGTTGTGTTTACATGTACATTTATCTATATATATGCACATACAGGCAGACACAGGGAGTTGTTTACTCAAGGACAAGAGTCCTCATCAGGCTGACTTTCAACTGAGAGTAATTCTATTAATTAGGGCTGCAGTCACCATCCCCCTTCTGCTTCCCCCACCTTACCCCTCCTTTTCTTTCCTCTGTTGCAACTATTACTATTTTTAATTAACGTGCCAAAATGTTCACTTCTAACTATAACAAGAAAAGAGAAAGACAAAAGGGCAGAAGCAGAGAGAGGAGCTCCGGAGAGAAAGACAATTTGTTTGACTAACCCTTTCAGAAAAAGACAGGCATGTCAATGATTTCTCTTCAGGATGGTATCCCATAACCAGGGGAGGGTGCAGAAAAGCTTTTTAATGGGCTTTTCTCCCAGCCAGGAATAATCATGCCTACAGAGAAGTCTTAGAGCAGCCTTCTGCTAGGAGGTAGTTCTGTTGCACATCTTAGTGGTATTTCTTTTTTTCCTTTTTAACCTCTCCCTTTTTTTTTCTATTTTTTAAGGTGTTATGAATCCTTAGTCTAGGAATTATCTCTCAGTCCATCTATATTTTTTGTGCTGTATTGATCATTAGGTTATTTCTCCACCACAAATCCCTATCCCTGGATTTTAAACGTTGCAACTTTTGATGTAATCCCCACACTTCAAAACTGATATCAAGACATCAAAGGAAATGTTTAGGGTTCAAGGTTGCCTCTTTGTTCTTCATCTTTAAAACAGTTTAAAATGATTAATTGAATATCTGTGAAGGGGAAAGGTGATTAAGATGTTCATTGTAGGGAAGATGGGATATAAACGACCATACTGGGGTTGAGACGTAAACAGCATCAACACTGGAAAAAATGTTGATTGAAATTGGACATGTATGAGTATGAAACTTGGCTTTTCAGCCACAACAGGCACTATGAAATGCATGCCTTCATTGTTGCTGTTTTATTTAAGCTGATGTTGTCTGGGTCTTGATGAAATACCAGGGGAGGTGAGTTCAGGAAAGAAAATCAGCTTTTAACTAAAAGAATAATGGCTTTGCATTTTCAAATGTTAACTTTCTGTATGGATGACAATAATAATAATAGCTAAATGCTTGCCAGAAACTGGAAAAAATAATATGCAGGTTTTAGGTCTTATGTTGAATATTTCTCCTCCTCAGCCTCTTCCCTTTCCCTTCCCAAAATATGTGTGGGAAACTAAAAGCATCAGAAACTGGTGTGTTTGGAGCTCCGTCCTTGTCCTTTCCAGTTCTGAGTGTGAGTTTTTAAAGCCTCCAGCTGGCATCTGCCAGCCTTTCAAGACAAGCTGCGGATCTGGAGCCCACCGCTCCAGAGGTCTCTGATTCAAACTCAGTGGCTTTGTCAAGAGGGTGGTGACTACTTTTGCACGCACACAAATTGGCAGTTTTCTGAACCACTGTGTGCAGAAATCCTTGACTCCCATTCATATGCGTCAGGCACTGTCTCTCATTTCAAATGACATGGGCTTATTTGACTTTCAAATGAGAAAACTAAGTATCGTGAACAGATGAAGAGATAATCAAAACATCTTTGTTCAGGTTTTTGGAAACTGGTTTTGAAAACTGAAACTCCTGAGCCGCTCTGCCAGTTCTCACAATATTTCTATCATTAAAAAACAACAACAATAATATTTGCTAATCGGTTTCCTAAATCTCCTGCCTTTGGAGGCATGTGAATTGGTGCTGATTCACCTTAATAATAATTAAATGTAACTTATGTTTCTATCAGCCCATATTTGTAGAAAAGCTTGAACAACATTTACTTTCAAATGAAGAAGAATTCAAAATCTGAGCTATTTCTAAGCCAAGCCTCAGAGCTGACAACAGAATTGCAGGAGGCACCCTTGCTTTGATAGCATTGGCATAAAATCAAAAGTAAAATAAAAAAGGGGGAAACTCATGATAGTGAAAGGCATTCCTGGATCAGCAAGTTTGATCCCTTGCCACTGCATGAACTTGTCAAGGTCCATCTGAACATGTTCTTGTATCTTGCTCCTCAGTTTTTCTGCTGGGCTAGGACTGCATACTGTTGATGAGAGATAATCCTTCTCCTAATTTCTAGGCTAAATATATTCATAGCTGGTCGGTTTATTTCCTCATCCCAAAGAATTTATATTAATGATTGCCTAATTGTTAATTCACCCTTTGTAATTATTCTTAACTATAAGTTGCATTTTCTCTCCCTTTTTGCATATTTGAATTGTTATCTATGCATATTCACTCTCCAGGCAGTTTTGGTGAGTTATGATTGATCAGCAAAATCATATGGTGAATGTGTTTCATTTTTCCAATTCAATAAGCAGACATATATCTGTGTGAAAGTGGAACACTCAGCTTCCTTTAATATTTGTATATATCTTGGAAATGTTGGCCTTTTTTTGAATATTCATTGCTATAGAGCACAACTGTTTAAATGTTCATAGAAAGTGTACAAAATAGGTAAAGAAAAAATCATAAGCAATTCGGTCCTGTCGTTTGAATACGGAATTTACCTTCTACCATGGCTCTTACCATGTTACCTTCTAAAATGGCTGCATTTCAGCAATGCCATGCAGGAATTTCTTATGAATTCAACATCCTGTAAAGTACCACAGAACATTTTGGGATGTGGTTGTGGGTGTAGTTTGGTTTTGTCTAGACTGGTATTTTTTAAACAAACATCAGGGAATGGAATATCCTCAAGATAATAACATTTCATAAGGATGAGTGGATGCTGTTGAGATAAGAAGGACTAGCAGCATTTCCTAAGGGATTTCAGTGTCTTTGCCAGGCAATTCCAGAACTTCAGGCCTTGTTTGCTTATGTTTTTAGTTTAATTATCCGGAGTGAAAGGACATCTTTGCTTTGTATTTGAACAGCAACACATCACCTGCCCTCTCTAACCTCAGCTAACAGCATTATCTCCTCAGGTCAAGTGAGAAAGGCCAGTGCTCTTGTTGCTGTGGGTGACAGGTTCAAACCCTTATAATCATCCATGACAGCACTTGTTATACTTCTTTTTTTATGAGACTTTTTCAACCTCTCTCTTTCAGCTCCTTTATACCGCAAATCTTTGGTTCTTAGTTTTTATTTTACATAATTTCCCTCATCCTTCATCAGCAGTTTTGTATTTCAGTATTGTTGTAAGCCTTGAACACTTTTATTCAGGATTTAATTCACATGTTAATGGTCAAACTTTCAAATCCATAGTGTTAATCTGGGTTTGAGGTAAAGCCAGAAGCAAGCACACACAGATCTCTCCTGCTTGGCATCTTTTTCTCCAGCCAGGGAGCTGGAGAAAGGCGCACAAACACAAATGCACACACACCCAGGGCACAAGCATATCCTGGTCCTTCAGCTCTATCTTCAGCACTGTCAAAATTACTAAGTAGCCACCTTAATCCTGCTCGCTCACCACAAAGCCCTCTTGTTCCTGCAGATCTGCAGCTACTGGCCTCTTATCTTGGAGGTGAAGTAAATAAAAGAAAAACAATTGAAAAAAAAAAAAAAAGACACGTTTCTACTCTTGCATAAGCTTCACACTAACCTTCTTGTTATCGTTATGTGATTTAAGGTGCTGTTTGGCAATGAAAAAGTCACAGTGACAATAAAATAATCTCTGGTTTTGGCAATTCCTGGCAAATTACTGTGCATCTCTGGACACAGCTTCTCTCCCTTTCTGCTTAGAATGGGGCATGCTGATACCTTGGATCAAAGGGTGAGGTATCCCAGGGTAATCCCTTGCGTTCACTAATAATGTTTTGTTAACTGATACAGAGCCTTCTCCCCAGGTTTCTCTCTTGCCATCACCTCTACTTTGGCTGGGGTTTGCTCTGCAAGGAGCAAAAGGAGGCATAAAATGTGAGATTTGACATATTCTAGCCAGGAAAGAAAGGATATCTCAGGAATTGCACTGGCTGGTACCTCGTCTGAGCTCTTGGATGGAGACACATGAGGGAGAATATCAGTACGAAACAGACAGGTGATGCTGGAGGGGACGAGGGCAGTGGAAAGATAACATGCTTTGGTGAAGGCTGTTCCCAGGATAGGGTGTCAGCATGGTCTTCTTGGGAATGAATGTGATCCAATCTTCCTGTGGAAAGTGGAGTTCGACCACATGAATGAAGTCTGCTACTTTGCAGTGGGTGAGGAGATTTTGTTGCCTGTGCCACCACATTGTTGTTTGTGTCAGGAGGTAGTGTGTTGCATTATTGTTGTTCCTGTTCTGTTGTTTTAATCTTTCACGGAAGATTATATAAAACAGCCTCTCCATGAACCAGAACACATCTCTGGGGAACATGATGACAGCATCCATATCTTAAAAAGCCATAAAGTAGAGACACACTGTAGGAAGTAGTCATTCCCAGTAATAAGTGCAGTATGACATCCAGGAAAGATACCCTATTGTGACAAGTTTGAACACTAGAGCAAACCTGAAGAAAAGTACATTTAAAACCACAGATATTGCCAAGCTTGTTATTTTAAAGGATTTTCTTTCCCTAAATTACTCCTGCAGGCAGAACAAAGCCCTTTAACCCCTTGCAGACCATAGCCGTTTCCTGACGCTCCTCAGCTGTGAATCTTAAGCTGATTCCTCTTGAAGCCTGCATCACATCCTCCCTTAAAATAGCAGCTCCCCTGCATTTTGCAGGACTAGTGCATTGGTGTACTCCAGCCCAAGTGGACTCTGACCTTGATGGGTGAACAAGCTAATAAAGGGTCTTCTTCTTCCCTGATCTCATGCAGAGATTAATTTCTGGACTATATATAGTACATGTGAGGCCTGATAACAGGCTTCTTTCAGGTCTTGCAGGAGCTGAAGAGAGGCTAACCAGAGTTCTATGACTGCTCATTCACTGAGGGACAGAAACAGTCTTTAACTTTACATTTGCAAAGTGTGCTGCATCCCACAGCAGGGTACTCGGTAGGTATGGCTGCATTTGTACCTAGAGGTACAATCCTGCTGCATCACCCATGCTGCAACCCAGGAGATGGAGTGGGAAAGAGTTTTCTTTCTGTGCTACTCCACTAATCTGTTAGGAGAATTCAGGCCACTGAGCTTTAACTTGTACCTTGGGCCGCACTTAGAGAGCTGAAATGTCACCTCTATCCCTCCAGCTAGTTAGTGAAAGAACAAGAGACTCCCAAGTGTGACTGAGAGTGCCTAAGCAGGGTGATGTGCAGGGTCCTGTTTAGAGCCAGTGAATGGAAAGCCCTGGGCACAGTGCAGGTCAGCCTTTCTAGATATGATGCTGTGTGCCTCAGTTTCTCCTCACTGATCAGTGAGGGAAATTATGCCGGCATCCACTGCCCTCAGTTAGGTTTTGTAAATGAATTCTGGGACCAATAAGTCAATAGATCCTGGAGAAGTGGCAATATTACAACCATCTAAGGCAAGGGAAAGCACATTCCCAAGCAGGGGCAGTGTGGAAGGCCTAATGAACATTAAGCAGAGCACTTGTTTCACTCTGGCTTTGTCACTGCTGGGCAGCCTTGTCCTGACAGAGCTCCTGTCCAACCAGGGACGTACATCCATTCATCATTAGTCCTAATGCAAGCTTGGGAGTTTTAAAGCCAGGGCTAAATCAGACCATCTTAATTTGCAGGCTTAATGCATTGCATATTATCCATATCCTTCCTATGGGATTTATCTTGATTAAGTGCTAATTTGTAACTGGTGGTATACCCAGTGAAGTGAGTGATGAGAAGGGTGCCTGGGTAGAGAGTCTGTGTTTTGGCAGTGGTGCAGACTGGGGATGGGAAGTGCTGTTCCCACTGCAGACACAGAGGCAGGCAGCACATTTTATGCACATCCCCATCAGCCTAACAGGCAAACTGTCCAGAAAGGTTTAACTTGGGTTATTCTTCAGCTGTGATGGAAGCCAGAGGTCTGACCTAAGAGAGAGGTGACCAGTCCTATAAAGGCTTCTGGCTGTACTTAGAAAGTCTACCCCTGTGCTGTTGAACAGCCCTGTCTGGGCAGAACAGTACAGGCAGAACAGTACAGTTCAGATAACCAAGCATGGGCAGCTGTTTACATGCCCCAGCCTGGGTATCTTTGGTTGCCTATTGAATCCCTCCTATCCATTCCCAGAGCTGAGCTGCCTGCCCCATCCCCTGCAGCCCCTGCCCAGCCCTCTGTCTCACTGCTTCCACTCTGTGACCACCAAGAACCTGCTGGGTAAAATGAGACCATTTTAGGCATAGTAATCACAATCCTGATTTGACCACAAAACAGTTGGCAGAGCCTATCAGCAACATGAAAAAGTCTTTTTAAGATGGGCAGGGCTTTTCCAAGGAGCTCTATTTCAGGATACTTTTTCTCTACTGACCTTCACTTTGGAGTCAGAAACAAACCTTCCACCTTCACTAGACACACCAAATCTCAGATCAATCTACATCAGCATGTAGATTTTACAGGGTTTGAGGAGAAGTGACCTTTAAGCAGAAATGAGTTCTCAACTCTTGCTATCACAGCACTGGCATTTCACTAAAATAAAAGCCTTTATTTCATCTGGCACTTTGGTATCTGAAACTGTGTCTACTTCAGAAATCACCTGTCCCCCCCAGTTCATAAAAGCACACTGAATGTATGCTTTAAACAAGTCTTACACACAGAAACACACATAGAGAAGTCAGGTGAAGCTGTTTCATAGGCCTGTTTTACAGGAGAGTAAAATGAAACTTTACTCAACTTTCTCTGCTGAGGTAATAGTAAACGTAAAGAAGGCATTCAAAAGTCTTAATTTCTCTTTTATACTGAACAAAAGTGTTCCAAATTAGCATTTATACTTTTGGTTGTTTTTCCTGACACTGAAAATAGTGGACAGTTTCTCAGCTGATGGGTACTGCTTCCTTTTACTTGAGTAACTAATGACGGCAGTTGAAGAGGAAGGGGGGCTTTGTGTAGAAAGAAGTTAATTAATTTCAGGGGTTTTAATCTCTTTTCTTTTGTACCAAACCATAAAACAAAAATTCTTCGGGAGCCAGAACATGTACCTCCAGTAATCGAAAGAGAGGCAAGGATCTGACTAATAGATATTACGTTCCATTATATGGTCTTGAAGTCAATAAACATTAGGTTACCTTCATGCAGTGAAAAAAGACCAGATTTATTAAAAAATCTTATCTGGAGGGTTTGCATTTCAATAGGATGTGAATTTGCATATTTTAACAATAACCTCCCATCATTCTGTCTGATCTGTGCTCAGTTGGCCATACAGATCACTTTATCTTGAATAGATTATCACCGGTTTAATAAACCCTTCATAATATGCAGGTATAACAATGGTACTTCATTGGATAAAGAAGGTATTAAAGTTCTTTTTCTGGAAATAGGGGTGGCCCAGCTAGTGATTAACTTTATACCTCTGTACATCCCTGTGCTGAATACCGATTGAAGGAGAGTATTCCCATTATTCACATTCAAAACGGACCAGCTCTTCGGAGCTCCTATTAACTCTTCCTTGCCCATGGCAGCTGGGCTGACGTGGGAGTTAACAAAGGCGAGGCTGCAGAGATGTTATCTCCATCACTGTCCACTACCTGAAACATCAGAAAAAGCCAACACTCTGCCCCCAAGCTGAGTCCTTCTCCATGCACGGTGTGATCAGTGCCGAGATGTTTCATGAGGAAGACACTGTCTCAGTGCTAGAGGGAAATAGAGTCAATGCACCGCTTAGCAAAGGGCCAAAAAGGCACCTAGGCAGAAATAACTTGTTTTCAATGAAACAGCAGCATTATTCTTCCTTGTCTCCTCTCCCAGGCTTTGACTTCCTGTCCGCTTCCACTTTCCACACAGACACTAATTTTCCACTCGTCGCCTTTTCACAAGAGATGAGTCCATCCCACAGTTCCTGTGTCCTGGCTTGTCATCTCAAAATGTTTGTTTGGGAGCAGCATGCTCAGACCCTCTGCGGGAGCACCAAGGAGTCTCTGCCAAACCACAGGCCTAGCTTTTGCCTCCTGCAGTTTCCACAGAGACAGACTACTATTTACATATGCTTGCAGTTCCAGGCTCCTGACCGCTCTTCTCATGAGGCACAGGGCAGACCATTAGTACCGGTGCAGTAGTGACAGGGGCAAATATAATTTTCATGTTGTCCTGCAATTTTTGATTTCTTCATTTCTGTTTCTTTGTTGATATTTGCACCCTGACTTGTAAAAAACCTGATACTCTTCCTCTCCTGGGTACCCAGTACAGAGCAGGCAGCTGTGAGCATTAACTCTCCACACACAGAGCTCAGACAACCCGCAGGCTACTGTGGCATTAAGCCCGAGCTTGTAGACCTTAATGAGAGATAATGTTTGCTCAGGACGGCTCTGTGGTCACGCAGCCCTGGGATCTGGACTGCCTCACATCTGACCAGCTGGGAGCACAAGAATAATGAATTTTGGGGCTGAGTGTGCATGCATGTATGAGAGAGAGAGAGAGAGAGAGAGAGAGTATGTCACACATGCGTTCCCCAAGACACTCTTGAGTGCAACTAGAACTTTTCACACTCCCTCCCTCCCCTGTTTTCTTTTTCTCTGCTCAAGCTGTGTTCGTGCTTGCTTTTCCAAAGCTCCCATCAGGAGCTTTTTACTTTGCGAGAGCCAACATGCCGGTGTGCTGCCTGACAGTGGGAGCACAGCAAGGCTAGTGAATAATGGAAAGTTATTGACCTATAATAACCTGGCATTATTGACCATAAATGATTTAGTTACAGCACACACACACACGCGCGCGCACACACCATCTCACGTGAAGGAGCTGAATTTTGAATTCCCTTTGTTCAGCGCTGGCTCAACGGAGCTTACTGCAGGGGCATTTTGGCCTGGCATGAAATTAATGTTTATTGAAATATCTCTGATGTTCCTCTAAATAAGATTCTTGTTGGGAACAAGCACAATACCTGGAGCCACAAGCAGGTTGTCCTGAGTCTTTACTTGAGAGTCCCTGAGAGCACAAACCTTTCCTGAACTCCAGCAAAGTTCACAGATTTTAAGGCTGAGGAGGACAATTTTCATCAAGCAGCCTGACCCCTGCCGTAAGGCAGTCTAGAGTCTAACAACTACCAGGACCAATAACCTGCCACCGAACCAGAGCACAACATTTAGGGAGAAAGAAAAACATCCACTTTTGATGTCAGACTTCCCACTCTCCTATTATTTTTTGTTTCTGCTGAACCAGCTCTTCTCCTCTGAAGTGCTGACATCAGCTCCTTTGGAGCCACAAAGTGTCGGTCCCCCTGCTGGAAAACATGCTCAGGGCTCGTGGTTCCCGTCATGTGGTTGGATCTCCCCCATCAGGCACCCCCCCACATACCATCTCCGATGAAACCCCGACACCTTCCTGTCCCTGAATGGAGGCCTGTGGAAGTGCTCACATCTGACCTGGTGAGCTTGGCTGGGTTAGATAAAGATGTGAGTCAGTAACTGCTTAGTTGAGCCAGATTTCTCAACAAGGTGTAAGCCCAGCCACGAGCACAATTGCCATATGCCCTCCTAAGCTGCCTGTGTTTGCATCAGCATCTGAATTTTGTGACTGGCCCTTATTATGGCAAGTTTCTGCCCAGCCTCTTATAGATGAAACTTTGCAGCTTGGACCTGTTCCTTATTATCTATCAGTGCTCTACCAACAGCCACAAAAGCTTCTCATTAGCTTTGTGGGTGGTGTTCTTTATGTACAAAATAGCCAGGCTAGCTATGCCTGGCCTTCTTTGTTTTCTCAGGGTCAGATAGATGAAAGAAAGGATTGCTTTGGTTTCAGATTTGCCTGACTTGGAGCTCTTGAGAGATGATGCAAGAACAAAATTTTAACTCTCAGTGGCACTAACGTATGGTACAGAAGCAGCTATGACCTGGTATTTACAGCACAGAAGAGTGTCAAGAGGGAGGATTCTTTCCCTTTCTTTTCAGGGCAATATTTTCCTACTGACTCCAGCAGTCAGTGGAAGCACCTGGAGCTGCTCCCGCAGTCCAAAATCACTGCAGACAGGCAATCACTGGAGTCAAAGGTGCGATCCAGTCTGTGTACTGAAGTAACTAACTTTTGAGTACATTTTAAGTACCTAATGAAGCAGGCTTCCCGGAGTAAATCCTTAATTTCTCCATCTAGGAAATTGGGTTTGCATAATTTAGTTGTTTAAATTTAGGCAGCCAAGAGCTCCCTCTGGAGGTCTCCAAGCAGCCCGTTCCTCTGCGTGGGCACGGCCAGGCACTTGCTTCAGAATGGCAATTTCATGAAGTACCTGTGATTTCTGTACAAGTTAAGACTTTCCATTTACCAAATAGGATCATTCCCCCCAGCCTCCAAAGTTTTCCAATTTTTCTTCCACTGTTAGAGCTAAACTAGAGGGCAGAGACAGCTGGAAAGAAACAATAGAGTTTCTCTCTAAAGTCAGGCAAGGTGCATGATATCCTAGGGTAGAGCCTCCTTGTCTCTGTGAGCAGTGGCAGAATCCCAGAGTCTTATCTGTATGTGCACACCATTGCTTATTTGTGCATACCCCTGAGACCAGCCCAAAATATCTGACTACAGCTGTACATGACACCAGACCACAACTTTTTCATGGGGGGGCGGAGGATGAGAGTGCTGATCTCCTCTCTCTGGTGACCAGAGATAGGGACATGGAAATTGAATAATCTGCATCAGGGGAAGTTCAGCCTGGACATCAGGAAAAGGTTCTTGTCTGAGTGGATCACTGGAACAGGCTCACCCGAGCATCCAAGTTCAGGGAGCATCTAAACAATGCTCCTAGTCAAACGGACCAGTGCTAGATAGCCCAGCAAGGAGCAGGGATTTGGACACAATAATTCTTATGAATCCCATCCAGTTTAAGATTTTCTGTGATGCCATGGCTTTCAGCTCTGTCCTTCCTTCCTTTCTGTATAACTGACTATTATACAGGCATTATCTGTGCCTTGATGCCTTGGATTTATGGAGCTTCTAACAAATATAAATTCCCCTTTGTACACACCCCATTTAATCAAAACCTTGCTGGTTTAAGCAGTCTGTTTTATTAAATTACCAACCTATGAAGCCATTAACTCAATTAGAAGCAGCAGTTCTGTAGTCTTGAACAACCAAGGGGTGATATTGCAGTGGTATACGTTATGAAGGTATGGCACGTTATAATAACACTGAGAGCTTATGTAGCATTTTAGAACTTCACAATTTTGTAGGAATAATATCTAATTAATCCTCACAATGGGCGCTGAAGATAAAGATTACTGTCTAACCCCTCTTTCCTTGGAGTAAACTTAGTGGGGAAGAAGATGATAGGTAATAGACTTTGTAAGATGATAGGTAATAGACTTTGTAAAAGAGTACAAGGCTGTATCTTTCCACAATGTGCATTCACAGTAAGTAGACTTCCCAAATTTCTGTTTTCCTTCTGAGAAAATCAACATCAAGTGACCATTATCACCCTTTCATGCCTCCATATTGTAATGCATAATGGGCTGAGTTTATTTTAAAACTTTTTTATTTGGGGGGAAGGGTGTAAAAGTAAATAATACAAAAGTATTACTAAAAGTTAATACTATTATTAAAAGTAAATTATACAGAAGCAGAGACAATAAATAGGCACAGGAACTGGACTTGATTTGAATTTGAAAAAGAAAGTGACAGCTTTAGGATAAGTATCTGCTTTAAGCAAAATGCAGACAGGAATAAAAACAGCTTAAAACAGTGAAAATCAAATAATGCTTCTAATAATTAACATTGCCTACTGTAAAGATGCATCAGTAATAAATTATCTCAAGCAATCATGGATGATATGTTAATATAAATAAGAGATATTTTATTTTCATGTATTCATTTTCTTTGAGCTATATTTTGAGCATTAAAAATTGTCTTTTATTCTAGAATCAAAACTCTTGTTAAAAAGTTGCTAAGGTCCAGAAGTTGAGGATTTAAGGAAAGCACCATATGTCAGGAGACTGATGGTAAAACCCCAAAAGCCAGAAACGCTGGTAGTGCTTGTAAGCAGGGCTAGAGGAGGGTTACCTTTAAATACAAAGGGGTTTGCCTTATACCCTTATTCGAAGAATTAATGAGTAGGTTTTTTTTACGTAGATGATAAGGAAAAAAACAAAACAAACTCTACGATTGTTCTCAGTGGTGATGGCTCCATTTTATCTCCTTTCATATTTGCACCATGTAGCACCCAATTCACACTGCAAGAGAGAGAAAGTACAGTCTGGCCCAAATTTTCAAATATATTCAGCACCCAGTGGACCAAAATCTTTTAATTATCTGTCTGTGTATTTGAGAACATCCTAAGTTTGAAACAGAAGGTTCCTTAAGTAGTGTGATTTCTTGCTCGGTTTCCCTCTCTGCAATTTTTTATTTTTTTTTTTTTTTACTCTCAGCATCATGTCTTGAGACTATTTTTCTGCCGTGATTTTGCTGAGATGCTGCTAAGAAGCAGCAAGCCTTGTTCTCCTCCACACTGGTTCAAACATGTCAATGTTGCTTAGGCTTGCTACCGATCTATCCAGGAGCATCAGACCCTGGGAGTTCAGACTCATACTGCAAAAGGTTAATGGCTGCGACCGCCGGAAAGTTTATAGCTGAACTTCTCGTGTCTCTGATCAGCGCTCCCTCTTTAATCAAGTGCCACAGCACAAGGAGGGGAAGGAAGGAAGGAGGAAAATGCGGTTGGATGAGTTGTCGCTTCTCAACGACGCCCCTCTGGTTTGCCTCTTCCAACTTTATCCAAGCTGGACATGCTGTGCAAGGAAGTGAGGGGGTCAGGCTTGCAAGCAAGTGAAAAGAAAATGGGGGTGATGAGGAAGGGAGTAAATAACTTGGAGCTATGGGCTGTGATGCCAGAGGTGGCATGCTGCTTCCGGCCACTAACAGATGTGGACAGGTGAACCTTTACACCAAATCAATCATCATATTTATTCTAATTGTATCGTAATAGTCCCCCAGGAGCTCAGTTCAAATGAGCTTGACATTATTAAAATTTTAATGCCCAGTTTTCATAGCTGAATGAATATTTAAAGGGTATGTCCCAGGCTTAAGTTATGATGATGAAGAAATTAATGGAATGTCTTGTTTAATGCTTTGGTACATGTTGATGCAAAAAAAAAAAAAAGAAAAGAAAAGAAAGAACAAAAAGTGGTTGTTCAGGGTGGAAAAGAAAGAAAGGCAATGTTTAGGCATAATTGGAGGAGGAAAGCATCAGTGATGCGTTAGTATCAGACACTAGTTTTTTTGGACAGCTCTCAGCAGAGAGGAAATATTTAAT
Source organism: Neopelma chrysocephalum (assembly GCF_003984885.1). NCBI lineage: Eukaryota > Metazoa > Chordata > Aves > Passeriformes > Pipridae > Neopelma > Neopelma chrysocephalum. Next base: position 2,611,128 of record NW_020925669.1, read on the forward strand.
CATTCAGGAGGGGGGAAGTCAGGGTGTGGTCAAGGACCAGAAGAGAAGTAGCTCCACATGAATGACAGTTCAGAAATGAATACCTGGGAGTCTCTGACTACATCCCTACATAGTGGAATGAGCTTGCTAGCCTTTGTTGGCTGGAACAGACACAGAAAATCACCTTTGTTACCCAACCAGGGTGTTTGTTTATTGTAAGTACCCAGATCAACTTTGAAGGATGGCATAATTAATCAGCAAAGCTCATAAGTCTGCTAATTATGTTACAGATAATTGTCAAAACATAGGACCAGATGATACCAGTTATACATAGATGAGAGTGAGAGGTAGCTCATTTTACGTTGGAGGGCATGATTCTGTAAGGACTGAAACCAGTACAGAGAATTGCACTAACTCTGAGTTTTTCGAATCTGGAAAGATTGTGGGGTTTTGTTTCATTGGTTTTGTTTGGGTCTTTTTTTTTAAAAAGTGTTCCATGCTTTTCCCTATTCAAGAAATGTTTGGGAATTTGGTTTTCCCTTCTTTTTGAAGGCTTTACTATAATTTGCAAGGTTCCAGCTTGTGTTTATTCATTTGCTGTTAGGAATTGAGGACTAATTTGAGCAGCTGGATGGGCTTAAAATCACAACCAGTATGCATTTCCTAGCTGTGAAGGAAGACAGAAGAAAAATTTAGTGCTCTAAGTCCTTTCACAGAAGATTTTCTTTAAAGGGGCACTATCAAGATTAAGATAGTCTTATTCCCTCTCTGAGTCTTTCCTTGTTTGTTTTCTTTTTTGTAAAATTACTTTTTATTTTCCAGTTCTGGAGCTGCAGCCCTGATCCGGTGTACAGCTAAGGGAGTTTATGATTAGGCAAAGTGTTCACACATCTACTTTCAGATGTGATTTCAAACCAGTTTAGATAAATCAGTGGATAAGGTTGCACGGCTGCTGCGATTTTTTCCACTCAAATGGGACTTGTTTCAGGTTAACTTAAAATAATTAGATTATATTTGTTTGTTAATAGAACTGAAAGGAGAGCACAACCATACCACCTGTAGAGGATAAGGATACACCTTGAGAAAGAAGCTCTTATCTCCAGAAATGCTGCAGCACCTTGCTTGGAATAGGTTTAGATCTGGTCCTCCTGGGGTTCAGGACTGGGTGAGCTCTCTGTTATACTGCAGCAAGTTCAGCCCACAGATGACTTTAACCCTTGGGAGAAGGGAAATTAGGATAGGAGGAAGAGAGTAAACACATTACCTTTGAAAGCATGACCAGTGGCGGGGGGAAACCACGTCCTGTCTCAGAGTGGGTCTAGCCCAGTACCAGGGGATAGCATGGGTACCATGCTTCAGGTCTTAACCTGGTGATAGCCTTTTTCAGTTCCTGTGGAGACTATGTTCTAAGTCATGCTCTGAGGCTACCTGCACATTTAGATCAGTGAGAGAGCCTGTATTTCACAGGCCTGGCAGTGGGTGAAAGCAGCTAGCTAATTTACGCTGCTTACTCAGTTGTTTGTTAAATGGCAGTGCTGTGGAAAGCATTTCTCCATGGGCAAAAGGGCTGGCTGTGGTTCTTATCTTTGTGGCCAGGCATACGAAGCTACAAGCACAGAAGGTCTAATCTTCTTGGATGGACAGTGGCCAATCTCTTTTTGCACTCAAAGCACTGAAGTCAATGGAGCTTGGCCTTGCCTAAAGTCTGTAGAGTCAGGCCAAGCAACCATTAGCGGCAAAGGCAACGTTTGGGTCTTGCTTCAGAAGAAGAAATAAAGCCTAGAGAGTGAAGAGCACATCAGGGAAGTGCCAATAGCCAGGGGTCATGGGCTCAGGATAAGGAAAAGACGAGAGCAGATGTTCATCTCTTAGTGAGGGAACAGGGGTTATGTCTGTAATGCCTTCAGGAATACATCTGTCTCTCTGGCCTCACATCTGTGCCGAAGAGTCCTCTGGGCTCTATGTGATCATGACACGTCCCATATGCAGAGAACACCCTACCTGCCCAACAGACAGCAACAGACTAACATTGAGAGCATCTGTGAGACAACTCAGATGTGGGGTCTGAGGGCAGGCTTTCACCTGGGCACTGCAGGCAGAGACAGACCTACAAGCACAAATGCCTGAGCTAAGCACACACTGTAAAACCGAACCAAGACCCTCAGCACAAGTTCTCATCACTCGTTTAAGTTCTGTAATGCCTTCTGTCTGCATTAACTTATTAGCCATTCTCAGTAGTCCAAGGCTCCATGCCAGTTAGTCTAAGGCTGTCTTGGTTGGTGAAGAACAAGAGGAAATGGCCTAAGTTGTGACAGGGGGGGTTTTGGATGTTAGGAAAAATTTCTTCCCCAAAAGGGCAGTCAAGCACTGAAACAGGCTGCCAAGGGAAATGGTGGACTCACCATCCCTGAATGGGTTCAAAAAACTTATAGATGTAGCACTTCAGGACTTGGTTTAGTGGTGGACTTGGCAGTGTCGTGTTAACAGCTGACTTGGTGATCTTAGAGATCTTTTCCAACATTAACAATTCTCTGATTCTATGACTATGCTCCTGCTCTGCTCTGAAGGAGTTTAGTATCAAAATATCTAGGCTAAAAGAGAATGAGGTTGCTTTCTACTCAATGCATGTGGAGTTGGCTAATAGAAAAAGTTAGGAATAGAGAAGAATGATTTTAGATAAAAGGTGTTTGGGGCACATTTTAAAATTGGATGTAAATTATCTTGAAATAAACTCAAGAGGGAAATTAGAAGAAAGATGAGATTGTGGAAAAGTTTATCCCTACTGATATTAGGGAAGAAGAGAGGAAAGGACAACAAAAGGTTGACTTAGTTTTATTTTAGAATTTGATGTGTTTATGAACAGAATTTCATGTTGTGGTTGCTCATGGTAGCAGCAGGGAACTGGATTTAATGAGCAGAATGTCCATTCAAGAGTTATACCTCTGCTGTCAGGATACACAGACAAATAGATCCTTTTATACAGCTTAGAACAACCAGTGGGCCAGTCCTGGGACTCTTTAGTTGCTGGAGTGTACTCACTAAATGTCCAGGGACTCCTTGCATACATAAGGGTCTTGGGCTGCAGACTCATTTCCCAAGGTAAAGTCATCATCCAGAAGACCCCCTTCTTTTCGAGGGAGGAAAGGTCAAGTGCATGAGCCGAGCAAGATCGATGAGTGCAATAAATACCCATCTGGATGATCAGGGCACCAGTACCTCAGGTCACTGAGGTGCTGTGTGTGAGGAGCACAGTCTAGCAAGCGAACATAGACCTTTCAAATATCATTTTTACTGTGTGACTGCCCAAAGCTTTAAGAGGATCTCCTGCTGTCTCTTTCACATGCAGATTTGCACAGGAAACAATATTTATAAGATATAAATACTAAAAAAAAAAAAAAAAGGGCAGTGTTGTCTCTCTTGTTTTGGAAAATGATTCTTTGTTCCAAACATCCTGTGCTTTGTCCTCAAACGTGCTGAGGACTGAGTTCTCCCTTTGCCCTTCCCCACTTCATTTAAAACCAGAGCCACTGTAAGGTTGAACACTACATGCTCAGCTATCCTGGGGACAAACCCGGGATTGTTTGTACTGGAAAGGTTCTGTTTGGCTATTGACAAGATAAGCAGTTTCTTCAAACTCAAGCCTAAACCGTTCTATGGGGAGAGAGTTTTGTATCTGAAGCCACAGGCTTGTGCATGTGAATCTAAACGGAACTGAAGCCCTCTCTAGGTTCATCTATACGCAGGAGAAAAGGAGAAAGATGAATCAATAGTTAGACAGATGGATTACAGTGTGTTTTATATGATATATAGAAAATGCCCTCAGAGTGCAGGGATGGCCGGTAGCAATCATTCTCAGGGGTAGGCACCAGAGCATGGACTGATTTGTAAAGGTCAGACCCTTCAATGTGTTTTTTTCTTTTTCATATCTCACACATTCCTGTTTCAGGTCTTCTCATCTGTTTGTGTACATGTCTATGACACATATCTCATCAGGCAGGGAAGTGGGTGGTGGAGAGGAATTAAGGGTCCTTTACCCAGACAAGGTTTGAGATTGTCATTTCAGATGTGTTGTATTACTAATGAGTAATTCTCACAAGGCAAACCAATGTGATTTGTTTCTTTTTTTACTAAACTTCTCAAAATATTTCCTTTTCCTAGTCTTTCATCAATCCAATATTGTACCAATCTGTAGTGCCCACAATAAGTGGAGTTAATGTGTAATTACATGGCAATACATGCAAACACAGCTCTTACCTCTATTCCCATAGAAGCAGGTTTTTGGTCTGTGAACTACAGCTGAAATATACAAATTTAGGGGGCTAGTTGTGTAGCTAACCTGTGCTGAAGCAGCCTTCCTTATTCTGTAACATTCAGAGAAATTTCCATGAACCTGAGCCTTGACTTTGTGTTTTTTCTTCAGAGAGAGGAGATTGCTTTGGATTCACGCTTATGGCTATCTAGTTTAGATCACTGTAATTCAATTATGTCACTCAGAATCAGGTATGGAGTGATTTACCTGAATTTTGCAATTACACATACACAATTCAATTGTAGGTGATTTTCTTGGCCTTTCCAACTTTGACACTAATATACTTTGCATTTCCTTAGGGCCCTCGATCAGGGCAGATTTTGTTCAATGCTTTAAAAATTATGACCCACTCCTACAAACACATTCCTGCCAATACCTTTACTCACATAAATTGCTGTATTGAATTCAGAGGAATTACTATTGTGTTCTTGGCACATTCGAAAACAGACTCATGGCAGACTCAGTCGGCAGAAGTGGTAAAATGAAATTCCTCTTAGTGTTTTGTGGAGAGGTTTTAAACAGAAAAACCTGTCCCACCGAAGGCATAAATAGTAAATATGTTTTCTGGAAATTTCAGAGCAGTTCATACCTCCAATTAACATCTGAGCTATGCCATGAGATCGTCAAGAACCGCATAACATTTTGAGGAAGGAAGTTGCTCTGGGATGGGATTCGTTTTCCTATAGGCTAACCAGCATCTACAGAGATGCAGTAGTGCCCAATAAGCATTTGCTAAGATCTCCTAGCTCACATCAGCATCCTATTCTTCATGATTAGGTCACAACATTGATTTAGGGGGCTGCTGCCTGAAAAATACCAAGCACAACAGAACATCAGTGAGCAAGAAGAGTTTGTCATTTGTCCCCATAATGTTCACGTAATTCAGGTGTAGAAAAAACTGGATGATTGTTTCCTTGTCTATTTAACACTAGACTTTGGATACTTTTTTTTTTCATCAACCGCCTTCATGGTACATTATGGTAACTTTATTGTAGAGAAGAAAGAGCTGAGAAAGAGGTAATGATGTGTCCAAAGTCACCCAGAAGGCCAGTGGAGTAGCACCTCTACTTTTTACACTTTTTGGGAACTTCAGGAAATATGGACAGCAGAATTCCTTTCATCGCAGATTTTTGTACAAATCAAAGACCCGATCTGTTCTCAGGGAGAATTCAAATTTTTTAAGACCTCTAAGGAGGGGTGGAAAGGCTATTCATTATTATCCAGATGATTACCAGGATCATCTTCCATAGTTTTATAGAACATATAAGCTCTAGAATAACCTTTTTTCTCCTGAAATTTTGTAATCCTTAAGCACAATCAGCAGATTATCTCCAGTATAGCTTTCTTCTGCTTGGATATGCTCTTTCTAACCATAACTGACATTTCAGTGATCTTCAGTACCCTCTTTATCTCCTCACCTTTCCTTCCCATCTCAGATCACATTTTAAGCTATTCAGTATATTTCCATGCTTTCTGATTTTTTTTCCTTTTCTTCTTTTTTTAATCTCTCCATTTGTCCATTCCCAAGCCCGGTAGAGTCTTAGTCCTAGCTAGAGCAATGAAAAACGGAGTGAGAAAAGAAAGAAAGGACTAGTAGGAACAGTGAGAAGAAGAAAGATGGAGACAGTGAGAAATCAGCTGTCTCTGCTTCACACTCTTCTTTCCCAGGTGATCCTTCTGCCTCCTCTAAATTAATATCAAAGCCAGAGGGAGAAGAAGAGGGTTGGTGGGGGAGAAAACGACAACCTTAGGAAAAGAAAAATCATGATGCAGAAAAGCGTCTGTCCCCTGTCTAATTCCTGCAGTGGCCTGTAGCTGATGGTGCTGAGAAAAATACAGCAGCAAGCTCTGACATTTCATTTCTGTGGAGAATTGAAAAAGGGCTTGCTATAATTCATCGCTTCTTGTAACTCAAACCCTTTTTGACAGGAGTACCTGCGCTGTCTTTTAACAGTGGCACCACAGTGGCTGTAATTGGACATGAAAAATGATGTTGTGTTTCTACTTGCTGGGAGAATTGGAGTGGGGGTAGGTGGGGCAGTGGCAATTTGGTGTGAGATGGTGATATCTGGCATAATTTGAATGGGTTGGTTTTAGGAAAAAAAAAAGGAAGAAAAAGCCAAATTGAAGTGTATGAAGTGTAACAAGTAGGATCATCTTGTCCAAGGTATGCAAAGATGATAGTAAAGGTGGCTTTCAGCAGAGATGAATGTGCAAAGAATCAAAGTAAAATGAGAAGTGTGACGCATGTGAAGTTCTGACTTCTCCATAAACCCAAACATTTATGGCACTTGTGGGAAAAGGACATACAACCCCCCCTTCCTGAAAGGGACTGATTCACAGCTGTTGTGGTGCCCAGTACCCATAGTTCCCAGTACAGATGTGGAGCATGAGTAACAGGCTTTTCCTGAGTCCACATTGGGAACACAATTGCGAATAAACCCCTGTTTTGCCACCTGCTTGCCACTTCTTGGAAAACTGGGTCTCTCATATGTAACCAGACACCTAAATTAATTTTTTTGGCACTTGCCTAAACCTCTTTGTGCCCCAGTGGCTCTCAGCACATCTTTGCTACAAAATTGGTGTTGAGGGAGGCACTTCAAAACAAATTTTTGACCAAACAAGACTTTGAAAAATGAATGAGGATACACATTGTCCTTATTTATAATAGTTTCATACCTATTGAGCATTCTGGTTCCTTAAAGTCAGGCATCTTCGTGTCATGTAGACAATAAAAAATTTTAGTCAAGTCCTAAAGATTGAGAGAGAGGCTAAAGAGGAGATAAACACTTCCTGGGTTAACTAATGGTAAAACAGTATCCTTCTTTTGCAGTGGAGCCCAATAGGAATGATACAGAATAGGGAGCCATGATCATATTTCAAAGGAGAGCACAGAGAGGATCCATGGGCAGAGGAAAGGGTGACCACTGAATGAACAGAAGTGTAGCACATCCTGGAGGAAAGCCTAACAAATTACATCCACTCCATCTGTTAGATCAAATGCTGGCTTAGCCTGCCCAGGTCTTTTCTCATGTTGCGAAACCTCTTTTGTAGTCTTCTATAGACAGAGTTCAACAAAAACCTTACAACCACGTCTGTAATTCCTATGATCCCATGTGGATTTCCATGGTATAATTCAGATTTGCTGCCTGTTTTCTTCTATCATACTCACAGGGTACACCATGACAGGACAGGTATTAAAGATGTCCATATCAGTATTCCCACAAAAACTCTGCAGAAGACTGCATTTTGGAGTATAAGATTTGGTTTCATTTCATTAAACCTATGGCAATTTCCAGATGAAGAATAAACAGAGAGCTTGAAGCTCTAAATTCCCTTCTCCTCAAGAAGGCATTTTCCCAGACTGAGAAAGCTACATCTTTCTACCATTTTATTTCCCCACTTAGCCCTTTTCTGGTCCCCATGACAGGTCCTTGCTCCCGGACTGTCTGTGTAAAAAAAAAAAAATTTCCATAGATGGAGAGAGGAAACTTAATTATTTTCCTCTCAGTGTTTCTCCCTATAATTGGTGTCTTTCATGTCAAGATGATCTCAATTTGTATTATGGGCTCTGTGCAGGCAGCACTTTCTCTTTGGTCTGTAAAGAAATTGTCAAGTGTATAAATCATAGTGTACATTAAATTACACTAGGCTTTTACTTATTAATTCCCCCAGTTTTTAGTTCCTTTGTTGAATGCTCATTCCCTTCCTCTTTTTTTTTCCTCTTGGCGATTGTCTTCTTTTTCTCATGCCCCAATCCAAAAGAAACCCAAAAACCTCCCAAAAAAACAAACCAAACCAAAAACAATCAAACAAACCAACCCCCCCCCAATTTTGTCTCCTTTAATTTTTGCCAAAAAGTCTGATGATTTTCTCTGCCTTTTGCAAGCTGATCACATCCAACTCAACAAGTGGGAAGAGCTCTGTCTTGTTTTTCTAAAGATTGGCTCCAAAGCTTACTCGAGTTCAGTGGGAATTTTCATAGACTTTAACATTTTCCAGATCAGCACCTAGGTTGGTAGATTTATGGGGTGTTCTGCATCACAAGGCTGTGTCCATTTTGGATTCACGACCTTGATCTCTCAAGGTCTGTGTGCTGCACACCTCCTATAAATTCCTGTCTGCCATGACTATTCCTCTTGCTGGCTGCTTGGAATGCAGGTTCTGGCTGTTGTGGAGTGAGCACCAGGGGCCTCTGACCACCCTCCTCTGACCACAGGAGTTAGATTAGCTATCGGGACCACATTAGGAACCCATAATATGTAACAGGAGTGCAAGTGTCAAAAGTCAGACCTTGGTATGTGGATAGTGTCAACACCAACCTGCTACAAACACAAACCAGTCACAGAGGTTGAGTAGCTGAGGGAAGTAACAGGGCAGTTTGGCTTCATTACCCTGCACATGAGAGACAAGATGGGGTTCATCTGGCATAAGTCCAATAAAGGTGAAAGTCACCTAAATGCATAGATGATCTTTGTGATCACCAGAGAGGAACAGGCACTTCAGAAGACCATACATCCTTTTCATTTCAGATGCCAGCTTAAGAGTGGCTTAAAAATTACAGGTTTTGTACATTTGGAGTTACATGACATAAATTACCCTCCTCATCTGTGTGATGTCAGATCTTTAAATGTCTGTAACAGCTAACTGCTCACATGTTACAGGAGCCCTATGGCAGGATGTCTGTCCTGCTGCTGCTAAATATATTGCTTCTGGCCCTGCTAATATCTTGTGATACCTATGTGAGTGATGGGTCTTTACAGCTGCAGAAGCAGGGGCTGATACAAGCTTTATCTGGTACCAGATCTTCTGTTGGTTTTAGCAGAGCAGAAACTGCTCAGTAGCGTCTGGAGCCACTGATCCTTCTCTCCCAGAGTGTGAGTCTAACTGTAGTCAGTTTATGGATAAGTACATTTTCCTCCAGAGACAACAATGCAGCAGGATCTGCTAGGCTTTTCATCATCTTAACCTACTTGTCAGCCAGCTTGATAACTTGTTATTACTAAATATGTGTGCAGAGCAATTAGAATAAATCTAAGTTATTATGAACTACTTTCCAAAAAAAAAAAAAATTAAAAAAGGGGAATTAAGGGGGGAAGGGGGGAAGAATAAAACTAATGGCCTTGCTACCCAACTGTGATTAGCCACAAATAAGGGATGACTAGTATCCCCTGAAGGCACCCTGTGACATTCATCAGCCAATTTGTGATCCAACTTTATTTGGGAAGACATATGTTGGGAGATTCCTGTTGTCTTCTGACCTCCTGCTCCTTGTGATACTTGTTTGAACTTGTACTTTCTTTGTTGGTTGGAAAATCTAAAAGATATTTTTGTTCCACTCAGACATGGTCACACATAGAAAGATATTTTGAATAGTCCTTCTGCACAGCGTATGGACTGCTCTATGTGACAAGGAGTAAGAGGCAAAGAAGAGCTTTCAGATTAAAATCTCAGCTTGTTCTGATCCAATCTGCATCTCTGGCTACTGACAGGAGGGGTACATCCTCACCCCTCTTAATCAGACATCATGTAGGCACTGCCAATGAAGTCCATTTTAGACATCTGTTGCCCTCCTGGGAGTGAGCAGCTCTGGGGATAGTGATGGTCCCTGATGCTTTTGTTGACTGACAAAGGGACAATTTTGATAACAGAAATCCTATTTGCAGCACAGTGGCAAGGTTTTTATACTTATTTATATTCTGATGTGAGAAAGGAAGAACATACCTGAAAAGGTAACAGAGGGAGAAATTTTTACTTATATCCTGTCCTCTACTCCCCCAAAAAATCACAGCATCCAACACTCCTGCAGCATGTAGACAAATCAGATCCAAATCCCACTCCCCAAATGTGAAATGGAGTCTGGTATGTTACAGGTGACTATCCTACTGAGCTAACAGTAGAAGTGGAATTTGCTTTTCAATTTTCTTTTCATCATGCCAACCTCAAGAAATCTTTGCAATTAAAGTCTCACTGATCCTGATATTCTGACAAGGCATTTCTACTCTCACACAGTAGTGCTTCCAGAAGAAACTATTAGAAATTTTAAAAGTTATGTTTAAAATTTCATGACCTGTGTGAAATGAGTCAGATCCCTCTCCCAGTGTGATTCAACAGAGCTCCCGTCAGGTAAATGGAGTGACACTGATTTATTTACCTCAGACCAAGCAGCAGCCTTTGCTCCATGGTTAGTTCTTTGTTTACTAATTGCTTTTTCCCCCCTTGTGGAGTAAATTCTGGTGCTAATTATGATGTATGGTAAAAAAACAAAGCGAGCCTTTCTGTCTGAATGTTTGATTCCTCCATTACTTACGTGTTTCTCTTTGTTCTTCCTTACAGATGAACAGACCGATCCAGGTGAAACCAGCGGACAGCGAAAGCCGAGGAGGTAGTTGACTGCATTGCTTTCAGCCACAGTGCTAAGTATAATTGTTGTCTCTGGCTTCTCTCAGGCAATGTGCTGATCAATTAGTAACGTAATCACTGCCAAAGAAATTCCCTCCGCAGCAAAGATTCTCTTTATTAAATCTCCTTTACTTCATCTCACTTTCCTCATATTCAATTATTATTTGATTTTAAAAGGCAGGCAGGTGCCAGCGATTGCCTGAGAAACAAATAACTGCCTTGTTAAGAAGTGAAGCATCAGGCACTGACTTAACAAAGTTTAACAGCAGTGACGGCAATGTGGGTTTTTTCAGACCTACATTGTGCTGAGCTGCAGAGGTGTTTAATTTGGTTAAGATAAAGCAGATATTTTATGGTTTCTCTGACCATGTTGTTTCTGCTTGCACTGAAGCAATTCTGCTGTTGGAAAAAGCAAATTCTGAGCTGGCAGAGTTTTCTGCACCTGTATCAGCTTATCTGGATAAACCTGTTGTGGAAACTGAAGACTTCTCTCAGACCCGGGGAGTTATTCAGGATTTGCACAGGTGTAGCTGAAATCAGGAGCTGGTCTTTTGCTTTTCCATCCTGCACAGTGGATTTGGAAGGCTTTGTTAAGTGATTGTTCAATAGATCACCAGTGATAAGGTGTTTCCTGTAAAAGGTTTTCAACCTGAACTGATGTGGTGATACTTCACCGTACACTTCTAATAGGAGCCTGTTTGTCAGATCAAACACAGAGCTCACTGAGAAAGTGTGAGATGATCTGTTATGCTGGATAAATTACCATCCGCTATTTTTTTCCTTGTATCTGTACATTTATATATATACACACATACATATAATGACATGTTTCCTTCCTCTCTATCCCTATCTCTTTGGGAAAAAATGGAGAGGCTTTTCCTCATCTATGCAGTAAAAACCTCTAGTGCTTATGGATCAGATAAATGTGGGAGTAGGGTTTGTCATTTAGTAATGATGTGGCTCATAGATGTCTGAAAACTTTTCAATTTCCACCATAAATATAAACTCTTCCTCATTTGTGAGATGACTATCTTTGTGCTGGCATTTGTGGAAATCTCCAGCAACAAATACTTAAAAGGAGTAAAATGCCTCACAGAGAGAAGACACCGTGTTCTCTCTCCATTTGAAAGCTGTGGATTCCAGAGGCTTTGACTGTGTCAGTGTGAGGCTGAAACTCTCCAGTGACTCAAGTCATTGGAAAACTGTATGTAGCTTGTAGTTAAAGGGCTGGTGTTATGGAGTGGCAAAACCGGCAGATCGAGAGAGGCTCTGTAAGGAAGGGCTGTGGTGCCATGTAATTGCAGAGCAGGAGAGGAACTGAGCGCTGGGAAAACACTAGAAATCTCAGGGATAAATATTGCAGTTTTAGAGCCCCCCTTAAAGAAAATTTGAGGGAATTTGACCAATACTGGGCAGAAAGTATCTGATGCGATCTGGGATGGAGAGTTCTGCTTTGAAGGACCGTGGCACATTTCTAACCTGCAAAAAAAGGCGTGTCACACTGTGCAGCACTGTCCAGTAGTTTTTAGCAGAACCAGGTCAATTTCCCCCTTTTCCCTTCCTGTCTGACGATCTGGCTCTGTGTCTGAGTAGGACTGGGTAAGCCATGGGCAGTTGTCAACGCCAGTCTCCTAGGGGAAAAGAAAAAGGCTCAGCTGCCTGGGCAAATGAGGGGACATTATGCACATTCCAGTGGAGCTCGTGCCGACAGCGAGAGTTAAGGGAGGGCCTTTTGTCTATTTAATTAGACATACCAAAAAATAATAATTAGGCTGGCCAATTTGCTTAGTGCGCCTACAGGGTATGTAGCTCCCAATCATTCTTTTTTTTTTTTTTTAGTGCAAATCAGTAATAGAGAACACATGCCTGGCTTTCTGGGAAGGGTTTTCAAACTCCTTTGCTAAGAGCAGCTGCTTTCAGGGGTGGTGGTTTGAACTGCAAAGGGCTCCAGTGGCAGTTTGATTCCACATTATCCGTCACACCAGTGGTTCCCTCCCTATTGTGTTTTAGCTAATTATGTCCCCATCTTGCATAAACCTCATCTTTTCCCATCCAGTCTGCTCCCATATTGCTTCTGTCGGTGGTGGTCACAATGCAGAGGCCAAGCGGGTGTGCTCATCATTGGTGTGAAAGACACGTTGTCCTAATTCCCCACTGACAAGCTGCTTCTGGGCTGGTGATGTTTCAGGACGGCATGACTCAAGGGCAACTATGGGAGAAAAGAACAATTGGCACCCAAGGGAGGCATTGTACGAAAACTTACGTTCTTCAAGAGCCCACCGGTTAAAGCAGGCGCTGCAAACAGAATGCTAAAAAGGAGGCCGTGTATCTTAGGAGCACATCAAAAGACTTCATTAGGGCTGCAAGATAAAGGTCATCTTCAACAACAAAGAAACTTAAATTGTAGCTTATTATACCCTGTCCGAGTATTGGGTTGGGACATGAGGGAAGAGGGGGGCTTGGAAGACAAAGGAGTTCTTCTGCACAGCACGAGTCTTTTGGTCTGCCCAAAGTCCATGCTCTGAATGCACCTCTATCTCCTGAATTATGGGGAATTTTGGTGCCAGACCACGGTGCTAATGAAAGAATGCAGTGCTCTTTGAAACTGTAGTTTGCAAGGAGGTTTTTACTGAAAGCCGTGAGCAGTATTCTTGAGGAAGTGATATTGTGTTTTACTTACGGGCAAATACTTGCATTTTGCTAAAACATTAATCTTTGAATTTTCCAGCAAGTTCTGCCACAGTTAAAAGGTGATGAGAGTCCCAAATTTATTTTCACCCTCACTCAGATTCTGCTCAGCACTTATTCCTTTTGTTCTTCTGGAGTGTGGATTTTGTCGGTCTTTAACCCTTCCTGCGTCCTGATTCTTGGTTGAACCAAAATAGCGTGTTATCATTTAGTGTGTGTGAGCAAGAATTTAGAGTATCAGGCCATCTAGGTTTGAGGAAGAATTCAAAATGTTGCTTGGCACAAATTGCACTCAACCCTCCAAAATGGAAATGCTGAGCGCCTCTTACTAGTTTTGCCTGTTTTATTATTTTTTTTGTTAATCTCCATATTGGAGCAAGACAAAGAGTGAAAAACTTTTCAACAAAAACTGCCATTATTTACATTTGCCTAATCTCACAGGAACTAGAAATGAATGTGTCCTCAATATATTTCTCTAGGGAAACAGTCTAAATTAATGGGAAAATTTTGCAATTTATGTTCCATCCTGTTTGTGCGTATGTGTTGTATAGTCAAGCTACAAAATGTTTCATAGGGCTATTCCTTCCACAAAATGCTTCATGAAGCCTCAAATACCTGATCAGAAAGTCAGAGTCCTTTGAGATTTTATAAAGACTTTAGCGGTAGTGGAATTGATAGAACATGATAAAAAGGGAACAACTCATTATTTTGTTCTGAAAAATCACAGTGTAATTCTCGCTCTATTAAGGATATCTTAAAAATTCTCATTGACCTTTGTTTTGGTCAAATTTTTACTTCACTATATGGAAGTTATTTTGCCAGAGATTAGTTATTCCAACATGTTTTTAGGGATGTAAGTTATAAGTCCACGTTAAAATTTTGAACATGACATATCCCAATTAAACTGTTAGAATTTTCTATTATTTTCATCTTGGTGAAACTGTTTTTTCTTGGTTCCTCATCTCATGTACAGCTCTAAAAATAGCCCGTAGATATCCATGTCTTAAAGTTTCTCAAACTCAGAGAAAGATTTCAAGTCTGTTTTGTGGTTTGGGGCAAAAGTTTGGAGCCATTTCTTATTTTATCCACAATATCTCTAGCTCTCACTAGACAACTCTCACTGCAGCTGGCAGGGTTAACCTATGATAAACGCAGCCCTGAGGTCCCACTACGTTGTACAGGCAGTAACATTTTTTAAAAGGAAAGGACTCTCCTGCTGCTCTAGTTGCAGTCCGTTAGTGATGCTTAGATGCTCCACTGCTCCCACATTCCTCTCAAAGGACAGAAGAAAGTCTGTAAAGGAAGGCATGCAAAGATGCACATGGTGTGCTGCCCAGACCCAGTGTTAATGTCACTACCAAGAAGCACTTCACAGTGGGTTTTGAGGTCCTCCAGCATCTTGTGGAAGAGAAACAGAAGGTTCCTGGACTAAAGAAGGAAAAGTAGAAAGTGATTTAGAGTTTAGGGTGCAGTGTCCTGCAGACAAGGTGTAGAGAGATTTACAGGAAAGGCTGTGATGCATCATATTGCAGTGTTTTCTGCATGCAAGAAATCTACTAAAGCTTCTATTTGTGTTTATGCTTTCAGGTAGATTGTTTTTGTGCATGTTTGAGGGAGGCATATGAACTGGTTTTTTGTCTGCTGTTTGGCAGCTGGAAGGCTTGGACTTCATATTTCAACAAACTTGCTGCATTTCTCCACCTGTTACTTGACCTGCAGGCTCTGAAACTATCTGTTTCGTTATGGTTTATTCCAGATTCAGAGCAAAATGTTCAAGAACTCAATTACAGTTAACAGCAAAACAGTGGTGCCTTGCTCATGCACTATGACCTGTTTCTTTTTATGCCTTTAGCTTAGTAACAATGATGGGATCAGAATGGCCTCTCCACAGTTTCTAAGCTCTATTTGCATTTGGGACAAAAGTCTAGGTCTAATTCTTGTTTCATCCAGGTCTTTTCTAGCTCACTAGCTCTCTGCTGCAGGTGGCAGGGTAGTTTGTGACAAACACAGCCCAAGGTCCCAGTAATTATTTGACATTAACTGATAAAAATTCCACGGCTTGTGTAGATGGTCAAAACCTCTCAGGAGGTTTCCTACACAGGTACCAGCCAGATCCAGGTCTGTTTAGGAGCTGCAGTCAAGCAAGACTGGTTTCTTTCACCTTTGTTGGCTTCGCACTGGTACAACAATGCCACGTGGGATGATTTCCTTCTTCCTTGGAGACCCTTTGTAAAGATTAGGTTTGTTTGCTTAGACCTTCAGACCAGAAAGGTCTGAAGAAGAGAGGTAAGGGCAAGTAAGGAGAGAGCAATCTTGACAGAGCTCATCATCATCTCTTCTGCTCTGCTGAAGGTTGGGCTATGGTGGCACCCAAGAAATCCTGAATGTGGGGCTATGAACATGTCGGAGTTGTACCTTTGTAATTCTCATCTCTTCCATATTTCTGAGCCAAATCTTACCTGTAACATCAACTTCTCTGCGGAAGAAACTTTGCCAGTGGTTCCCTATCTTCTGCCTTTGCTGAGCTTCTTTAAAAGACTTCCCACCCCAGAACCTGGAGAGCAGGCTGAGGGAATGTCCGGTTTCGAGGTGGCAATCCATACAACCCACCTCTATGTGGCTTGCCACAGCTTTTTCTTCAACTGCTCATCTTTGTTCTTTTATTATCTCCACACCCATTTAGCAGGCAACACTGGGAAACAATCTAGGGAAGCAGATAGCGTTCTCCCTTCTCACAGCTCCATTAACTCTTTGAACATCACTGTGAGCGCAATATGATGCAACTTGATCTTCTATAGCTGAGGTAGAGAATGGCACAGACAGGAACTTGCAAAGGTCCCACAACACACGAATGCCAGCCTTCACTGACAACATTGCACTGGCAATGCTGACTACTAGCTGGGTAGCAACAGCTCCTGTCTTCACATTTTGTGGTGTCTGGACTCAAGACCTCTAGAAAAAACATTTACCACACCCAGGTCTTGTATTCCCATTTTTTCCCTTGGTGTGCACAACAGTTTAAACAGCATCTCTCTCCCTTCTTGTTATTCCTTGCAGTTTGAAAGGTGATTTTTAACTCCATGTGAAATCCTCCTCCTAAGGCTCATACATGCCCTCCTCCAGAGGTTTGTCCCAAACATTATCAGCTGATTTTGACTTTTCTTCTAGGATGCACCATCAAACCCAAACCTAAATATTTTTTCTCGGTTAATTGCATATCCCATATTATCCACTGATAATGAGTTGCAGTATCTCTGCATGGAGGGCAAAGAGAAGGAATGACTGTTTAAAAATAAACTAATATTCTGTTAAAAAATCCACCAGAAGTGGAGATGAGCTCATGAGTGGAGGGGGAAAAAAAAAAAAAAAAGAAAAAACAAGAACCTAAGAAAAGACTTTGATATTAAACTGGGAGGCAGGTGTCTTGCCTCAGAGGCTGGGGAAATGTCAGGACCAGCAGAAAACCTTGGTGTCACTGACAGGGTGGTGTTCCTGAGGATTGGCTGTTGGACGTGCTGTAGTATTAGGAGAGATGTCAATGCCTTGAAACATGTTTACCTCTCTGTTTCTATAGTCAAAAGATGGGGAAAGAGCTGGACCCAGGACCACAACAGCCACTTAAGGCATCCCACAGTCTTGAGCATCAATCTGGACTCTTCTGTCCTATATGTCCTGATGTCCTTCCCATGGAATAGTAAAGCATAAAGTCCAGGGCAGGATCAAAAAACTCATTTAAATTTTAACAGTCTTCCTTTCTGCCAATTCAGATGAAGGCAAACCCAAGCTTTAGACCCTGTTGTGTGTTAAGCATCTTTCTACAGCAATGTCCAAGGCTGTTGAGTTCAAAGGGCACATGTCCATTGAATTTTATTTCAGGTCTGAACATCTGTTAAAATCTGTGGTGTTTTTCCTTTAGGCCTAAGATAAACTTCATCTAGAAAGAGCATTTTAGTTCTCACAAAAATCTTCTCTTTCTAGCTGTAGCTGGTTGTGGAACTGATTACATCAATGGGAAATGAAAATCTCTTGGTTTATTGTGGAATTTCAGGACCGCATGACCCTACTGACAGCTGACACCCTGTTGTCCTCAGAAGGCTGTATTTTCAAGCAGACAGAATGTACCAGCATGCAAATGCATCAGTTAATTCAAAGTGGCCCTGGGTGACCCCATTCATGCTTTCCACTCTCTGGTAAAACTCAGTTCTGGGGGAGAAAAAAGGCTCCGGCAGATCCTCATGTGTAGTGTTTTATATTTGATGACTCTGCTGAAGGCTGATGTGCTCCATTCCATACTCAACTGCTGAAAGAATATAAGGGACATCAAACTTTTGTTCACGTCTGCCCTTTCCATCGTGATTGAAATCGATGGAAGTGTGCCCATCAATAGGAACTGGAAAAGATCCACAGGACATTGTGTTCTAGCACATGTCCTAAGGACAACCTTTTAAAATCAAGGGAATAAAAGGAAAAGAAAAAAAAATAAAACAAAATCACATTGCACATTTTTCATAAAGCATCTGTAACCTAACAATTTACTGAGAGGGAGGAGGAGAGACCAGAGCAGAGCCTGGGGAGAGGTTGGTGAGCTTATGCTTTTTGCCTTGAGGTTTTGATATCAGTTCTGTTTCTTGCTAAGACAAAACTTTTGATCAATTATGTAACTTTGATTACCTTCTCCTTCACGCCCTTCTTTTATTACCTGCTTAGGTTGTGATATGCTTTAATTTGCTCATTTTTTGTGGCTAGTGCCTTTGGCATTTGTGCATGTCAGGCTGTCAGTGCCATAGGGTTAAGACACCAGTGGAAGCCTGTAGCTGTGCCCAGAATGATCAATACAGGGCCAAAAATCAAGTGATCGAGGGCCCTCACACTGCAGTGTGATGTTTGGAGTTTTTTTCAATAACAAGGCAAAAATGGAAGAAGTGGTAGGAGGAGAAGAGTGGAGGAAATAAAAAAATGTAACCCTATAAAAAAATCCTACTTTTGTAAATACATCTCAACCTCCTAGGTGAACTCAGGGACATATAACAATCCCAGTATCTTTTTTTTTAATGTAAAGGTTGCTTGTCAATGGGTTTTTATACAGCATTAATAATACATTTATAGATACGCTCCACAATTAATTGCAAAGCATTTATGGCACTGAACAGTTAGAATGCATTATGATAATCACTCCTCGTGCATTGACTTTATTGTAAAGGTTTTGCTGATCACTGTAATTGGCTTGTTATTACACAGGAATATAATAACACCTCTCTGTATAGTAGTTTATAGCACATCAATAGCAAATGCATTCCCTTTATTGAAAGCAATGTGCATTTTATTAGAATATAGCTGAATAAGTGCAATCTGTGTAGACAAATGAAGTTTCTAATGACCTGTCTCAAAAAAGAGTCAAAATAACAAGCCATTTATTATGTATTTTTTCCATTGATGAACTTGTTGTTATGGTTACACAGACATTTCTTTAAAAAACATAAGACACATTTTGCTGTTCTTTCAAAGAAGAATTTGGGGAAAAATAAACATATAGGCCATTTTTATGCCTGATGTTGAATACAGTCTGGGTGAATGATGCTCACACCCTAGAGATTTAATTTGCTTGTTGAGATTTTCCGAGCTTCTTCCCTGTGTGTTTGGTCTGACATTCACAGAAAATCAAGAAGTTCTCACTCTGAGCCCAAGCACTGCTCTTGGGTGCTGTACTAACATCCCCTACGCCGTCACCAATGCATCAGATATGAGGGCTTGGTGCTGTCCTTACTCCTGTTGTATGGGTTCTTTATTTTAAAAACAGACATGTTTTATAGTTAACAACCAAGAAAAATTAAGAAGGTACCCAGAGTTATTCTCCTGCCTGCCATCATTGCTCTTGGTCTGAATTTCAGTTCTTTCTGGGAACTAAGAGTTGCACCCATCTGGCATACACATGTAATTGATGTGTATTTGTTTGTTCATCTAACCCCAACTGTAATCAATATCAGTCAAGTACCTTAACACCTTTGAAACTTTGAATCTGGATAGAGAACATTATTGTTTCCAGATCTGGTACAGTTTGTATAATTACACTACTGTGCAGGGTATAAGCTGAGTCCAGTTTTCAGCACATAAAGATGTTTGCTGCTTCTTCTCAGCTGTCACTTGTTTATTGCAGGCTCGCAAATACCTTTGATTCTAGAGTAATCCAGAGTCTTTCTGGAAAGCAGGAGCTAGGAAATGTCTGGACTATAGGCAGTACCCTCAGCTGTTGGCACACAGACTGGCTCCACCCTGCGGTTTTGATGCAGACTGAACTCTCCTCTCTGACTGGGAATTTCAGTGAGAAGGGTTTTTCCTCTTGCCTGCTGAGACCCCAGATTATACTATCACAGCTTTCAAGAAGTTTCAAGGCTCTGGAAATGCTGGAGGTCAAGAAAACTTTTCTCTGTGGCACACACAGCATTTTCCAACCTTTCTCCGTGTATTGCAGTGTGTACGGGAAATCAGTTTAGGAGGCAGAAAATCTCTATGTAAATAATGTAGCTCTCTGAGTAAACTGTATCTAGTTCTTTTACTTAGAATCTGGGCCTCTTGGCAGCCTTAGACTTAGCGACAGAACAAATGTTGAATAAGGCTACTATGGTACTGCTTTTAGAATGTTCTTTCAGGCAGGATTCACTTTACTTAGCTTTAGCATCTAAATACTAAGGATATTGTCTAAGTTAGTCATCTAGTCTCCTCCTGTGGACAGTCCATGGAGACAGGTGCTTCAAACTGTGATTCACCCCATCCTAAGACAGATGGGATAAGTGGTACTTCAAAGTCCCTTCTCTCTTTCTTCACTGAATCAGGAATGAACCTGTGGCAATTAACTCAGATTTAGGTATCTCACTTTTAGACACCTAAAGAGAGGTAAGATGAATCACAACTTTCACCTTTTCATTCCACAGTTTTCTATCTGTGTCACATGAATGATGATGCTGGACTTTTTTGAAATCCTAGGTAAGATCTATGAATAAAAATTGCTATATAAAAACTATGAATTGTAGAAGAAGTTGGGGTATTGTCCTAAAAAGAGAAGACATCTTTCTCCATTAATGTGTTTGCTTCATAATATCAGGGGAAGAACAGGAGGAGTTGCATCCCAATCAGCCCAAGCAATAGAGATAATCTGATCAATTTTAATTCCTCTTTAAAGTCGATTTTCATTTTTATTTTTGTATTTCAGTTTGCTACTACTCCCATTCTCACAGCAGAAAGTAAACTCAAAAAAACCCCAAAAGCTTCAAATTAAAAGTAGTGTGCAACATCAGTGTTTTTAAAATGTGTTTTCATAATTAAGAAAAATATTTTTATCTTTAAAACCAGCTTGCTTTGGAATCTGTGATAGAAAATGAATATGGCCCCTTGTAATATCATTTGTAGAAAGGTAATTTTCAAGGCAGCACTGCACTGAAACATTTTCCCCCAGGGAGGATAAACAGTTGGCTTCAATTAGTGAGGAACTGTTTCCTTTCTTTTCAATTTTAAGGACAGTCTTGCAGTTGGATCCTGCACAGAGAAAAAGAAAGCTCTACACAGGGCAATAGACTGCAGCTTGGAAGACTGAGGCTTAAATTCTTTCCTTGCCACAGATATTCTCCTCGACCTTGAAGAGGTTACTTAGGGTCAGCCTATTATTTTCACTCCATTTCTATCTGGTGACTATTATTATCTTTGACTGTCTGAATATACACGTAAAATTGGCCGAACATCTTGCTCTGACTCCAGTTTCCTTCTATAAAATAATATTGGTGCTGCAAGGATACGTGCATTAAAGATTATTAGGTGCTCAGGCTCTCTAATCATTAGTTCCACAGAAGTAACTTGGTTAGATAAATAGAGGTGTTCAAAAGTGTCAAATGTATTTCACTGCTCAAATCTCACATAAAGTCAATGGGCCTTGGGTGTCTAAATATTCCCTTTGAAAATCTCCCCAAATAATGATGTTCTTCCAAATAGTTGGAGACAGCTTTGTGGGGCTGATTCCTTACACTTTTACAGTGGAATCAATTCGAACTTGTTCCCATAAGAGAAGCTGCCTATTGGTGCTTGTGGAAGCTGAAGAGGACATGTTCCATGCCAAGGCAGGCTTCTTTCATACCACAAGCTGAGATTGCCCAATGAATGGGACTAGAAGAGTGTCAAAAATAAGAGAAAAGCAACTTAAATATGTTAGGACTGGCCTTAGTGAGGGGATACTTTTCTTGTAGCATCAAACATATGATGCAGGAATTCATAGTTCGTAAAATACTTCCTACCCATGCACTGCCATAAGAATGGTAATTAATTCCCCCAGATCTTTATTTTATCCATCTCTTGGGTCACTAATGAATGACCAGAATGCATTGATTATAAACCACAAAATATTGACACTTCCAAGCAGGCATGCAATTAACACGAAATTATATTGCCACAGTGTAAGGTACATTGGATGAGTTGCTTTCTTGGATTCTTCTTTTTTTTTTTCAAAATGACTATGACTATTATTATTATGAATAGCTAATGAAAAAGAGGTGTGAAAGAGTGGGCCACAACCACAGACACAGGGGAATGAAGATAGTAGTTTAATGACTTTAGAGATCAGACTAAACCAAAGCAGTCTCTCTACTACCTAGATCAGAAATCTAATTATTTACTATCTATCTTGTGGCAGTGCCTGGGAGACCAGTCATGAACCATCACACCAGGTTCACTGTACAACACCGAACTGATGGAGACCATCTTTCCCTTGAAAGATTACTCCCTAAAGATAAGACCAGATGTACTGTCTGAATGCAAAGCTTTCATATAGTGTCTTCACAGATGCAAAAAAAACCCCCATTGTGCTGGGTTGCACTGTTGGGAGTGAAACTGGTAGATCAGGTCAGGGGCTGTGGAGTTAGGGTCTACCTGGGGCAAGAAAACAGTAGGATGGCCTTCAAGCAAAGCTCCTTTTGGTGAAATTTCCTCTGAGACAAAGCAAGTGACATCCTGAATAACATACACAAGAACTTAAGCTAATAATAGCATGGCCTCCTTCTTGACAAGGACCATTCTCCTGCACACTCACACCACGTGGTTGGCAGATTTGATCACACCCAGGGCCAAACAGCTGCCTTTAGTGTACAAGTTTGCTAGTGGAAAAGAAACTTAGGTTCAGTAGGTGCCTCAGGGAGAGAGGACTGGCAGGCAGCCTGTTATACCACCATGCCACTCATTACAGAGGTCGGTGGGTACTGTGGTAGAAACAAGGATGCAAGGATATAGACGTCCCTGAACACCAAGTGTATCTTTACAGAGAGCTCTTCAAAGGCACCAGAGACACCTAAAGCAAAACAGAAGTCAAAAATCATGTCTCACAACAGAAAATCAAATCCGAATGCAAGTAAATTCTCTGGCGTTTGCAATGAGCTGAATTTACCCCCGTCTCTCCTTGATCTCAGTGTGTGATCCTGCACTCTTCCTTGGTATTACAGCCAATGTGGTTTTTATTAGAGCCTCTAATGTTCTCTTATTGAAGTTTGGACTTTGAGAGGAAAGGCCAAAGCACTGGAGCACTAGCCATTCTTCTGGTGTTTTCTGCCTAGATTAAAAGGAAATGAATACGGTTTAGATCTGGACAGAATCATTAGATCTCATTTAACCTCTTGCATAAACTGACTGTAAAATTTCACCCAGATAGTCTGTGCTGAGACTTCTGACTTGCATTTGACTGAAGAATAAAGAAATTTAACCAGGGAGTGACTCTTTTGAGGCTTCAGTACAACTTTGATATCAAACAGGTTGGAATTGTGGAGATGAACCTTCTAAAAGGCTTTTAATAATTTAGCAAATCAGCTCAATTAGTAAGGATACATTTTGGTTATCAATTATGTGTAACAAGTAGAGATAGTAGGATACATTTTTCACTCAAAAAACTAAATACATATGCTTTCCCCACTCTTCCGCACACAAAACGACAGGGGGCAATCTTTTCCTGGGGCAAAATTTTCCAGATTTTTCTAAAGAGACCCTTGAAAAGGCACAGCAGCGTGATTATTCAAAAACTGAACAAGTGGAAATATTCCTGGTGTCTATGGACACAAGGGAGTTCATTCAAAACACCTTTTTTCCCTCCTGAAAAGCGGATATTCATGTGCAGAGGAAGCAACCTGCATAACTCCTCCTATGCAGTCCAAGCGCTGCCATTTCCTTCTTGCAACATTTCCATAACAACACGACTGTTTTTTCTTCTTGATTTTCTAACTTCCTGGTCTGACCATGTGCCAAAAGGGTGAGACATGTCCAGTGCTTTTCAGAAAGTTATGCTGTCCCCAACTAAAAAGAAATATCTCACCTGCCTTATCCAGTGACCACAGAAATGGTTGTTACTGCATGTCAACAGGCATTGTAGAGTGACAGAATTTCCATGGGCAAATAATCAAGGGAGAAAAATCCTCCATTTTGCAGACATCAGTAACATGCTGACCTTTAACAACATCACGAGCCTTCACTCTCCCTTTAAAGTATTATATCCATCCTTAGGGGGAAAAAAATTGTAGCTAAGGATTGAAATCAGCAGTGGATCATAATGCTGGCTGTGCTATTCAATTGCCCTGCTGTATTTAGGATCCATTTATTTCTAGCTATTTTTTTTCTGTCTTGAATCTAAAAAAAGAAGTGACCAGGCTGGCAGTGACATGTGATTAATAGATTGCACCTTTAGAAAAAGTTAGCAGAAGGAGATTAGCATTGCAGTCTATTATTTATTAATTAAATGCAGACACCCTATTTATACCAATGCTGATGACATTAGTTCACGTCCATGCTTTGGGACTGCATTATCCATCCGGTCTCCCAGCATAGTAATGATTGTTATTAAGCCTGTGGATGTTGCTGGGCTCTTTCTGTCACTTACTTCTGTTATCAGCAGGAAAGGACAGCCAAGAAGTTAAAGGTCCAACCTGAACTTTTTGTTCAAGTGTCTGCTCTGTCTCTAACAGCCTGAATTACCTTGGCCGTATCTCTTGGCTCCTTTGGGACATCACTGTTTCTTTTTTGCATCTGTACCTCCTTGTAGCTCAGGGCGCATTGAAAATTTAGTGTGCAAGGCAGTATGCTGTGTGAGACCTTTTCTATTGCCTACAGGAGAAAGGATGATTTTAGTGGACATATGTGCACCTGCTGCTGCTATTTCAATTAACAAAATGGGAAAGAGTTATCTCAGGTATTGTTCTTTAGCAGTGCCATGACAGAACATTACACTTCACATGACTCTTGTTTGATGAGCTTGTGTTCCTGCCTACAGTGTGTTCAAGGAAAGCTACAAAGCCAATCCAACCCTGAGGTCTCCGTTATTCCCAGTAGCTGTTTTCAAGATCCTGCCATTAAAGGTGGGGAAAACAACTAATAGGTTGCAGATCTCTCCCTGATCCCACCTCAGGGATACCCATGGGCTTCTCTACCACACCTGATAAGCAGATTTGTATACAACTACCCTGTCCTACAACTTGAAAAAGAGAAAGACATGGTGGTGCAGGACACACTTCTGTTGGTTTTATATCAGGAAATAGCTCTTTACCAGCTCCAGGCAGATCATAAATTAATACATGGCACTTGGTTGGACTGTCTGTGGGCATATGAGCCAGCAGAGCCAATAGACCACATATGTTTTATCTTCAGAGTAAAGATGGGAATCCAGGGAAATCTTCACATTCACTGGCTGGTATGCTTGAAAAATTACATTTTGGGTATCTATGATCCAAATGTTCAGTTACCCCTGCAGAAGCATGTCATAAATGTTTAGATTTGGTAGGGTTTCTTGACAAACTGTGATGTGCACTCTCCTTTGTGACTTTGTCTAACTCTCTTTTTCCACACATTAAAGGACAAGCAAAATGCATGAACTAGTCTCTTAACAGCATCTTCTCTATGTAAGCAGCTGCTTTCACTGTCAGCAGCACATTCTGCAACCAGGGCAGGAAGTCTGGTCATGAATGGGGGTAAGATTTTCTTTCTACTCTGTGAAAATTCCTGAGTCACCAGAGGTACAAAGACAAGTTTTGAAACCAGTGTGTACTCATGAAACTATTTAGGATTTGGTCCAAGGCCTACTCAGAAGGCTTTGGACCAGTAGCACCATGGGAGGGTTCCTCTAGAACACTCTGAGTACCTGAGCCTTAAGCATCCTCTCACCATCATTTTAGTGTTTGCTGATTTGAATTTTCTTCAGCTATCATGTTGACTCTCTGAAAGCTGAGCAATGTAACAACCAATAATTAAAAGTGAATATTGAAGTGTCTTTCAGCATTATCTGCACCATGATACAATCTGAACACATGCAAAAGACATTCAAAAGATGAATGGAGGGAGTGAATGGGCTGATTTATCCTGGACTGTTTCTCATGGTGTGAAGTCTGCCTTTCACAGCCTGATGAAGTGCAGAGACAGTTAGTGGATTTGCTACCAGGAAGGGCACACATTCATTTCCCTTCCTGCAAATGTATTTAGAGCTGAAATATGAGCATAGGAAAAATTACAGCAAAAAAAGCAACCACTGAAAGTGCAAACTATCATTTACTTTGGCAAGTTAGTGTTAAAAAGAATAAGTTGAGGGTGGTAGAAACTGGCATAGAAATTGTGCAGAAGGGTTTCTCCCTTTGTGTATATGCTTCCAAATGGTTGTTGTTTTTTTCTTCTTTTCCTTTTTCTGTCCTCCATTTCTTATAACTTTCCACAGTTAGACATTGCTTCCTACAGACATTTCTCAAATACTACACCAGTTGTGAACTCATCCTCTCCTAATCTTAGTTAAAAACAGAATTGGGTGTAAAGTGAAACTGCAGTTCCTTCCCATCCCCATTGCTGTAGCAGCAACATAAAGCACCTCATCTTTATCCAGAAAGGGTAGAAAGATGGCTTTAAAATGGATGCTGCTCTGCTAGATGATGTAGATAATATTAGCCCTTCTGAATCTCTGTCAGTGGCTCTCAAAGCCTCTTTCAGATGTAATCAGCCTCCTCACCTTGCTCAATGTACGGACAAAGAAACTGAGGAACTGTGAGTAATGTGTTTTGGGAACAGCACATCGCTACACAGCTTGCAGCTGAAGTCATGTCTTCTAAATCCTGTTCAGTACTCTGCTTAAATTTGGTCTTTGTTTTATCCTCACTTCAGCTTTGCATCAGTCCTCTGACTTTTGTAAATGTGCTAGAAAGTGAATCAAAGGGCATAGGAGAACAGAGGGGTGGGGAGTTTGCGAGGGAGTTCCCCCTGGTCCCAACCTGTCAGGATCTTAGCACCCACCTATGTGCATCTTCCCTGTGAATGGAGAGCAACTTACTCCTGGCATTGAAGGAAGAGAAGGAAAAGGTGGTGCTATAATGCTGGAGAGGATGTAGCCCCATTCCTGACCTCCCTGCATCCTCTGTGCTGTAGGAATCTGTCATCACTCACCTGTCAGTTATATTATCTCCTGCATGCAGCCGTGCAAACATGCAGTATAACACTTACAAATATCTGGTCACAAAAGGCTCAGCAACAGCTCTGACCAAATAAAATCTCCCAAACAGACAGTGAGTTGGGATATTGTCCTTTTGAAGCTCCTTTGAAGGTTTGATTTCCTCCCTCTCCCCTTTTTATGTAAATTTGTTCTACCTACAACACCCAAATGCCAGGAAATCTTAGAACAGTAAATACCCCTGCAGCACAAACAAAAATCGTGCTTCAGAGAAATTGTTTGGCTTCTCAAAGCTGCGGCCTTGCCCTTTAAAATGAAGGGCACGCTTCTGAAAAGCTCTCCTTTCCTTGCAGACCTTTGCTTTCAGCATGCTTGCAGTGGTACTGCCTTCACCACTGATGGTACCATAGCTTCTCGAGTTCAGCAAGGACACTCAGCACAGGGAGACATTAAAGCGATGTCTCCAAACTCCAGAAGGTGTTTTGCCATTGAGTTGATATTAAAACAACCTCTTCAGAAGCCAATACTGGCCAATTTGCTACAAGTTATCCCATCTATTGTCTAGGCCCTATAGAACCCCTGTTCCTTCTTTCTGAAGGAAGCCAGACTTCTACAGTCAAGCTACTTGTGTGTACGTGCCTGGGCCCATCCATCAGTCAATCT
Organism: Neopelma chrysocephalum; assembly: GCF_003984885.1. Lineage (NCBI taxonomy): Eukaryota > Metazoa > Chordata > Aves > Passeriformes > Pipridae > Neopelma > Neopelma chrysocephalum. The sequence continues at coordinate 2,638,607 of NW_020925669.1, forward strand.
GTCAGGGGTTCCTTCTTTGAGCTTTGAACCCACTGGGTAATTTAACCTATCGTTGATGGGGTGGAAGAGGTCCCAAAGCTACTCCTATAAATTTCATGAAAATGGGCAGCCAAGCAGAGCAGAGAGTTCTCATTAGTGTTCATAAGCCCATCTTTTATTAGACATCAATGAACTCATGGGGGTAGGGACATTGGAAGAGGGTTTTACACATTTGGCTGCCCATGAAGCAACTTGTTTCAGTGTGTGCACTCTGATACCCTGTCAAGAGGCCTCCTGTAGTAACAGCTTCTTGGTTTTAACAGGATGTCAGACAGATTTCTTAGCTCCTTTCTGCTGATTTCAACAATGCTTCACACAGCAGCAAAGTCAGCCTGCTTGTTGCATTTCCCTTCCCTCCTCAGTCAAAGCCACCCGAGAGAGTTCCTGCACAATGTTTAATAAGTAGCACAACATCAGAGGTGGCTGCTTTTCAGTGAGGAGTACCTGAAGGTAACAAGAAAAACAGTACAGGCTTATGAAATTTTTCTATATATCAGCATAAAAAAGTAATATTCAAACAAAAACGGTTATCTGTTGTTCAATGATATCTTCAGGTTGTCTAGACAGACTTCAGGATTAAGAGTGTGTCAACAAACTTTAATTTCATTTAACATGGTCCAGACTTTATCAATTCCTCTTCCAAACCCCTCTGCATTAGTAGTGTTGATTTTTTTTTCTGTTTGTCCTGTGGAATAATAAAATCTGAGCTGTTGCTCAAAGCCTGTAGGTTCAAAACGAAGTGCAGAAAAACACACTCTGAGGCAGACCTCCAAAGCCCCAGATGTGTGGCAGTATATCTAGCAGCAGGAGAGACGGTTCTTCAACTTTAGTTCTGAAATCCCCCCTCATGCTTTCCTGGATGGATATCAAATCTCTGGCCACTACCCAACCATGCAGTGCAATGTACTACAGACAAACCATAGGTGAGGCCCTCTAACAAAGATTTTTAATGTAGATTTGATAAAGCTTGGCTAAGGAGTTAAAGTAATCAGTGGCATTAAAAAACATATACATAAAAGTGTTTTTGCAAGAACAGCATTGAATGACAACTGGAATATACCCCCAGCTGGTTTCCATAGTCATACGGAAACCTGTGTTTCAAAGAAAGGCAACTTAAAATTAACATCATGTCAGAGTTACTGCTTTTCACAAACACCAGAAAATGCTCTGTCTCATTATTTCTGTAGATCAAGATTTTTTTACATGTGTACTTACATTATTTGTTCTCATTGTAGCATTCTGGATAAAAGAAAAGTCAGTTTAATTCCTCCTTTCAAAGAAAATCACACTAATTTGAATATGTGGATTGCACATAACTAGGTACTTTGTGGGTTGTGTGTGCACATGTATTGTTCAGGTCCTATGTCTTTTTAGATTTTTTAAAAGTCAGTGGCAATTTTACTGAAAAATTATTGGGTTTATTTTCAATTTGTCAAAGTATTGGGGTTTTTTCCTTAGACTTCATTTTTATATTCTTTTTGCTGGAAGTACAATGTCTTATTTTCTTTCTTTCTTACCTTCTTTATTTCCTTTGGTTTTGTCTTTCTTCCTTTCTTTCCTCCTACCTGCCTGTGTCTCTCTTAGGTAATATCACCATAATTTCTAGAATTTATAACAAGCAGGCAAAAGAATAGGACCAGGCTTTCTTCTTTTTGAATGTTGGTGACTAAGCAGTAACTTCACAAAAGTTCCTAAGAGTCAGTTTGATTTACTGTGGGATACATTAGAGCAGGCTTTGGTATACATTATCCTGCTGTAGAAGTTGCTTATATGTATGGAAGACCAACAGGATGAAACCTAAAAAAAAAGCTGGGATTCTGTCCCTTTTCAGTGAACAGAAACAAAACAAGAGAAAAAAGGAAACAGGGGGAGTGAGGGAGAGACAATTCCACCAGGTGTCAAGGAGGGCATGTCTGCTGGCAAGGATTCTGCACAGTTCCCTCTCATGGCATGGACCACCCTCTTTATAGCTGGATGTGTGCAAAGTGATGAACCAAGAGAGGGCAACTTGGCAGCAGGACGTGTTACCAAAGTGGTCTTATGCATAAGATGAGATTTTTTTGCTGAGGGTAGATCCCTTTCTGTGGTCATTATTCCCCACCAACTTCACAATCAGGTTATTTGGTCCTAATAATCTCATTTTCCTCTTGTGAAACATCAAGCTAGAAATCAGGTGAGGAATGCCTGTCCCAAGTGTCTCTAGTGCTTCCTGACTTCCTGAAGAAGCAAGTCAAGAGGAGGACAGAGATTTACAGGGTTGCTTCCAGTTACCTAAACCTTTTGATTATTCTTTTTAGCTTAGCCTCACTGTTGACAGAATGACTGTGGAGCAATGTCCCAGCCAAGTAGGATCAGATTATAGCCTTTGCCATCTAGCAGCACAGCCAGCATAGGGGAAAATCACCTCTGCACTCCGCTGATGTTAAAACAGTAATATTACTTGTCTTGTTCTTTGATATGTCGCAAGGGTAATGTTCACCAGCCCCTGGGAGATGTCCTGTGACAAAGGGACAGGACCACAAACTCACCAGTCTCCACACAGCAGACAAAATCCCTTTGCCATCCAGTACCTGGAAGAGCACCTGAAATAAGGGGAGGTGGGGTAAAAAGGCTGGGGCCTTAGGAAAATTTTGTAAAACTCCTTTACACAGCTCACGCAAGTCCCTCTTGCCAGTCCCCAATCTTACGGTGAGTCTTTGAACACACAACTGAGGTAGGAAACCAGGGACAATGCCACAGCCACCACAAGCATTCCCTCAGGCCATGCTTGTCTGATGTTGGATCAAGCACATCATTTTTTAGTGGTAATACTTATTTCCTAAGAGTAACCAATCCCTAGGGTAATTGAGACTAGATTTTTGCAGGACAGGCTTAAGTCTGGTCTTAGTCTCCAATAAATATTATTCAGATTGCCTGAACAATAGTTATTAATTAATCATGCCTTCTAATAGTTAATTTTTTCACTCCTGGCAGTATTCCTGCAGAAGGAGTTTGTTCATTAACTCAAGCAGTGAAGTCCTGGCTTGCAGCCCCAAAGCCTCCTTACTCCTCCGTGGTGACCTATAACAGGTATCTTTGCAATGGAAGGTTATATCCATTTCCAGGTCTCTTGCTTCATTAAGGATGAAATCAGCTGGGACTTGGAAACAAGCCTTTCACTCACTTGGCTTTTGTTGGGTTTGCTGAAACTCACAAGAAAAGTCTGGAACCAGTGAGCACTTTGAATCTGGGATGGGCAACATTTCTTGATTTGGATGGCTAATTAGCTTTTTGTCTTCTGGTGATGTAAGCAATGAATTGGACACAGAAATCTGTGTCTGGAGTGATCTATCCTGGTGATGATCTTTATTTCTTTATTTTTGAATGTAAAATGCATAGTTCTCTCCCAAATTATTCAACTTCTATAGTTCACTAAAAAAAGTTCCATCTGTGTGGGATGAGGATTTGTCTCTCTTGACACGATCTGGCTTTCATTTAATATTCTTTCTAATTTTTCTCATGGGCAAGGATGGAAAACAAACTTAAAGATCTCACTCGACACCCAGTGCACATCACATTAGTGTCACTGTGGGTATCAGTGAGCCCAAAAAGGTGCACACATGCCTGTTGGAGTTCTAGGGATACTCCTGGGAAATTTTGATCTTGTTATTGATAAAATGCAATAAACTATTATTACTGAAGTGGAACCCTCTTAACTGTCAGAGAAGTTGTTAGTAAAGAACTTAAGGATTAATATCTGTGTGTGTGTGTGAGAGTGTATCAAGGTGAATAATAATAACCACTTTAGTCAGGTGCTCTTTTCAATTCCTTTCTTTATGTCAGCTCTTCTGTAGGTTTTAATATTTTTTTACCTTCGGGGGATATTTAAGTATGAGGCACTGTTAGCTAAAAAGAAGTAAAACAAATGCAAAACCAAATACTACTTGAAAACAGCATTCATTCCCAGTGGGTTGCGGTGAATGGAATTTACCTAACTTTTCTGTGTCTTCAATTATTATTATTTTGTAGAATTTAAATAGGGACATTCGCTCCAAGAAAAAAACAATAACAAAGATGATGCCCTGACTCAGCTGTTCATAAGAAGTATCTTTATTCTCATTTCCTGCAAGAAGTAAATAAGGGTCCGAGTGCCACCGAGTTTGGGTGACCTGGATCAACAGATTGAATCCTTTCTCCTTCCATTCTTCCCACACACTCAGATAACATAATCCATAACAAAAACCCACTGAAAGTGTGACTCTAGGCTTCCCTGAACCTGGCTTAATCATGCTGAGGGAACGTCATCAGGACTGTGTATTTCCATTCTCTGGAGGTTTTCTGCCCTCTACACCCCCAAGATCAATTTCTTTTTGTTTTAAACAAAACAGCTACTGGATAACTGTTTCCCAACAGTGTGAATTCCAGTTTTGTCTCTGTGGTTCATCAGAAGTTGCATGCCAGATCTGGAAATGTTGATTGGACACAAAAAACATAACCCACGGGCAAAATAGAGACTGCTGGTCTACATATGATTGCTGGCTACAGGGTTAACCCATGCCTGAGGGAGCCGTCTGGTGAATACTCTACAAGGGGAATGTTTCAGTTCCACCTCTTCCCCAAATGAATTTTATTCTTTCATGTATGGGAGCTAATCAGTCTGAGAGAGAGGCATTAGTCAATGAAGCAGCTTTCTGAAGAAATCCTCATTGTTCAAGCCATTTAAAAATTGGCTGGACAATGATCTGCTTGAACGTAGGGATTCATTTCGCTCCATCCAAGAAGCAGAGTGAGCATGTGGGATAGAAGAATTAATAAGCCTTTTCTGTTGCTAATTGCTGTAATTCTGAGAAAGAAAATGGGATGAGACCACTGCAGCAGGAGAGCCAGGAGACCCCTGGACAGGAGGGGTTAACACTTGTCATTCTTAATCACACAGTTACAGTCTCGTGACAGAGGACTGCGAGGGGTACAAACAGAGAGAGCTCACGTGAATCCATTTTCCCCACTGGCACCATCTCTTTATGACTTATTGTGTTAATTAGCTCGCCTACTCTGTTCCACAGCAGAGCTAAGTGTGCAGTGACTGTCACCAGAGGAGGAGAGAGGGGATTCTGAGCCCAGCTCCAGCGACTCTGCTGTTCTACAAAAGCGTGGCTTTCAAAGAGGCAGTTTTCCAGTTATCCCCAGGGTAGCAGAGTCTGTACAGCTGACAAACAGTAGGGTCCTTCCCTTCCCTCTGCTTTTCTGAGACTATTCCTGGGGCTTGCTGGTCTCCACTGGGGCCTGGGGAGCTGCAGTCCAGTCTGGGAATTTGTCCCTGCAACCACCAGGGCTCTGGTTCCCCAGAGATTTTGTCATTGGCTTCAAACTGATGTGCTGTAGGCCTGGAGGGTGGAGATTGTTTCTTTGTTTAGTTTTAAAATAAAGCTAATGTCATGAAGATCAATGTTTCCTCATTAAACTAAAAATATAATATCTTTTCCACCCCCCATAGTTTCTTAAAAAAAAAAAAAAGGCATCTCAGACTCAACTGAACTGAGTCCTGTCCTAAGGAGAGAGGATGTGTCAGCTTAGTACAGGAATAAGTGTGGCTCAGGGGAAGGAGTGTCCCAGCCAGAGGATTGAAGGTTGTTATACAAATTAATGTAGTAATTACAGTATCATCTGGAGAAAGCAACTGTGACTGTGTCCCTGTTCTGCTAAGTACTGTAAGCACTGTAATAGAAAAGAAGTCCTGGCATGGTTATAATCTCAGCAGACAATTCAGAAAAAAAAAAAAAGTCCTTTATTACTGTGTCATAGATAAGAACCCAAGGCCCAGAGACATTATGAAGGTGTAATCATTACCAAGTCACCATCACCCCTGGCATTGTTTGGCAAGACTATGTGCAAGACTAAATTGAAATTCTTGACAGAGGAAAGGTTCATCCACAAATGTTGTGAGTCAAAGCCAGAGAAATTTTAAAAATGAAAATGTCTTCCAAATTAATTTTTTTCCTAAGTTTCCTAATAATCACTGAAAATGAAAAGAAAAGCTCTACCTTCTTCATTTATCTTTTGTTTTAGAGAGAAGGGATTTTATCTCAAATTTCAGGAAAGAGAATGGATAGAAAAGATTCTTTCTAAAGACAAACACAAATCATAATGGGAAAAAAAATCAGGGCTAAGAAAAGACACCTAAAATCACATATTTTAGTTAATAAGATATATGTGTCAGTGAGGTCCAACCATGTCCCTCCAAAACATCTGCCTAAGAGTAATTCGTAGAACGTCACATAAACAGGCTTTGTCAGAGAAGTCTTGTTTGAATTGTTTTCATAAAGAAAATAATGTTAGTAAAATATCAAATAAGCAATCTTAAAAACATGTTAGTATCAAGGCAAAAAGTGTGAGTATGTGAGGAAGGGGAGGATAAAATCAACTTCCACCCATGCCAAAACAACCCTATTACAAACAAAAAGGACATTAGGCAGAGATTATTAAAAAATAATCCATTGTTCAGTAATGGCAAACATTTCACACCTCGTAAGGCAGAAGCAATAAATCCCATTGATTCTTCCGAGACAATTCACAATTAAATACTGATTTGCAAATAAATAAATAAATAAATAAAGGCAGAATTCATTGTGGCACCTTGCACCGCCAAATCAAAGCAATTGGAGTGGAATTGAGAATAATTACCAGATGTGTTGCTTTGTGCTCAAAACGGCATCCATTATTTACAACTACCAATGATGTTCCTTATTTATTCCTCCTGCTGGTCTAATGACTATTGCCATTCAGTGTTCTTTTATTTAATCATCAACATCCAAAAAAAGAAGCGTCTTTTTTTTCTCCCTCTCTTTTTTTTTTTCTTTTGGCAGCAGCAGGAAGGGAGAATTTTTCTAAACCCCAACAATAGAAAATTGCTCTGGAGGAATGCATCATTTTTTCAGATTGGCCTGTAATGTAATTATGTGCATTGCCTTCAATTTATTGGCCTTTTACAGATGTGCAATCCAAATGGATGTTACTTTAACTCCTGGAGTAATGAATATTTGTTTTCTCCTTGCCTATTTCATGTCTTTTCTATGGAAGATATTTCTGGATGGAAATTGACTGGTGGTCATAAGCATTAAGAGAGTTTGAAGCTCCCCAGGGGAACCCAGTGCAGTTATAAAGTTGTAGTACATGTAGCCATGCACACACAGAAAGAAAAGTGTTTGCAGATGAAGAGACTCTGGGGACAAAGATTTTTTTTTTCTTTATTCTTCTGTTTGTTTCAAACCCATTTGCAGGCTGGGTGCTCTCCTGGCTTATTCTAGGTAAGGACAAAGGGAATTCCTTGAGGAATGAAGAATTGATAAGTAGATATTAGCAGACAACTATATAATCTGGCCCTTCAAACACTATGTCCATAATGGGTACCCCCACACTTTTTCTAGGATGTATTTGCATGGATCTCTTGGTTGACATAGAGAAGAATTTCTGAAGGAATAGGTGAAGATGTGCTGAACTGTCCCAGTTGCAGGTTAAGGGACAATGTCCCTTTTCCATTGTCATCTCATCATTTCCAGGGGTAAAACTTTTGGGACACCCCTTTTCCCCACAGAGTTTACAGATTGAACATAATTTCTTCTATTTTTTCCTCCTTTTTTGGCTATTCAAAAGGAATCCTAGTGATTATAAAGGGATTGGCATACTTTCAGGCCCTTGTACACCTTTCAAGCAAATCACATCTTAAAGGACGATGAGTTTTTATCATTGTGAGTTGTCTCCAGGGAGGTCCCCAGGAGAGGCAAGTCCCTGCAGGTCTAACTCCACAGGAAGAGTGAGTGAACACACATGAGGATGATCTGGCAGGTTCTTCCCTTTACCTCTACCCCTGTGGTCAGTCACTGCTCTTCCACTGTAAGGAGAGTATGATCACAGTACACCTGCAAAAGTGTCCACCCAGTATCACAGTAAAAGAGTTAACTTTGTATAGAGTAAACTGGAAGCCAGACAATACCAGAGAAAGACACCAGGTAGTAGAAAGTAATGGTACTTCTGTCGCTTCCAGTTTTCTCCCAGGAATACTGATGGTGGAAAGAGTGTGAAAGGCATTTTGTAGGTAATAGGGATTACAGAAGGCATCACAGAAGGGCTACAGAAAAGCACACACACACCCTTTAGTGTCCAAGTTCTGCATAACAGGCACTCTGAAGAGTTAAGGATGCTGATCACAGATTCTGTGCCCTTTGATGGTTTTTTACGTGTCTAAAAGGTTACGGAAGCAGGGCAGTCACTGTCTGAGAAACGTACAGCAAGTTTCAGTGTACGCACACAGAGATTCCTGAATGGCTCAAAATATCCTGTCAACTGGGTACTCTCAGTGAAGACAGACATCACTGCTCCTTGTTCTGTGCCTTTAATCTTCCGTTTTGCTCATTCTGCTCTTTAATCATCAGACGACTCCTGACAGTAATTGTGGATGTCCCTGGATAGCTCAGTAATAAATGTATCCTGAACAAACATGCCTGTCAGACTCTATTTAGCCTAGAGCATCAAGCTTATGACCTCATGAAAGAGAATCTTTCTTAAGTTCTCTAAACAACTCTCAAAGTTAATCTCTACTTGTTATAATCATTATCTATTTTTTGCTATTTTCCTCCAGAATTCAGGATAGGACCCTGGAAATTACATAGGTGCTAAACATTGGACCCCAGACAACACCTCTGTGTTCGAGTCTTAATGTCTGGACCATTGCATTCTGCCACTTCTTCAAATCTGTCTTTTGGGAAAAGCAATAGCAACAGAACAACAGAACATTGCAGGATATTGTTAACAGAAGTACATTTCTTCCCCCAAAGATTGCTGCAGCAGCATGGAGAACAAGCTGTTTTTCTTTATTCAGGTTTGAGCAAAGTACATTTGCTGTGAGAGTTTCACAGAATAAAGTAGTAGAGTTGGAGAGGGGTTTCTTTCATTGTTAATTATTTGTGCTTCTGGGCTAGTGACCCAAACTATATTTAGCTCCCCATCAAAACCAAAACCTGAAAATTAAATGGACTGGAATGGAAAGGTGGTCTCTGTGTCACTCTCTGGTTTCTGTTTCACAAGATGCAATCTTCCTCGATTTCCAAAACCAATTTTCTCCCATCATCTTATGAAAGTAGAGGTCATCCTGTGAAATGTGATATCTCACCGGTTTTCATAAAGGAATGTGCCCTTCCCCATGAAAGCAGGGTTCATTAAATCATGCAGCTGATCAGATTGCTGAAACCTTGATTGGCCGGCAGCCAGGGTGAAGAAATCCATGGGGAAGAGGCACATGGCACCATCCAAATATGTTGGACCTGAACTAGGGTATTTTAATCACACTGTTATAGAGAAGAAGGGGAATCTCAAAGAAGGGCAGTATGGGAGCTTTATTGACTTTTAGGGTCAACAGAAGATGAGAAATAATCAGCCAACCACATCTGAGTTCCACAGTTTAGTGTTTATTCCCAGGCACCACTTTACGGCTAATTAGAGTTCAAAAACAATGAGCAACTCACCTCTGCCCTTGTTGCATGACTTCTGTCCATAGTGTCCTCACAGAAGCTGGCAGAATGCTGTTTGAAGCTAGTACCAAAAGGCAGCTGCTTCTGGAGTAGGTCATAGCAACAATGAGAAACATTTCCTGCAAGACTGGAAACTCAGTAATTTCTGAGAGCGAGTCCATGATCTCTGACAAACTTCAGGCAAAATGATGCCTTGGACTAACAGACTAGACAAAAAACCTTGTGAGTGCGAGGTAGAACATGGAAAAGTTTGCAGGAAAAGTAAGATTAAGGAGGTATAGTTTATGTTCCAGTTGGGCATCAGGGTTGGATTTCTTCAATGTTAGATGATTTAGAATGAGTGTTATCTAGAGTTATGGGGCTCATTTGTTCCCCAAACTCCATGTGGAATGAAAATTGACTGGATTTAGGCAACAGCCTAATTTCCTTTTAAAGATGGTCAAATAAAATGCAGAGCCATAGCTGGTGACTCAAAGGTCTGAATCAAAAACCAAGAGCCTATCTGTTTTGGATTTGCAAGGCATAGATAACCTGCATCTATGAAAGGATAAAGAGAGCACAAGAAAGCGTCTCAGTATTCATCACAGCTGTCTGGGACTCTGAGACAAAATGTGCTGGGGACTTTCTTTATATCAGCCGAGAAGAGGAATATTGACAGGGCATTCTCAATTCAAATAACCATTCCTCAAGCTTGAGGGTTTAGTTCACATGAGCAACCTCACTTCTGGCTTTTGATCTAGTCTATCCTTTTGATCTGAATGAATTCCCCTCTATCCAAGCTGGCCTGTCCACTTTTCCTTCCTAGAGTGTTATTAGAAACATCCCTAGGCTGAGTGAGCTTCCAGGTCCCAGCTTCCAATGTCAGGGGAGGGTTAGGTTGGATATTAGAAAGAGGTTCTTCACCCAGAAGCTGGTTGGGTGCTGGAACAGGCTCCCCAGGGAAGTGGTCACAGCACCAAGCCTGACAGAGTTCAAGAAGCATTTGGATGGTATTCTCAGGCACATGGTGTGACTCATGGGGATGGTCCTGTGCAGGGCTGAGTTGAACTCGATGATCTTTGTGGGTCCTTTCCAACTTGGCTTATTCTGTGATTCTGTGATTCTGTTAAATGTGTGTGTTCAAGTCCTCTGAAAATCACACCATTCATTCTGAGACTTAAAATTTGAAAATACAGATTTGTTTATCAACTAATATGTATAAACAACCAATGCATTGCTTTGTGTCCATTCTTTGTTTTACAAGCAGGAAACTGAGGCACGGAAAGGCATAGGTCTTGGCCTAAGATGTAGGACTGAAAAATAATGCTATCTGAATTGACAAGGGTCTCTGTTAGGTGGTAAGAGGTGCCTAAGGGTCCTGTTCAACTAAGCAACCTGAAAACTGTAAATTCAAGGTAGCTGACCCTTCATTCACAAGAATCAGCACACCTCTACACTAGGGTGAGGCGTTCAAAGGCCAAATGCCTTGCTCATCAGCTGCTGTCTGAGAAGTTTTTCAACTCTTTGGAGAATATTGATATTGATTGTGGAAAACAAGAGTTAATCTGGAGAGACAGACAAACACACATAAATAAAGTGCATTTGAGTTTAAAGAAAAAAAGTTAGCGTCATGCCATTGAACTATTGACAAGGCTGTCACAAATATCATCTTGTCTCCGTGTAAATAAACAAGCTTAGTGCTGTTATTTTAGAATAAAAGGCCGGAATAGGTTTTGTATTGACTTTCTAATACCCACTCGAGAGTTGGAAGAAGAAAATTAAAGATAATAAAGTAAAAGTGCAAACCATAAAAGTATAGACAGCCAGTGCATAGTAAACTGTGAATGTGAGTCCTCCTCAGTTCACAAAACTAATTGTGTAACTCAGTAAAGGTCAGCAGCAAAGATAAGAAGTTGAGCTTGTCAGTGAATCCCCTTCTATATTTGGAAGGATGACGACTGCAGGATGATACGATCTGGGTCTGCAGTGATTCAAAGACTGGTACCCGTGTCCTACCCTTTCTGCATGCATTTGAGAGCTGAGTGGTGTTCCTGGGCCCTGTTACACTCATTTGAAGTTGACCTGCTCCTGGGTAGCTTATCCAATCCACTGAGCAACGATGATAGTGTAAACTGGTAATACCATCTTAACTCTGTTCAGTGACAGAGATATTTATAACTCCTTACAATAGAGTCAGGTGTGATCCAAAGCTCTCTGCATCTGCCTTTCTTACAAAAAACATGCACTGATGCTACAGAAATTACACAGTATCTTTTTTGGAGCTCATCTCTCTGTGGTCAAATTCAACCCTTATTTTGGGTAGGGGTTATTCCTAGAATAACCCCATCATCTTTATCAGGTTCTTCTTAGAGCTCCTTTCACTGGGAGCTGTCCCAGCTTCTGTGATACTTTTGTGAACTTTCTCACTTCCTTTTCTCATCTTAAGTGAAAGAGGATAGAAGGATTTAAAAAGATAAGAAGGGACTGGAAAGAGAAATTTGATACCCTGAGTCCAGCAGCCCTCTCAGGAAGGACAACTATTTTGTCCTTTGTCCCATCTCAACATGCTTTGAGCAAACTATGAGTGAGATGTTAGACCTGCAGGCCCAAGATACCCCTCTTAAGGACAGAAAACAATGCGTGGGAACCCACACATTCCATTTGGCAAGTACTGTAGTGCTCAATTAATGAAGTTAAGGGCAAAGAAGGGGTGATAGTTGGAGGGGAAAAAGAGACTACATAAAGGACCAATTCTGAATGATGGTGAATTTGTTAGGGATGAGAATATGAGGAAGAACTTCTTTACTGTTCAGGTGGCTGATCACTGGAACAGATTGCCCAGAAAGGTTGTGGAGTGTCCCTCATGGGGAATATCCAAGAATTGTCTGGATACAATCCTGTGCCATGTGCTCTGGGATGACCCTACTAGAATAGGGAAGTTGTACCAGATGGCCCTCTGTGGTCTCTTCTAACCTGACCCATTCTGTGATTCTGTGATTTTGGACATAGGGTCCAAAGATGGGACAGGGCAAGAGCCAGTGGAGATATTTGTTCTGACCCCTTACAAACAGCAGATGTGGAAAACATTAACAGCACTAATGACTGTAGACTGCTGCTCCAAGGACATAAAAGCCATCTCTGCCTAAGTATCCCTTCATCCATGTGACCAAGGGATGAACAAGGCTTTCACTGAACATGACTGGTATGCACGATTTTGAATCAAATCAGAATATACTCTAGGTCTGAAGTATTTCTACCTTGTTCAGCTCCATGAGTTTTCAATGATGTTGCATCATAACATCCAGCATGTCAAACTCATACAATTAGGGGGTGTAATGGCCCATGAGTTGTCGGATACACACAATGCATTCATGCAATCATTTAGTTTTAATCTAATTGGTTGCTGTGTCCAAATAATGTCATTTAAATAGGTTTCTTTGACGTTCCTTTCCAAATTCCTTTGAGATGGAGAGTCAAATGTGAGGCAGAGAGGAGCTGTTTGCTTTGCTTTCAGTTTTAAGGGAGAAACTTTGGATGGAAAACTCAGAAAATCCAGATCTATGTAGAAGCTGCAACTCCTTAGTCAGAAAAGAGATGGAGCTGCAATTGTATGGATACGCTCTAGTCTCTTGTACTGGGAGTATAAAGCAAAGGTCTGATGCAAGTAGTGACAACACTTCCAATTTTTGCACTTCTTCCATGGAGGTTTGAAAGCAGGAGTGGCCTTTGACACTTGTGCCTGGCCTCACGCACAGCGCTGAACTTCAGCTAGTGACTCTTGCATCTGTCCCACAGTGTCTGGCTCAGCCAGAGGTATCTAATTGCCTTGAAATGTCTCAAAGCAAGATAGAGGTTGCCACATCCCTGGTCTCAATGGTTAATTACCCTCACTGGTTAATTATTCTCACTAATTCCTTTCAGTGACAACAAGGTGGCCATAAGGGTTTTGGTGGGGGTTTTTCCTACTGAATTTAGTTTCTCTAAGCCTCAGCTTCACCTTTGTTAAAATGGAAGTGATAAATGAAGAGCTGGATCATCCCTCAGTGTAAATTAACACTACTGAGTGCAAAAACACCTTTCCTACTCTTTTCCAAACAGCCTTTGCACAATGAATTTAATTGCCTTCCTGGGCTTTCCAGCTCCTGCTTAAACCTACTTGATTTGGGGTTAGAGTCCTTTGAAAATCCTGCCTGTGTCACTCTGTACTTTTGGTAGGCAGGATGCAAAAGTCCTGAACATGACATTGCCTATGAAATGATGCAAGCCCACTATCTCTGCAGCATTGTTCTTATGAGCGTGTATGATATCAATAAAAGATTATCCGAGTTCAGGAATGAAAAAATAAAAATGAAGGAGAAAAGGATTGGGAATCATTCACAGCAGGTCATTTTTGTTGGACTGCAATCAACTTGCCAGGCTTGATAAGACAGGTATTTGAGAGAGTATTGATCTCAGATGTTTTCTCTTTTTAATTTCATTTTTTGTATTTGTTTATACTTAATGTTTAATAAGCTCCTTGCATCTTGCTTTCTGGTTACATACAGCCTCTGGCTTGTGTACTTGCTGCTTCTAGAAAATTGTGTAAAATTTCTGCATCTATTGGGCCAGTCTCGATTTTTGTATCACAGGCAAGGGCTCAGCTCAGCTTTTCATACCTCTGTCCGGTTTGTTTTGGCTTGATTAAGTAAACCTTGAAGTTCACAAGACCAGTACAATTCCCCCACTACATTGCCATTCTGAAAGAGTTTTGCAATAGGGATCATGCCTTGGTACTTTGGTTTCTCTCCTAGAGATTTTGTGCATCTGTGGGCTCAGCATTGCTATTTTCTTTCTCAAAACTATTCCAGGTGCCCTCTGCAAGTGATTTGAGGAGCCCAAGCAGTGCATTTACACCTAATAAGACGCAGTAGTTCTTTATCTTCAGATTTTGCCAGGCCACAAAGAGAAGATGAGAGGGGAAACAGAGGCACAGAGGTGAAAAAGACTTTTCCAAGGTCATATTGCCAACCATGTCAGAGCCTACCAAGACCCCAGTGCTCTCAGTCACTCCCTAGTGAGTTATCTCCAGCACCAGAAAACCTCTCCAGGGTGATTTAGAGGGGTGTGATTTTAACCAAGCTCAAGGCCCAGCAGTCTAATGAATCTTCTCCCAGCAACTGGCATGCACATAATTCATCTCGTTTTTCAGGCTTTTGTGACTATTACAAGAGCTGTTCACCCTAACCTGCCTGTATGATTCATCTGTGTTTTGTACAGCTTTTGTTACTCAAACTGTAACTCTCAAGTGCAAGGGGTAAAAACAAAATTAAAGAGTGATATCTGACAGCAGATGGAGATTTAATAATATGGAGAGTAAAGGTATTTCCTGGATCTTGTTCCAAGTTGTGCCAGTGTTTAAGATGGTTAGACTTGGGCCAAAAATACCAAAAACATTGAAATGAGAACTCAGATCTGAACATTTTTTTGCTGGGTTTATATCCAGTATTTCTTGACAGGGTCAGTCTCTGTTAGGATGGTATTGTGGTAGGATAGATTCATAAAATCATAGAATTGTTTAAAGGTTGGAAAAAAACTTTAAAATCATTGAGTCCAACTGTTAACCCAACAGTGTCAATTCAACCAGTAAACCATGTCCCTAAGCACCACATCTCCACATCTTTTAAATATGTCCAGGGGTCATAACTACACAATTTCCCTGGACTTCCCTGGGAAAGGATGCTTGACAACCTTGGTGAAAAGATTCTTCCTGATGTCAAACCAGAACCTCTCCTGGTGCAGCTTGAGGCCACGTCGTCTCATCCTGTCGCTGGTTGCTTGGGAGCAGAACCTGACCCCCACTTGAGTACAGACCCCTTTCAGGCGGTTGTAGAGAAGGATGAGGTCCTCCCTCAGCCTTCTTTTCTCCAGGCTAAACAACCCAGCTCCCTCAGCTGCTGCTCATAAAACTTGTGCTCCAAACCCTGCCCCAGCACTGCTGCCCCTTCTCTGGACACACTCCAGCACCTCAAATAGTGAGAGGAGGCAGGTTGGTCATTTCTACGGTGAGTTAAACCTTGTTTCATTTGCAAATTTGGGGTCTGTTCCCAATAATGGGCTACAGGTGTGATATGAAAAAGGTATTCCAAAGAAAGGACTATCTTAGAGCTGTACCTCCGTTTCTACCTGGTTTTTGTTTTGGCACCAAAATCCTTGAGTGCATTTGAAATTTTCCTGTCACCTTCTTCCTGCAGTCAGATAAATCACCACTCTCTTTTTTTATTTAATCAGCTTGATAGGATGATTAAAAGTTAAAATGTACAAGTGTTTAATGTTTTGGGTTTTTTGTTTAAACCCTGCTTTCAGAAGGTTTTGGTGTAAAGGAATATAATAACTCCTGCATTAATTTAAATCCTTCCTTCTGTTAAGGAGGTGCCCATGAATGCTATTTATTTTTTCATTGTTAGTATTAACCAAAGAAAGTCAGTTTGGTTTTGAATTAGCTGTTTCACTCTAGAGGAGAGTCTGATCAAGCTGCAGGCTGAGAGATGTAGGAAAACATAGTTTAAACACTCAGTGAATTTTTTTTTGCCAACTATGGAGCTGTCCACTCCAAATAGGAGCATTGAGCTCAGCTTTGCTATCCTCCACCAGCTACCCTTTCCAGTAATGACTCCATGACTGGTAGTTAGCAGAAGGAATTTTATTTAGGACTCATGTTTTGATAAGATTTAAGAATATTAAAAAAAAACCAAAACCAAAAACAAAACAAAAAAAAAAAAACCCACCAAACAAATGACAAGCACTGCTAAGTAGGTGGTTAGCCAGTTGCAAAGCACAGATCTAAAATACACACTTTCAGAGAAACTGCACAACGTAAGCCCTTGGGGGACAGGCTCAAGTAAAATGAAATGAGGTTTGCAAATTCATTGAAATTAGGTGAAACATTCGAGAACCATCACCATTTAAAGAAATTGATGAGCCCTTGTCTGTATGTGCAAGTCCATAGCATTAATCATTCACACAGACAGGAATGGACTGTAGTTTTCAGACAAGATTTGCTGAGGGCAGTTGGGTGGTTTTGAAGATCTGTTTTTATAGCTGGTGCTGCACACAGTGAAGTAGAGGTGTATGTATACAGCTCTCAGAGCTCTCTCTACATCCTATTACTACAGCACATGTATCTCATCCCGTAGGCAGCTCTGTTTGCAGCTGACACTGGCCAGCTCTTGAGACTTTCATCAGTTCAGCTGGCACCTTCCTGTGCAAAGAAAGACTGAGGTTAAGATGTCAGTCTGAATGCAAACTCTCTAGAGCAAGTCATGCCTCAGTTTCCTGAACTATGCAAAGTAGAGGAGATATGTATAGATCTGTCTTGTAGAGCTGTCGCAAGAGAAAGGGGAAAAAAAAAACATTTGCAAGATTAAATTAATAAAAAGTCCCACTGGATTTCATTTAGTATTGGATTTGTGGGATGTCCAGCCCAGTTGTTATGTTTTCAGCTTTCAACTCCAGTGTGCATTTCTTGACTCCTTCCTCTCCCATCATTAAGGTCTGATCCTGCCAATTTTGCTAGCAAGAGTAAACACTACCCTTTGAAAATGTGACATTGATTGACATGTAAAAACTTCACATTACATAGGGTGTTGAGAGTGAATAAAGATTTCAGGCTCAGCTTTACAAAGGATCAAGTATAGATGGCTGAGTGAGAGCTGTCTGTGCCTGTCTCTCAGCACCTGGCTGCCCCAGAGTGCAGGTCTGCATCCTCAGGACTGGTGTCCTTCAGATAAGCCATTCACCAGCACTCCCTTGTCCTGCCCTGTCTCTTTTGTGCTGTCCAAAAAGGGCTTAAAAAGATTCAGGTGTAACTTTCCCATGAGCAGTGTCACCTCAATGTCTTTGCCAAAGTTTCCCTCTCCCTGTAACAAAAGGCTCACATGTAAGCTGAGTGCATGACAACTTCCAGGGTTTAACTATGCAGGGGCAGACTGTGTCCTTGGTTTACAGGCTGTGCAGAGATAACCCTCCTCCCTGTCACCACTGTCATCAAACATCACCCTATGCAGTCTGAGTGGTGATCCATGAGACGAAGCTCAGCCTCAAAGCCAGGCTTCCCTGGCACCAATTTGAGGATCCTCTGCATTGAGTCTGCATTGATGTCACCTGACTGCAAAGTCTGGACATCTCCTTGTAAAAAAAAAAAAAAAAATATGCTGGGGTACCAGGTAACTCAGCATCAATCTAAATCCTTATAACTCAGCATTGGTCTAAATCCTTATCCCTTACCCCTGTGAATTCCATGTGCTGCACTTGCTCCATCCTCTACTTCTCGTTTCCTCACTCATCTAGCTCTTCCTCAGCATGAGTGAGCTCTGGAGCAGAAAGCAAAGATAAGGGAGATCCCATGCTCTGCTCTCCCCTTTACCATGCAGCACTGGTATAGCCTGTCAGACTGGAGATAGGTTACTAAATTTGCACCTTTATAGCCCTGCTTTATTGCAGCAGCACTTTAGTAGGAGGGCATCTTATAGTCACCGATTCCCCTTTTTGTCCCCCAAATCGTAAGTTCCTCTCCCTCCTCCTCCTCTCCCTTCCCTCTCAGACAAGGAGAAGAGTGTCTGCCTCCACAACCACAGCAGTTGGCTGTGGTGTCACAGATTAACTGCTCCAGCTCTCTGCCTTATTGCTATTCAGATTCGTTTCCCCATCCTATCAGGCAGTAATGCAGTAAAAGATGTCAGCTGGTTAGCAGAATCATCTGGGAAAAGTTGGGAGACCCTTAACAGACTTCCCCTTCCCATTGCCAGCCCCCTGCTACTAATTCAAATAGTCCCCAAAGCGCTCTGTTTGTTGTTGGTTTTTTTTTTTTCTCGTTTCCTTTCTCTTTGTCTGTTTTCTTGGTTTTGTTGTTGGTTTGGAGGGGGTTTTTTGATTTTTTTTTTTCTCCTGGACCCAGCTGCATCTCTGCAAATTCGATCTCCAAAATGGAAGCTTGGCTGAGCTGGAAGCTGTCAGCACCGATGGTTAGTAGCTGGCTGCTGTCTCTTGCCAGGGAAAGGGGAAGATGAGTCCCTAGGCATTGAGGCGGCATGAAAAGTGACTACATCTAAATACTTCAGCACATGATTTCTTTCCCATTACTTTGATTCAAATCTCCCTTAATCCTCAGCTGCGTTAATGCAGTTAGTAGGTTATGAGTGCTGCATGTGGATGCCACTGGATTTGAGTCCTTCACACAATTGGTTGGTAAATAATTTAGTACCAGTTTTGCCTGGAACAGAACCTGAAAATAGCCAGTCTGCTTATAGCTCCTGCTTCCTCCCTTCCCACTTTTTTCCCCTTCATAAGCACTGAGGGGTTGTTTGTGCAAGCACAGCCTGCCAGAGACTGCCATTTTACATGTCACAGCTTCCTCCTGTCCCTGCTCGTCAGAATCTCTCCAAATTTATTTTCTAGAAGAGAGGGGAGGGGAAGAGTGGGGTCAGGCCAGAGAGCTGGAGCTACACACAGAAAAGCAACTGAACACTCCTGACTTGGAGTCTGCAAACAGTAAGAATTTGCCCAAAATTCTGTAACTAAACTCAGTTTTTTCTTTATATCTGCTGCTTTTGAAATAGTGGAATATTCACTGAGATTTCTGCACTTCTTAAACTCAGGTTAAGGTCAACATGGCAAAGACAGAAAATGGTAAGAACAAGAAAGGAATTTTTGAATTTAGGAAAAGGTCCTGGATGAGCAAGGAAACAAGAATTCCACTGAAATGGCCAGACTATCTGGAATGGATCAAATTCAAGTGCTGTGATTTTCTTTAGGCACAGCAGTAATAGTATCCCTAATAATGTCCTTCGTCCCATTTCATTTCTTGCCATACTTCTTTGTCTTCTTACATGGTACTGGCCACAATGTCTACTGTTTTCCATGTTACTGCTTCATACCAGACACCACCCTCCTCATCCACGTGGGACTGACCTTCACCCAGCAGACGTGGAGCAGACTATGAGTCCCTTTAGCTCACCATTGCTCCTGGTTCAGATGATGTTCTTCTTGATCTGAACTGCAGAGTATTTTCCCTCTCCTAACCTCATAGCTGGTTATGTGAGACCCAATTGATTGATATCTGCAGAAGCAGCGTGGAGGACAGGAGAAACCATGGAAAAAATTTTCTATTGAATGTTCTCCTAAAGAGAGGTTCTGCTTCAAACAAGTTGTACATAAAAGCTGACGGGTGAAATATTTCATTTTGTGGTATTCAGAAGATTGTACTAGATGAAAGATATGCAGATTCTTGACTTTCTGGTGGCTGTTAAAGTAAATGCTGCTGGGACTTCTCTCAGTCACTGAGGCCAACCAACACAAAGCACCTTGTGTTACTGAAGTCTGTTGGCTTCCAGAACAGGGTGTTCATATCATGCCACACATTGAGTGATGAGCTTTGTCCTGTCTTAATTACCTAACCATCCAGAGATTGTTTAGGAGAATACTGGATAGTGTAGACAAAAACACATGGCCCCGTGGGCCATTGTAACAGAGTAAGAATATGAATTATCAAGTTTCAGTGGAAGGGACGATATCTGGCCACTATTTGTTATACTTCAATATGTCCCAAGCACTTTGGAGTCAGGTATTCAGGGTGACAGACCAATGCATTCATGTTTGCACAGCCCTAGACCTGATAATCCCACAAGAGCAGGCTGGGGGCCATGCTCCCTTCCTCAGCCACAAATTGTCCTAACACACTGCATTTTGGTCAGTCTGCCTTCCAAGCTGCAAATAAACCTGTTAGCCAGACCCTAGAACTCTTCATCCTTATACCAGCTATTTTTTTGGAATCCCTTTGAATTCATAACTGCCTGTGAGCCCCCGCCTCCCCACCCCAGCCCCCACACATGACTTTCCAAATGCATATTGTAGGACTCTGCACTGGCATATGAAGTTAGCACTGTTTTGTCTGTGAGATGTCATTTATTATTACGAGGGTTTAATGATATGGCACAGCCACAGAAAAAATGAAAGCTGCTTGTGCCCCGCAGTGCCCCAGTGCCACGTTATTGTGTGCCAGTGCTTTCACTTGCTTTTGCCTGCTTTGCCACCCCGTTTTTGCCTCTTTTCTGCTGTAGTTTCTTTCATCCAGGCAGTCTGGGTGTTTTGCAGACCCGCTGCAGGTGAGATCCCCATGCTCAGTAAAATACAATATTATTTCATAAAAGGAACATCAAAGAAATCAAAGTCAGAAAGTTCATCCTCAGGTGCCTAAATTCAGCAAACTTCCTCAGTATTTAGGGACCAGACAGGTGACCTGATTGCCAGAGGTTGTACCACCACATGTTTGGAGATGGTACCTCTGCATGTTTGCAGATCCCATTGGCTCTGATATGAGCAATGGTTGCTTAGCAACTTCAAGATGAAGGCCAACTATTTTGTTGTCTGAATAAGGATTCAGACATTTAACTTCAGGGACCCACATTTGAAATCACTGGTTTAGTAAAATGGATGAAGGTCACAAGCAGAGATGGTGGCTGAGTGCGAGGGGCAGAGCCAAGCTTGCTCCTCAATGCCCATTTCAGTAAGAAGCAACCATTTGCTCCCCCTCCAGAGATATTTTGGACCTTTGGTGTTAGGAATTACCCCTTCTGACCTAGCATGGCCAAAGCTGGCTCCTGGGAATGGAGTATTTGTGTAAATGGGTCAGGTGAGTGTTTGGAATGTCTGTCCACCTTAAGTGCCTGCATCCAAAGCTGGTATCCTCACCAATGCCCTTGGTGACATGGGGACGAGGGGTGGTGAGGCACTGAGTTGCTCATTAGAGTCTTCAGCTTGATTCCCAGACCCTTCTCGAGGGTCACACTTTTGCCCAGTCTGCAAAATGGGAATAGTAAGGCTTCAACCACCTTTGCCAAGAGCTCCGAGAGGCTTGTTTCCATCCTACAAATGCTATGCAAGATCTAAATAGCAGTGTTATTTCTAGTGTGTTATCCTGATATAGCGTGAGAGGCATAAACAAGATCCGCATTTGCTGATGGTGACTCACTGTGAGCCTTTGAGGGTTGTGTGGAAGGGCTTGCTCTGATGTTTTTGCTGCTCTGAGATAGATTATTGATTCTCTTTATCTGGTGTTCGTCTTACAAACCCAAGGTGATGAGCATCCTGTTAGTTTCAAGAGCACTGCTGCTATTTTTCTACAGCTTCAAGGGACACAGAATATGATCCAAGTACCCTCAGATGAGCAAAAAAACCAGGTCAACCTGGTTCACATCAATTAAACTGCCAACTCCAAGGGAAGGCTGAAAAGTAAGATTGGATAACAAAAGCAGACCTTGTCCAGTGAGAGGGTCAGAAATTTTCCATTAAATTGTACTTTGTTTGGCTTGGGTTGGCTTCTTTTGTTACTAAGTTTGTTAGCAAATGCCTGATCATTGAAAACAGTGTCTTTCATCTGGAAAAAAAAGTAATCCAGAGAAAAATCTCAGAAGAGTGTCAAAATCTTGTATTTTGACATTGCTGCCAAAGAAAAAAATTGTGATCTTTCCCGTTACAAAAGAAATTGTTATTTTAGAAATGTAATCTTATTCCCAGGTAATTAATGTAAGAAAATGTGTAGAATCTAACAGATCTATATATACAGCTGCCAAGATACAAAAATAAGGGTTTGGCTTTCACACAATAGGGATTTTGATGTCCTTCTCAATCCATAGCAGAAAAAGGTCTCTCCAGCAGCAGCTGCAATGTCAACATTCCTTTCTTTACAGCAAACCCTCCAGCCAAAAAATGCTAGATGCAAAATTTACCACATCTCTTTACAAAAAGCCTGTCTTGGCTCTCTCCCTCACCCCACCTTCTGCCTTTCTTGAAAGCCATAAATATGAAGAGGCCAGTTAAGTTAACTGCAAAATACCCACTTGCAAACAGGTGTAACAAAGGAGTGAGTCTGAAATGAGCACTCTGCAGAAAAGAGAGGGAGAGAGGAGGTGGGGTGGGAGGCGGGAAGTGGGGAAAGGGAAAAAAATAAAAGCACTACCTGACTGAAGGCCTTATAAATGTAAATGGTTTGACAGAAAGGGTTTAGCAGCCCTGGGTAGAAGATTGCACTTGCTGTTCCAAGGCCCTTATTTTCGAAATCGCATCGCTGGATCCCTTTCGAGGCTGGTCCCTGTGTTTGCTTTTTCAATCAGTGAATATCAGATTGTCTCTTTTTTTTTTTTTTAATTCTCTGCACTCAGATGTGCCAGGCTTAAATGAAACCTCAAAGAGAGAGAGAGAGAATATGAGCTGTGTTCTGGACCTTTAAAAGAGCTCATCCCTGTTGCCTTTATTGCTACTTAGTTATGAATCTCCCATCTCCCCCACCGGACCCCCCCTTCCTCACCAGCCTCCATCCCTTGTTTTCCTGCAGCAAATCCCACCTTACCTTTTGGATGTTTTTTTCTTTTTTTCCCCCCACTACATTTATCCATACATTTTACACCCAGTAAGTCAATCAGTTTCAAATTATTGGTCCCTGAGACAGATGTTTGGTGAGTCATTTAGCTGCGCGAAGTTCTTCAGACGGTTTGCTCTTCCACCTCCTGTTCATTTAAAGCATCTTTTGAGGCTGATTTTTCCTTTTCAAAATGTCTTTAACTGCCGAACGTTTGCTCCCACCGGGCAGTCTAATGATGTTGGACACAATATGTGTGAACATCTCTTTAGAGGCCATCTCCCCTAGGCTACATTCTTGCCTATAAAATCATTGTTTATTTAGTCCTTAGGCCTAGGAACCATCTGCAGTCCCCATGGCTCCTGTTGTTTTTAAAGTCCTATTAAGTTTCTGCACTTCTCCTCAGAGCATTATTTTATTTCTAAACAACCACAGACAACTTCCTGTCAACGCAGCTTCTGCCAGGCAAATTAGAGATGACAGTTTCATTCTTCTGACTATGGCGAGCTCTCATCTGATGTTATTTAATGTGAAAAACAACTGTTATATAGAGAGTGATTTAAAAACAATAAGGAAAAATAATAATAGTAATAATAGTAATAATAATTTTAAAAGAGAAGATGGGAAAGGGTGGCCCAGAGACGCTGGGTTAAGGTTGCTCAGACAGTGACTTTGCCATTCTGGAAAATCTAAGGGATTGGAAGGCTCTGTATAATGGTTATAACAAAAGAGAATCAATGAATTCTGACTTGATGTCATTTTCAATATTTCTTCTCCTGACAGGAACTGAAAACATTTTTGTATGATTTGGTAGGGTTTATTTTTGCTTTCCCTCCTTGCTGTCTTTCCCCACTTCCCGTTCTCCTGCTTTGCTGAGTAAGCACTCAAAGCCAGGGACAGTGGCTCAGCCCTGTCCCCTGAGGGAGGGCACCTCCTGCTCAGCTGCTCCTGGCTTCATCATCCAGGACCTATGAGGCAAGAGTGGAGACACCAAAATCAACCCCCTCAGTTGACCAGCATCTCAAAAGCAGGATGTTCTTGGCATTGAGGCATCTTCCCCTTCCAAAGCTCTCAGTGTAGGACTTTGTGTCTTAATGGAGGTACCTCACTTAAACAGCTCTGGCTAGAAGAAGGTGAAGTCACCACCATGATGTTAGTGCCAGGGATGTCTGAGCAGCTACCTCTGCTGTCATCACAGACCTCCTCTTGCTCTGCAGGGAAGTGAACCAGTGTAACTCATGCCCAGTTTCTAGACATATTCTTCTCTCTAAAACTAGATGGCATCATCTATTTGTCCTACTGTGAAAGGTTCCTGGCTTGTGGTACACTCCAAATCATGTCCAGGTATTGACTGTGAGAGTCTGCTAGTCTGTACATCTGTAACAAAACAACAGGGACAACAAGAGCAAAACACCTGAGCCCAAACTCCCTTGTTGGACAAGGAGATGACCATGGTGTTTTGACCTTCCCCAGCTCCTAGAACTACCCTCAGGAAGCTGCTGGCTGTGGCATCATGCTGACTGCTGCTGATAAAAGTGTAATCAGGGAGAAGGTGAAAAATCAGGAAGAAAAAGAGGTAAACCTGTGTGATGTCTGTGAACCAGCCAACATCTTACTGCATCAGTTTTGCCACCTGCTGATCAGCTGTGATAGTTGGGTAGGGAGGCTGTATTCGGTTGCATTCTTAAGGCTCTTCAAGACTTGCAGGGAGAGGACTGTAAATGGAAATGGTTAGAAGGGGCTGATATGTTTTTGGGAGTACTGCTGTGTATTACAGTACAGTAATGCTGTGGCTTCAGAGTCAAACACTCTGACGTCAGGCAAGGAGGTAAAGGTTGCTTCTGTAATCTTAACTCTGCCTTCCTCTGTGTGTTCAGCGCTAGGCTGTCAATGAAACCCTCGCTTGGTGGAGGCCTGTGTAACTCCATTGAAGTTTTAAAAAGTCTGACATTATATTGCATTATATTAGCAAAGAAATAGCACATTACACGACCGTGAAAAGACGCTGACATCAATGGAGCTATGCTGATTGACACCAGATGAATAGGTGCCTTTTACAGCAATCACAGGTTGGTTTTTCAGATAGTATGATATCACTTTAGGTGACTGTTTCTGCAAACCATAGCTGTTGCCATATTTCTACAACCCATTTGTCTCCTTGAATGCTCACACTGGTTTTGCTCTGTCAGAGCAGTCTATGCTATTCTTATCAACTTAGATGGTTTATCTTCTCCCTATGGCTTGTATTCTAATCACCTGGGCACCTACCATCTACTCTGAATTTGCTTTTGAAACGGCAGGGTAGCCTTACAGAGGTACGATTCAGGGGGATATGGCAATTCCATTACTGTGAAGCTCATTTACTGCATACTTGGGTGGTCTATATACTCTAGTAAATTTTCCCTGTTTATGCTGCTGCTGTGAATAATCTCCTGAGTGCTGTTCTGTTCCAGATAGATTTTCATCCCGTCCTCACCACCAGCATACTGGAGTGCCTTCCAGTCAGGCATTAAGCAATATGACCAGTTTCTCTCCAGTGCAGTCTCTTCTGACATTTTCTTCTTAGGGGGGCAAATTTAGATACATGATCACTTTGATTTTGTTGGATTTGTTTTTGAAGTCTGCCTCAATATCTACACTTGGGGTATACAGTAGAGAAGGCATGATGAGGAGGTGTCACTAGTTCTAGGACTGAAAGATGTCTGCAGTCCTGATGGCCATATTTTTTTGTGGGAGCTTCTTCTACAAAGCCCTTGAGAAACCTTTGGCTGTGCTGCAAGCCTTTGGTGTTTCAGACCTGAAACTGTCATTCAGTGTCTCTTACTCCAGTGGGAAGTGGTTGTTCGTGTGACTCCAGCTGAATATGCAGGGTATTTGGAGATGCCAAATGCATATAGGCTAAGGAGTGCAAATAATGGGGCTCTTCTGGGGCTCCTTGGAAGAGTTGTGGACCTCAGGCCCTGGGGTCAAGCTCAGAAAAAGTTGGTCATTCCACAGGAAGAGACAGTGGAGTGGAGGAGATTTGCATAACTAACTCTCTGTTTCCACTCCTTGTTCCTCTACCCCAAAGGTGTAGGAGCCCTTCACAGGAACAGAGCGGGATCAGCAAAACTGGTTTCATTCCCTGAAGTGTGCTCACATTCAGTCCTTCCCTCTACAACAGCCTCTTCAAATGGCCCTGACAAGTCTCTTAAGGCAGAGTTTATCCAGTTTAATTTGGGTATTTGTGACTGAGCTAGTCACCTATGGCTCCTTTAAAAGCCAGCAGAGAGGAAAGGTAATTCCAGATAGCAATTCATCTCCTTGAAAAAAGACAGAGCAATTGACTTCTGGAGGAGCCTGTTTCACTCCACAGTGATGTGGATCACAAGCTATAACTTGGAGATGAAGGGCTGAATCTCAGACATGGACCCTTTTGTGAGACTTACTACATGGAGAGCAGATCACGGGGTTCTATCTTGGTCAGGGTTTAAGGAGAAGAAATTTTTGGAGAGAAAAGGGGTACATTCCTTTTCCAGGAGGGAGCTGTGGAGAGGATGAATTAGTGTATCCATGTCCAAAAGAGCTTGGGTATGTTTTGAGGATAGGGAGGGAATGCTGTAATGAGTAGTTGAGTGGTTCTATCCTACTGCTCAGAGAAATGGTGGATGTGACCTCAAACAAGCTTCTCTAGATATCAGGGATGTCTCCACACTGGACACAGTTGTTCCTTTTGTACAGGAGAGAAGAGAGGAGGAAAGAAGAGGAGAAACAGGAAGGGAAGAAAATTAGTTGGAGCCATTACATTTGAACCCAGACAGTATTTGGATGTGACTCCAATTAAAATGGAAGGTCTTTTATATGTAGGAAAGAAATCCTGGCTCTTAGAGTCCGTGGAGAATGCAGTATTCAGTAACCACAGAGGCAGGCATACATTATAAATACATCTGTAACTACTGGGATAGGTGTGAAAATGTAATTAACTGGAAACCTACTGAGTTTAAATGGACTTTTAGTTGTTTCAGGGTTTTTTTTCCTTTTTCTTTAGCCCTCCCTCCTCCCATTCTTAAGTTAAGTTTAGACTTGTGGGTCCTCTAACTCCCACTGGCACAGTGTAA
Source organism: Neopelma chrysocephalum (assembly GCF_003984885.1). Lineage (NCBI taxonomy): Eukaryota > Metazoa > Chordata > Aves > Passeriformes > Pipridae > Neopelma > Neopelma chrysocephalum. The sequence continues at coordinate 2,665,615 of NW_020925669.1, forward strand.
TTTAGCAAAGGTTGTTCCAGCCGAATTTGAAATTAATAATTTCAAATAGGCAAATCAATGATATTTAAAAGCTCCCTCCTGTGTGTTTGTACAATCTGCACAGGTATAAAAGCTAATCACATCTTGCTGGGGAAGAACATTTGTTATCGGTTTTAAGTAGAGCTTGGCAGTTTGGCGGGATCAAACACCATGTTTCTTTCCAAAGCGTGAGTGTGCCTCTGTAATTTAATATTTCTCATTAACTTAGTGCTGGGAAAAGGTGTCAATGCCGACAGGGAGAGGCCAGCCAGTCCCCTGAGAGACCATCTATTTTGTATCACCGTGAGATTTACAAAGAGAAGGAAGGGGGCATAGCAGGGATCGTGCAGGATCAGAAAGAGGCAGTTAAAAATAAGGTTTCTGAGGGTATTACTTCTTTGGAGAGTGAAAGTCTAGGTTTGGCTCATCTAGAAGACATCCAAGAGGATGCCAAAACACAGACTTCCTTCAAATATCCCTGTAAATGCCATTTTAGATCAGCTGCAGCAGTACTTGTTGTCCTTTGTTACGATCATAGCACTTTCAAATATGATATACCTCATGAAAAAGTATCAGAAAAAAATTACAGACTCTACATTTTTCATAACAGCATTTCTTTCTAACACCAGTAATTTATTTTTAGTATCCACTTGGAACTAAGATATTGCAAAACCACTCCCCACATTTTCTCTGTTTAGTGTAATTTTGAATGCTATTACCATCTGCAAATCATAGAATCATAGACTCATAAAATGGCTTAGGTTGGAAGGGACCTTAAAGACATCTAGTTCCAAATACTACCCCCTTTCTTAGTCCTTGAAGACCTTCAGCTGCAATAATTTCTTGCAGCAAGGAGTTCCATAGGTCAACTCTACAGAAGGCAAAATATATGCTATTTCTATGCCAACTCCAATGTATAATTTATTTTCTGGATTAGTATTTTGCCTGTGCTTCTACATGAAAAGATCCTATTCAGCCCAGTGCTGTCTCATATGGAGAAGAAAAGCCAGCTGGCTGTGCTGAAATACTCTTTCAAAAAGTTCCAAGAAGGAGGAAGAGTCTCACATTTGTATTCTCCTTGCAACATCTCTTAATAATTTAATTCCCATTAGAAGTGCCTGTGTTGTAGGGGGGAAAGATTTATAGAGAGATTTCACTCCAGGTTGGGTTTTTGTCTTTCTGTGTTTTCTTGGCATTTATCATGCATGTTTTAATTTGGATCTGAGTCTTGCTACCATCTGGTCATTATTGCAAAGAAATATTCATTTTCTCTGAGTGACATGGGCTTCATTCATCATGGAACTAGCTGATTGCCCCTCAGTTTTTTTTCCCATTACTTGGAATGAAGTCTGAAGATACTTAGCACCAGACATAGCAGTAGTCAATAAAGTTTGCAAAGTTAGTGGCAGCTGGCAACTGGGCATTGGAAAAATTAAGAGACACTTTTTAGACCCTGATCCTTCAACTCTTTTCCACACATTATGCATGGGAAGTGCAGCATTAGAGGCCAAGGCAGCATCGCAAAGGATGGAAAGTGAACTAACAACTCCACTTCCCTTCTACTATCCAACTGTGAAGTGCTGTCACCATCAGAGTGAAACTAGGAGGTTTATGCTGTCACCTAAACAGAGGGAAGACAGAAAGGAGACAATTTACCAGAGGAATGTTGAAACAGCTATGTTCTGTTTCTCTCACAAAGGGAAAATACTTCCAAGAGTCACAGCTTCAGAAACAGTGCAAGTTCTTCATGAAAAGGTCTCAAAAGCCAAAAGTCAAGCTTTGGAGGGAAATTAGACATGATCACTTCTAGGCTCCTACCCTGCAAGAACCTTCCCTGGATGCCTGTCATGCCAGACAATGGGCACAGAAGTGGGAGCAAACAGACTCTTAAGTAGTTTTTAGGGTTATTTAGCATGGGCAGTGACCCACAGCTGCATCTGCACACCCTTTGCAAATAAATTGCTTGTGACTATTCTTTCCCTTTCCCTGGTACTTCCCACACCCTGTTATGTAGATCCCTGGGCTAATCCTCCTTTGATTCCTTGTGTTTGCAAACAATTCTTTGTAGCAGTTACTGCAAAGAGGGAGGCTGCGTGTGTGATGGGGAGTCCTGTGCCTCGATCTCTGCAGGCTGTGAAAGCCAAGTGTCAGTCAGAGGGCTGGACTAGGCAGTCTGAAGGACTGACGTCCCCTAACATCATCATGTTCCTCTCCAAATGGGGTACAGCTAAAAAAAGGCCGGCCAGGGGCAGATGGCAACTTGGGATCAGTCAGGAGCAGAGACAGATGGCAACGTGCGACCGGTTGGAAGACAAATTATTGCATGAGATTAGCTGGAAAAGGATGGGAATTGTAAAATGGGACTGGTTGGGAATGTAATTCTGTACAGCCATTTGCAAAGCACTGAAAATTAGACCACCATCCTAGCTCCCTTGGCAGTCTTGGACCTACTTATGTTTCCAAGCAGTTCAGAACCACACAGATCCACAGAAAGCTAAGTGATCTCCCAGGGATAAGATCTGGCCAACATGATCTCACTACGACCTCTGGATTTGGTCCTAGAGATTAGCTTCTTTTTTGGAGAGAACAGGACCACTGGTAGCAAGCATTGCAGTTTAGTGTTCATCAACAGTTGTCACTGTGCCCAAGGAAATATGTTTAACAGTTTTTGGACACACAGCACATTCTGTTGCACCATGTCTAGGGTGGTTTCAAATGGAGCAGCCAACAACTGGAGAAGGTGATAGAACAGCTTGCTTCAATTTGGACCATCTGTGACAGCGAGACTTTGGGGTTATGAATATCCAGTCCTCCTCCAGCCTAGCAAGGCAGAGGGAAAGAGAAAGTGGAAACATCTGTGAATTTGCTGGAGGGTAAAACTAAGCCTTGTATTGGGTAGAGCATCCTCAAAACACTGAAATGACCAGAAAAAAATTTGTTCTCGATCAAAATTAATTTCTACCCTTCCTAATAGGTGGCTTGTTTGGAGTTTCTGCTCCTGCTCAAAGTGATTTGAAGTTGGTCAGGTCCCTATACTCCTGGTGAAATCTGTCATGATCTATTCTAACACAGGCAGGAGGCTAAGCAGAGTATTTATTTATTTATTTATTTGACATCAAAGAAGAAGAGTAGCAGAATCATTCAACAGTAAGGGTGGATGAGTAGGAGAGAACCAGGGGCAAGAGAGGCAATAAAAATAGAAGGCAGTCCAGATGTTTACTGCACACTAAAATACTGCCTTTCCTCTCTACTGATAGCACCGAATGTTATTTTGTTTCTTTGGAATTCATTTTCTGAAAGTGTCTGCATGAGGAACATCTGCTCCCTCAAATCCAGACCTACAATTTGAATAAATTATCAATATCTGGCAGAGCCTGTTATTAATGGCTAGAGTTTTATAAGATTCTCCAGTACAATAATAGCAAAACTAGCGGCTGGCATTCCTCCCAGAGGGACTCTTATTTGTCCCATTTTATTCTGTTCTGTTTTCTTTTCTTTTCTGTTTTTTTTTTCTTCTCTGAATCTGAGCGTCATCAGTTGATTTTTACCATGGCTCTTGGCTCAAAAAAAAAATTAAAAAAAAAAAGGGAAAAAAGGAGAAAAGCCATTAGTATCCTATAAATCAAAAAGAAAAATGGCATCCTAAAACATAAAAGATTCCCTTGAGTGTTTTGTTATTATTACCTGTACAAGGTTGCACATGTGGCTTCAGAAACATCTTCTTCCATCAGGAATCATCAGGTAGTAAGATTTCTGAGTTCCATGCAAGAGACGAGTTTTATTAACTTCCTCTTCAGTGTATACCCTGGTAATTAATGATGCAGAGCACCTTTGAGGTACCCTAATGTAGGCCGTTTATCAAATACTGCAATTGCATAGAAAGAGGACTATGTTCTTTCAATATGATAAATCCAGGCGCGTGCTGGGGTGTTCTACATCTCTCTTTTAAGTGCAGCCACTCCTTATAATTGCAGGGTTTGACTTTCATAGCGAGTTCTGACAAATCACCTCCTGGTGGAGAGGTCCTGCCATGCACGTGAGGATGGCCATGCACCAGGGAGAAAAGCTCATTGCTTCCCGCAGTCAGTAGAGCATATGCCTAAGCCCAGGGGAGGGTTGTGCAGCTTAATTTTTGGTGCCACTCTAGGGAGCTTGTGGCAAAAGTCATTTGTCTCTGAGTTTTCTATGCCAGTGGGAAAGAAGGAGAATCCAGCAGGGTGCCTGCATGGGCTTTCTGCCCTCTGCTGTCCACTAAAACTAGCTTCTGATGCTTTGCTCTGTGTATTCCCCACAGCTTAGCAGTGGGAGATGGCTGTTAGGGTCTCAAGTGCAGGGTCAAGATCTGTGCCACTGAAGTCACCATTGTGGGTCTGGGCTTTTGGCAGGATTAAAACAGTTCTCCCAAGTTGTTTGCAGAGAGGGTGGAGGTATTTGGCCCATAGATATGCCCATCCCAAAAAAGGGCAGAAAAGCAAACTTCAAGGTGCTTTGGATTAGGTCCTAGTGCAAAAGTTCTGTCATCCCATAAGAAAAGGAAAAATATAGAACAAAAAAATATAATCATGTCAGCAAATACATGGAGCCTACAGCCAATTCCACAGGTTGCCCTTTGTCACTGCTGTGATTTGCTTAAAGACTGATGTCAGCCTAAACACAAGGAAAGGCAGATTTCACAGGAGTGTTCCTCACATGCAGGTGCTGACAACAGACCTGAATCGAGCAGCACCCAGTTTCCACTGTTTCCATCAGCTCCCACTGACAACAGAAAATGCCTTTGAATGGATATGTAGGTCCTGTAGGTGTGTAGAAACTGATAAGACTGGCAGACCCTCCCCAGCACCCTCCGAGTACCCAGAGGACTAGGGAGTCAGGAGAACACAGCGACAGCCTTGTAGAGGGGAGTCACTAGAACAGGGTCTCCACACTATCCCTCTCCTCATGCATAGGCAGAGCTTTTGGGTGCTTCTTGGGATATCACATGCCAGCATTTTCATAGTCAATACTCCTTTACTTAAACAGCACTGCTCCCAATACTGACCCCTGAGGAGCATCAGCCATCACTGCTCTCCACTTCAACATTGAGCCATTGACCACAACTCTCTGAGTGCAATCATCCAACCAGCTTCTTATTCACTGGGTGGTCCATCTGTTAAATCTATGTCTCTCCACTTTAGACGAAGAGGTTGTGTGGGACATTGTCAAATGTTTTGCACAAATCCAGGTAGGTGATGTCAGTCACTCTTCTCTTGTCCACCAAGGCTGTAACCCCACTGTAGAAGGCTACCAAATATGTAAGGCGCAGTTTGCCCTTAATGAAGACATGTTAGCTATCACCAATCACCTCATTATTTTCCACATGCCTTAGCATAGTTTCCAGGAGAATCTGCTCTGTGAACTTTCTGGGCACAGAGATGAACCTGCCTGGTCTGTGGTTCCCGAGGTCTTCCTTTTTTCCCTTTTTAAGTGGGGTTATATTTACCCTTTTCAAGTCGGTAGGAATCTCACCAGACTGCCACAATTTCTGAGATAACATGGACAGTGGCTTAGCCACTTTATCTATCAGTTCCCTCTGAAACTGCACCATCAGGTTCCTTAGATGTTCTCAAATCTGCACATGTTCATGCACAAGGCCATAAGACAGACCTGTCCCTAGGTCAGGTCAGCTGTTTTTCACCCCAAATCAGTCCCACCTGTGAACAGTGTAGTTGTGAATACATGAGCCCCCAGTGCTGCCTCAGTGAAAAGCTCCATCTCATGCAGGGATGGTGAAGATGAATTAGTTAATTATGTAAAGTGCTTTGGAGATGAAAAGTGACAACTGAGTGCCAAGTATTACTATTAATAACAAAACATATACCACCTACCAGGTATTATTTCTTCATTTTCCCCTAAAAAATATAGTTCTGAAGTTCAAATAACACCAGCACAAGTCAGTAGGAAAGCATAAGATTTTAAGCAAAGAAGTATTTCAATCCAAGCAATCCAGAATTTCAGAGGAGCCCATTTTCTCTGGTTCTGTCTCTATTACCACCTGTGTACTGCAATGTCCCAGTACCAATATCAGATCCTAACAGATCACAAGTCTCGCATAAAAATCTGCCCTTCCTTATTCTGGTCTTTTTTGTGGACACCTGAAGCACACTGTTCAAAGTCAAGGAAGACATCTCTGTAAGGTTAACAATATACTTGACTCCTCTTCAGCAAATCACTTATATATGTACTTAAATTAAAGCATACATTTTAGACTTGAGAGAGCTGGATGCCAAATTCATGGTGGAGCCACAGTTTTACTGAAAGCCAGAGGGGATGGAAAGGAGAGGGAGAGGAGAAATTTTCTCTGAAAATTCAACCTCACATGAAATTCCAGATTGTGGCATATGAAATGAGAGGAAAAGTCTGCAAAACAGGAAATTTTGTACTGTACCAAGCAGAATATAAACTATATTTCAGACTTGTGTTGCTCTTTAAACCTGCTTTGTATGTCCTTGCTCGATCCCTTCAAAACTGGACCTCCATGGCCAAAACAGCTGGTCCTTATTGATTTTGGTCTATTACAATATTTCAAGAGAAAGACTACAAAGGTGTTTTGTGAGACAACAGATAAGTGACAAACTCTGTAACAATGTAGCAATTAGTAATGTAGTAATTGCTGTAGCAATGTGTCTTATTAAAAAAGGATACATATGTGGTAACCAAGGCCAATATTATTGAACAACTCCAAAAACTGCGGTGTGTTTCTGCAAGGGGAAAGGAGTTTTTTTGCATGCACCATACAGCAAGCCAAATGTAATATATTTTGAGAATGAAGCAATTTGTTGAATACACATCTTTGTCCTCTTCTCTCCCCCCCCTCCTCCTTTTCCTCTCTCCTTGCACAAAATTTGAAGGCATTCATGTAAAATGGCTCTTAGGAATATCACACACAGTTTTATTTATGGTAAATTTATTATAATAAGGATGTTCTCTGTCATTGTCTGAGAGATTTATTTATTGTATCACACTTTTGAAACTGCTGATATTGATTGTTTCAAGAGTTTGCCTTAAAGGAAAAGGGGAGAAAAGCAACAACAAAAAAAGCCTCACAAATGAAAAGAAATGGCCATGTTGCTATCAATTATTTCATAATGAGATATGAGGGGAGAATTTTAAACATTATCTCTAGCATTACAGTTGAACAAACAATATATTTACTGGAAATTATACTCCAATGATGAATGACTTGTTTTAAAATAGAGGCTTCTCTAATGGGGGCTTTTCTGAGAAGCAGTGACACACAGTCCAACTCACAATTATTATTGCATTTTAATCGAAACTGAACTCCGTATTTCTGCCAGAGAGTGAGAAGAGTGAATCCCATTTGCAAATATCTCTGTCCTGATGATCCCCAAACAATAACAAATTCTGAGCTGTCCAAAAATATTCTAGCGATAACTCCATTTGCCAGTGATTCATCTTTTTTTCCTCCTGCTACAACCCCTCTTTTGCTTTCTTTCTCAGTGTCCAGATACGTTTTCAATTGCAAAGATTCAATAAAAAGGAGTATAACATTAGCTTTTCCCACCACCACCAAACGAGTGCACCCTTCCCCCACCACCACCTCATCTTATGTAGAATAGGGAATTGAATATTACTCACTGCAGTTTCTAGCTATGACAGACAGTAATTTACCATTTTATTGTGATTCAGTGCTTTGGACAGAGGCACACATTGCCTGTCATGCTGTGTTCATCACCGACTGTAGAGACAAGCATTGCTTGTCAAATAGTAGAGCCCCTATAATGAGGACACCTAGGTGTAACATAAAAGATTCACAGGCAAAAGGACTTCTTATGGAGGGCTTAAAGCCTCTAAAGCAGTATGAGCTAGTTAGATAATACACAAACTTTAGAAGTGCTACAGACAGATATTTCCCCCTTATATCTCTTAGGCATACCAAAAACGTTATCAACAGAACAATATGTAAACCTTTGTGCAAAGTAGGCAGAGCAATTTATTTGCATTACCTCACCACCCTGTAGAAGGGAGGAAGGAGAAGGTGTGGGTGTATGTGTAGGACATGCACAACAAAACCTCACAACCTAAACCAGGTGTGTGCAAGGGAAAGCAAAAAACCTTCTACCTTTCAGCGAAGCTGTTGGATGGTCACTAATGAGATTTCCAATTATTTTCATTTGTCTTCATTTCTACCAAGCTTGACTCTGCATGGCATTTTTTCATAAAGCAAAAGGTAAGGTGGGCCAGCAGGTTACTGCACACGCATCACACTGTAAGCAGCTGTCAGGGGGCAGAACACTGACACTTGAGATTGGATTAATCCTCCATCAAACCTAATTGGAAATAATGGACTGGATCCTCAGCTGGGGTAAATGGACACAAACCCAGTGTTTTTCGGTGAGGCTGTTCTCTTTTGTGTCTGTCATGAAGCTGCCCAACCCATGCATTGGCAGTGTGACTGCCTGCCTGTCATTGCCCGTATGTCTCCCAAGGTTGGAGATGGTCCCCTGAAGTTTGGGGTGTTTGGGGTGTCAGCACCCTCTTGGTCATATAGGGAAAGGTCTGCACAAAACACGAAGGTAGTGAGGCACTGAAACAGGTTGCCCAGATGCTCCATCCCTAGAAGTGTTCAAGGCCAGGTTAGACAGGGCTTGGAGCAACCTGTTCTCCTGGGAAGTGTCCCTGCCCATGGCAAGGGGGGCTGGAACTAGGTGATCTTTAAGATCCCTTCCAACCCAAACTATTTGGAGATTCTACGCTTCTACAAAAATTTCCAGAGCACGCAGGCATCTCCTCTGCAGATGCAGTTCAGGCCCAGGCTTTGCTCAGGGATGTAGGCAGTTTTGTCAATGGGACAGAGCTGAGACCACGCAAGGGGTCTGAGAAGTTGAATGCAAAACCAGAGCTGTGCTTGTCTTCAGACATTTGGCTCCAGTGTGGGCTCAAAGCAACCTCTGAAGTGCAGAAAGTTCTTCACAGTCCGGGGGCCTCTGTGGGTACAGTTGCCTCTTGCTTTTTATCCCTTTCCTCCCACCCCAGTCTAAGTGGGCTTGGTTAGCCTGGGATTGCAAAGCATCCTTGGAGTGTACACTTTCAAGGGTAAGCAGAGACATACCACTAATGCAGTGGTCCTGTGTGAAGACCATAACTTGCCTGAGTGGGAGAAGACAGAGTAAGAGATCCATGAGCTGTCTTTTCCAGATAGGATTTCTCCAGGATACCCCACAACTGAAAACAACACGAATAAACCCATGTCAGCTTTTCCCTGGCCAAAGGGACAATGCCCTTCCTCAACAGTCCTTCCCCTGGCTACCCTCTGGGACGTAGGATTTTTCTCCACTCTCCTCCATGTCCTCTGCCCTCCCTTGCCTGGGATAGGGAGATGAAAAAAACAAAGCTGGATGCAAATGCTGCTGGGTGGAAGTTGTACCATGTGTTTTTATACTTTCTTATTTGCACAGTAATATGAGCACACACAAGTTCATCAGTGCATTATAATATGCACATTTTCAGTCTTAGATGTTGTGTTACAGAAATCTACCTCCACATACAGTTCAACATCTCATTTGCAGGCAAGGTTATGTTTTCCTTTAAGGATAGTTAGAATCACAACCAATTTTAGGTACTAATACTAATTTAGGAAAGTGCATGTTCTAATAAAGGTAGTTTAAATGTATTTAGAGGCTGAGGAGTACTTGAACTTTAATATTGCCAGTTTTAGATATACATTTGAATATTAGTGAAGCTAAACTGATTGATTGAATTACTTTAGGGAAGGGTGAGACACAAATGCAACATTTTAGTTAGTCTTATTACATTTTCATTTAGCTTAAGGGAAATTGTAACTGCTTGAAGACTGGATATTAAAAATGCCCAGGTAAATTTTTGCAAGATTTTGCTTTATCACTACGTGCATATGTCACATGCTGACATTCATTTGCTAATGCTCTTTCCCATCTTTTGTCCCACTTCTCCTAAAAAAGAAAACAATATGTGAAATTGAAAAATGGTGCTCACTGAGGGGTTTAAAGACATTTGAAATTTGGAATATATTTTAAAGGTCAATTTCAGCAGTAATTATGTTATAATGGTGAAGCTTTTAGAGAATGCGAAACGCAAGATTAATATGTTGCCAGATAAAAAGTGGCAGAAGACTCTATCTTGTGTGTGTGTGTGTGTGAGTGAGTGAGAGACTATGTGTGTACGTGCACATGTTGCACATGTTAAATGTTACAGGCTCCACCAACACATCAGAACAAGCTTCACAATTACAGGGAACACCACTATGCTTTGTACGTGTATAAAACTTCCACTGTTATCAAGGACCCTCACACTGAACGCAGGCTCATACTTTTAGTCCCGGAAAGGGGTTGCAAATTTTCTGTTCCAGCTAATGACAACAGCAGCAGCAGCAGCTCATCCACACTTAAAATGAGAGTCCAGTGTGCAAGGTGCTGTGTGGCCAGAGGATAAACCATAAAGCTATTCATGCACATTTATTTAGTCAAGACAAAGGGAGACTTTTCATGCATTTTGAGAGGAATTAGAGATGTCGTTAGATAAAATTAAATATTCTGATTTACAATGTGTATCTACATAAAAAACAGACATATTTCAGTCTTTTTAAATTCTGAGATTTATGCTTTAACTACAGGATCATATATGTAGTTTTGTATTTTGTCAGATGCTTTACTGGCTCATTGTGTGCTTCTTGTTGCCTGATAACTTAATGTACCTCAGCATACTCAATCAAAAAAAGAAACCTCTGAGTCATGACAATGCCAAACATCATATGAGTTTTCAGCTCTTCTAGAGTGAGTTGTATAAGAATTTTTAGATCCTCTGATGGAAATTACTGCATAAACCACGGTGTACGCAACAAACGTTTTTGTTGCAAAACCCATTCTGCTGGAGGCAATCCTATCACTCCATGAATGGCATTATTACAAACTCAGTCCTGGCTTTTCACCGAGGCCTACTACAGATGGGGACTTTCATCCTGACAAAGTTTTTCTGGCTTCTTTTTTGGAAATCCAAACCTGACAGCACATTTCTAAGAAGGAAAGCCACAGGGATGGATCAAAGCCTGAACACAGAGGGGAGTGTTCATACTGTCCAGCTGTAGCTATCTGAAGCAAATCCTGTAAAATCTGGAGGGCCCTGTGTATCTCTATTCATTATATAGGAGTGGGATTCCTATCTTTTATTTTTAACATTTAGAAGTCAGGAGAAGAGGTCTGAACTTCCCTGATTTTCTTTTAGGTCCAGCAGAGAAAAACGGGCAGGCGATGAGTGTGACTCACCTAACTGTTTCTAGGTGGATATTCGGGTTGTTATTGCTCTCCTCTCACTGCATAGGGAGGCTAAGGACAAGCTCAGGGTAGGCATCTAACTCTTAGGCACCTAATCCTTAGATGAACCTCAATTGCACGCTACTCACTCCATTTGCATTTAAATTAGATGCCTAAAGACCACAGGAAGATGGTAAACTCCCATCTCCCCAGTGACAGAGTGAATATGAAGGCAGAGCCCCCATAGCAAGGGCTGTGATTGCTCTGGAATCTGCAAGGCACCTGGCCACTGCAGCAAGGCAAAGTAAAACAATAAACCCAAACATGATGTATACTGAGAGAACTAGTAATTTCCCAAAGCACATCATAAATACTATATTTATAACATTAATTAAATGTCTGCAACTAAAATTATTTATAATAGAGATGTGAAAACTCAATAGACTATTAGTGAAGTCAACTTGTTTCATTCCAGAAGGACTGGACAAAGACTTATTACACTGTATATGAAAGTCTTAAAGAGTTGCTGGCTTTGAAAAGTTTCTTTCCAAGATGTCTTCATAAAAATAATGAATGTGTTATAGAGCATAGCTTATGAGAGAAAGCCTAGTTTGTCTTGACTCCTCTCTGACATATTTCCCATATAAACAAGGAGAAAAAAAATATGTACTTGTATCCTAATGAAATAATAGCATACAATGTTAAAGAGAGCTCCAGAAAACCTACACCACAGTGTCTTTTTGGCTTTGAGTTTCTCCACAGTGTGTAAAGCAAAAAGAGAGTGAAGGCCAACAGGTTGCTGCCTTTATGGGCAGCAATGCCTACATCTCTACCTGTAAATAGAACAGTCCAGGATGTTGGCATGTGCCCTGCCCTACAGTTTCCCACACTGCAGAACCATTAGCACATACCTTGACAGTTTTGGCCTGTGTCCAAATTGATCACTGGTCCCTACATGAAAGCGCACATCAAGGACCACTCCCAAAAGTAGTGTGAATAAATATCTGCCAGGTTTGTCTCCTTCCACCCTACCCTGCCCACTGTGTTTCCAGCAGGCTGTCCATGCTCATGGGTGCTGATACATCCTTATGCCACACCTCATGGCATTAGCACATCCCCTCATTTCCGGGATTGGCTAACACTGGTCTGTTATAAGGGGTTTCTCTCCCACTCCTCTGAGCAGAGCCCACACAAAATAACAGATCTACTTTCTGTGAATGTGGTCAGACTGTGTCTGTTGGTTGTGGAGCTAGAGAATGGTTCCTAAACCTGTTTTATTTAGTCACAAAGACATGTTCAGTGCCTCTGCTGCTTTTGGGAGGGAAGGCCTAGTTTTCAGCAGCAGAAAATCTGTATCTTTGAGCACAGATAAGCTTTTCTGTTCCTTCTCCAACTGTGATCTTGAGCTTGGAGGCTCAAGAGCTGGTTACTTAGAGCGGATCAGGTCATTCTCTTTTCATACAACAGCATTCACTCAGCTGGACCAGTCAACAAATGACCAGGGAGAAGAAACAGGAGGTGGTAAGGGCTGTTATTATCACCTGTTGCTTTTGTGACTTGGATCCCATTTTAAGAGGCTATGAGAAACCACCAGCCAGCTCAAATTAAAAATATAACAGGTCACTGCTAAACTCCATTGTTATTATGTTTATTTTGATTTTCTTTTCCTCTTCTTTTACCCTCCTTTCTGAGTTTTTTGGGGGTGGTAATACCCACTTCTTGTTGCTTCTTTGTCCTCAAGGTCATGCATTATAAAGATTTCTTTTCACTCAATACACTGAAGGATAAATAAATCAGGATAAATCAAGTCCCTCCATCCCCCTCAAGGAGGAAATTTGCCCTCTGCAACTTCTCCTGGTCCTCTTCGTTGTTGTTGTCCATTTAATAAACATTGCAGCAAGGCAGTGTCTCTTTGTCATCTCCCTTCAGATTCCAAGACTCTGTGCTGCGCATTAAAGGTTTGGAGCCACAGGGTGTGCCAAAAGCTGGGTCATATGTTTTGCTGTGATGTTTCTACTATTTCAGCTTTGTCTAGAAAGGGCAAATGGTCAATCATCTTCCTGAGAGTTAATGGAGCATTTCTGCATCAAGAGGAAAAAGTGAAAAAGTTTAAAAAGAGTGGCTTATTATCTCAGTAAACCAAAATTCACCTGGCCTATCACCTGCCTAGGAGTCTTCATTTTCTTTTCTTTTTTCCTCAGAATTTTTTTTTCCTTTGCTTTCCTTCACTTTTTAAGTTTTCCTGTAATTCTGTTGCTTCAGTTTCAGTTGCACACCCCTTTCCAGTTCTCCAATTATAATATTTTGAACTCTAACATTAAAACTGGGATACCTGTCTAACATCTATCCTGTGTAGGTTTCTAAGCTCTTTGCAGACAGTAATTAATGGAATCTGACAACAATTCTGAAAGTTTAGGTTAGTGGAGGCACAGAGTGCCTGAGTGGTCAGATGCTTAATTAGTGGCAGAGCTAGAAAGAGAGCCTGGGAGTCCTGACACCTCATTCCTTGATTTGACCATCTGATGTTGTCTCACAAAAAGCGTAGGAAAATACGGATCAGACTATATCTCTCCCCATGCCTCATTATCTTATTGTAGTACTGTCCATATTTAATCTACTTTGTCAATGCCAGATACTCCACCAGTCTACCCTGGGAAACACTCTGTAATACCCTGGTTACTCTGTAATATTCTGTCCTCTGGTCCTAACCTTTCCCTGGAGATACACCCCCCTGCCTCCTTCAGCTACATCAGCCATTGAATCAGTCAAATAAGAAAATATTTTTCCTGTCTCCATCAACAGGAACATGGAATCACAGAATCATAGCGTCATAGAATCATGGAATCACAGAATTGTTTGGATTGAAAGGGACCATAAAAGGTCATCCAGTCCAATGTCCCTGCAATAAACAGGGACATCTTCACCTAGATCATGTTTTTCAGACCCTGGTTCAACCTGACCTTGAATGTTTCCTGGGAGGTGGCTTGCTGAGCATTGCAGGACTCTTTGTTTGTGGTGATGTTTACAAGCACTTCTGGGCTGATATTTCCTCCAACATGTGCCCAAAGTTTACAACTATCCTAAACCACTGCTAAGCACCACCTCTGAGCAGTCAACCTGACAAATTTAAGTTTGTCTCTGTCTTCAGGTAGGGACAGCATCTTATGAGAGGGCATACATCCATTTCCCATCTATCCCACATACTTGTATGGCTCCCAACATATTGTTTTCTAGGTTAAGCTCTCATGCTTCCTTCTGTGGTGCTTAGCAAGGACTAGGGGCCAGATGTAGGGATGGGGAGATGGTCTTGCCAGGACAGCAAGAGCACAGGTCAGTGGACTCGGGACACACACACACATTCTTCACATCTTCACAAAGACACATTTCAAATTACCTTGCCCACAGCTGCAAAGGAAACCACAGCAGAACTCGTGACTGGTTCCCTGCTATTGCTTCACGAGGTGTCTTGTTACTGGTGGGGTTCAACCTTCACCTGCTCCATTCAAGTATTTCTGTACAGCTGGGGGCAACCAACTCTTGCACGTACTGAATCTGCCTGTCTCAATGTCTGCACTGTTTCTACTGTTCATCATCCCGCCCCATGCTACCATCTCCCTGACTAATTAATAAGTGAGTCATCTTCTCCTGTGGCCTCGAAATGCATTCAAGCTGTCAGTGGGACATTTATTTATTTATTTTGTTGTGGATAAAGGCCTACCCTCCTAAACAATGAAAGGATAAGTAAAATCAACTCAGACAAGGTTATTTCACATTCCTAATTTCCAACATTTTTTTTCTTTTTGCTGAAGTCCCACAATGCTTGTTCGTGTTTTCCCCCCTTCCCTCTCCCACCTGCTAACAAAAAAACCAAAATACATTTTCGAATCAAGATAAAGCCATCAAAGAACTAACTAAACATGATTAGAAAGGACCTCTCCTTAATGGGAAAAAAATCATGATTTAGACCTGGCTGCTTTCCAAATATCCCTGTGCAATCAACCAAAGAAACACATTTTAGAAAACAGAATTGTAAAAGTAACTTTGAAGAATCGGTTGCCATGGAAACAGATCTGTAAATACTTAACTGCAAACATTAAGTGACACAGTGATATTCCAGAGCCCAGGATGCTTTAAAAGGATGGCAAATTTCACCCGGCTCTTTAAATAATCAACTTGGCTGTGCTTTGATTTTTCTTCTTTTTTTTCCCCTTCTCCTTTCTTTTTTTCACACTATTCAGTGCAATCGCATCCCTGTTCTCAGGCATGTGTGATAATGGAAATGCCAGAACTATTTTATAAAAGAGAGCCCTGATCTTTTATAACATGGAAGCAGAGAGGGAGGACGCGGCACCAAATACAGAGTCAGAGCAACCTGTGGAGTCTGAAAATATAGCTCAGACTCATTCTGTTTCCCTGTAACTGCAGGGTCAGAAGAAAGCGTGATTGATTGTGGCTTTTCACTGCAAGAAAAACCGCAAACGACCAGCAATTTCTTGTCATCTGCCAGGGAAGAATCAGATGCAAGGAAATAAAAGGGTTGTGGGCAATTTTAATTTAAACAAGTGGGTGCATTTATGTTGTGCCCTAGCCTTAAATCTTTGCTTAGAGTTAACTCACTCCTGTGTTCCCCAGTACATTTCAAGGCCCAGCTCCTGTTGAATTCAGTGGAATAAGAGTTTCCTTATTCCTTGGGGAGTCAGAGCCCATTTCCTTTCTTCTTGTGGAGCACCATGCCCCACATGCTTAGCTGGTTCTGTAAAGAAGGTGACTTCTTTGGAAATCCTCAGGTGTTTGAAAGGCAAAACCTCTCTCGCCCTACTAAGATCAGGAAAGTCAACAGCATTTGTGTTTTCCCCTGGGAAAGCAGTGAGGGGTGGCTGCTGACAGACCTTTCACTGGCTGCAGGCGTTGACTATGGAAGACTTTTTGCATGCCTGAGATTTTGAACGATTGAGTTTTCAGACATAGTTGCAAAGGTCTACATGTTCTCCCTAGCCTCAAGGGAGGTGAGGTGGGTCATCAGTACCATAGTGTGAAGGATAACTTCAGGGATGACCATGACCCAGTGCATGAGAATGTACTGAACTGCGATTATATACCTGGTCCCATCAGATGCCTCTGAATAGGCTTGCTCATCTGTTTGAAGTTTTGGCAATATAGGTTTTGCTGCAGTTTTGAAACCTAACATGGGCAGAAGCTGACTGCAGGTTAATTTAACTTGTAGAAGTCTTTTGGGCAAGGTGATTCCTCTTTGGTTTCTGACAGATTGTGCTCAGAGCCTATGAGCATCCCTACACCGCTAAAATAGCATATGGCTTTTCCAGAGTAAGGGGCTAGGAGGGAGGAGAGGATATTTTCCCACTACAACCCTGCTGTTGGCAAGCACTTGGATTTGAACCAGAGATCCTCACTGCTGAGCAACAGCCTGTGAGTATCTGCAAACACGGGTTTAGCTGTCGCTTTAGGAGGACCTTTAATAACCTGCTTGTTTTCATCGTTCTGGTTGGGTTTGAGGTTTTCTCTTCCCAGTGGGCTGGCTATGTTATCCTACTGAAAGCTGAGCAGTATTATCCTTTAAGCTGATTTTTCTGCCCAGCTTAGGAAAAGAAGGGACAGGCAGAGGAAGGAAAAAAACATAGAGGCCAAGGATGCAAGAAAAAACAGAAGGGGACAGAGAAAAGCAGTTTGAAAGGAACCCTGATCTCCAGAGTGATCACCTTTTACTTACACATTTTATTTGCTGGGAGTCTGTATAACTGTAAGGGATTCGCCTCTCCTCTGTCTAGTCTTGGGGTTACCAAAATAAACAGTGAAACACAGATAGAGGGATAAACCTAGATATAGATAAGTTGGCAATCAATTTATATATATAGATATATAATTTTTTTAAGAGGTGCCTTTATCTCATGTAGCTGAAAAGTTCCCACCTGGATCTCTCCTCTGCACAACCTGCTTATCCCTGT
The DNA here is from genome assembly GCF_003984885.1 of Neopelma chrysocephalum. Taxonomy (NCBI): domain Eukaryota; kingdom Metazoa; phylum Chordata; class Aves; order Passeriformes; family Pipridae; genus Neopelma; species Neopelma chrysocephalum. Next base: position 2,682,881 of record NW_020925669.1, read on the forward strand.
ATCTCACATATATACCATCTGTCTGGGAACCTTTGAGACAAACCTGTGTGATCTTTGTGGAAGGAAAGTGAGGAAAAGCACATTTTCCTTTGCCTTTCTCCACTCCCTGCTCCCTCCTCTGGGTGCATGCTTCAAGGAGATATGTGTATGTCAGGCAGAACCCGGCACAGGGCAGGGAGAGGAGAGGTGGCTCTCATTTGCAAAATCTGCAGTGTTTTCATCCTTGGCATGGTGGTGATGGGGTGGGGGAGAGGAAGGGGGTATGGCATGTCACTTCACTTTATCACTGCCTGGGCTCTCGCCTTGTCATTCGGCACTTGCCATGAATCTAAAGAGAGTTTGGCCTTAATAACTTCACACAAGTACTGCATTGCCAGTGACTTTAGAGACGGGTGACAGCAAGCAAGGAATTATAATGAATTGCTGCAAATGCCTTCTTCACACAGATTACAGTTATTTTCCTCTGAGCCTGCATGCCTTCCAACATCAGGATTTTGGTTCAGAAGATAGGGTTGGGTGGTTTTGCGCCTAGGGAGACAGACATACATTTTACCACCTCACTTGGGCACCTTCACCCCTTTTTTCTCCTACTGCTTCCCTGGGGTTTTTTTGCTCGTTGGTTTGTTTCAGATTTTTTTTTTCCTCTTATGCAGTCAGAAAACTGATTTTCCTACTGAAAGCAATATGCTGCTCACAAGCCACCCTGTGCTTTGGCAGGGAGTAAAAGGAAGTTTGGCCCTTAATGTGACTGAAACAATTTAATTTGGGGTTAACATCCTTACCTGCCACCATAGTCATGTAGATTGGACTGTGAAGGTCTCCCCACCATCTCCTCCAGCCAGAACACGTCACCTGGCTGTTTGTCCATCCTGACAAGTGTTTCCTGATGAAGGTGCTCTCAAACATCATTCTTGTTTTCATCAGGGCAGCTCTTTTGGTCTCAGTAGGGTTAGCAACTGTCCTTGCAAGCATTGCTCAGCACCTAAAGGGCCTGTGATTGGTTCAGGTTGACTGTCACTGCCGCCTATAAGTAGACTTAGTCAGTGGTGCATTTGGGTTTTGATTATTGTAGGAAAGAGGGTAAAGGTCACCCAAGTCACAGCATGACTTTTTTTAGATTGATGCTAATGGCCAGTGCATGGCCAGAATATGGCCCATAACCATTTCTCACTTCTCCATCAGTCACCATTGTTTTCCTTAACAGATATTTAACAGCAGTGAAGTGATGCAGTACTTGGCATTGCTAAGAAGAAATTGTCTGCACAGATAGGCAAATTGCCCTAAAATCTCCTTGGTGCTAACACACAGCCAAACTCTCCATCTTTATGCTCATCCTGGAGATTTCTTCACTAGGTCTTAGAATATAACTATTTTTGGGCTGAGGACAGCAGATTGTCTTATTTTGTCCCTCTCCACTCCGAACAGAACACTGGAGGTGGCACTGTCTCGATGTCACCTTCTCTGTTCAGGTGATGTCAGTGGTGGTCTGCAGAGAGCAGAGGATACATGCCACACAAAATCAAGAATAGCCCTCAGTAAGGTGTGAAAAGAGAACTGTTAGGCAGTCACTTTGTGCAGCCCTGCAAGGGTCACTTCTGTTCTGGCAGAACATCTTCCAAAATCACTAGAGTAAATGGGAAGATTTGCTTTCACTGCCCTGTTTTTTGTTACAGCTTGGGAACACAAGATAGTTTCTCCACATGAGTTAGAAGTATAACTCTAAGTGCACTTCAACCCATCAACTTTAGGTATTTAAAAGAATCCTTAAAGAGTTTTGTTTGAGGCCACAGGTTGACTGAGCTTTGTAGCAGGCAGCTCTTCACTCTTTCTCAGCATAATCATCCACACAACGAGGCCTTGTTCCAACTATTCAGTTCCTTGATTGGCTTTAAAAGACATTATTTGTGTTATTGCCTGTGTTACTTGTTTAGTTAGCAGTTGTCATATGTCAGGATCAACTGAGACACAGCAATGTGTGGCAAAAATATTTCAATTATACATGGAGCTATTCTTAAGAATTTAAAAAAGAGGCATGTCTGTCATTTAAGTCCATGTTATCCTGGAGGTGCACACCTGCTGTTTCTGGGTCTCAGGTGCATTCAGGACAAGCATTTGATCTTCTGTTTTCATTGGAAATGAGTTAGTTGTTGTGAGGGATGTTGTGAGGGCAGAGAAAGTCCGGTTACAAAATGCTCTGAGAAACAGGGGACTGAAAAGCAGTATTACTAAAGAGTGAGCTGTTTCAGTAAAGGCTCTGAGAGCAGCACACTTGCAGTTTCTGTAATCCAGCGTGTCTTTGCATCACCACCGACTTGGTTCCTGGCAGGGAGAGTCTGTTGCTCCCGGCTCTGCGGTGTCAATGCAGTTAAAGGGACACTGCCAACATGCTCTACCTCCTCAGGAACAAAATGTGAATTACAAGTAGTTTCAGGTGCTATGTTTGCCCTTGAGTACCCTTTGCTGATTTCTGTTGTCTCACAAACATGTTTTGGACCGCCATTCCTTCCCTTGCTGCAATGTGAGAGCCCAACAACAGACTGTCAGTCGCCAAAGGGGTGTCTCAAAGTCCATCCCTGGCAGAAGGGTGATAGCTTCACTTTTGTCAGTCTCCCTGTAAAAAAGTGTATGGTGATGGTACTTTGCATCATGCGCCTTGTCAATAAATTTATCAATTAAGTTTCAAGGCAAGGAAGACACCCCCAGGCTGTATCAGCACCTGCTCTTACGGAGCTTTTCCACACATCCACTGCTGGCCGTTGTCAGAGACAGGACATTCTGCCTGGATCCACAGGCTCTGCCTGTGCAGCCATTTGCAGATTATGAAGTATGACATGTTTATTTTTTCACAGTTATGCCAAAAACTGAGCCAGCTTCTTTAGTGTTCTGATCACAATTGAATTGGACAGGGTTAGCAGCTAAGAAAATCTATACTTGTAGGTGACTAAACATTACTGGTGCTGTCTCACAGGTATCTGATGTTGCAGTTACTTTTGTCCATGGCTCTAAGATCAGGAATGAATCTCAATTTTCATCTGCAACAGGTTTGTACCAGTGTAAGTGCACTGGATGGAAGTGCGGCCACATGGCCTAAAATTGTTGTGCTACCATTCCTAATGAGTTGCCATCCACCTTTTGGGCTTCTCATGGCTTCCTCTGCCTGCAGGGGTGGTAGAGCTAAGGACACTTTTTTGATAAGCTATATCAGGTCAGCTGACAGAGGACCATTGATTATATATAACACCAAAATCTTATTTATACACCAAAATCTGCTATACACAGCACTGTGGTGTTAATTTATCCAGATCAGGTGTGAACACACAATCAAATTACATCAGTGAACTAGCTAGCTCTGCTAAAATCTTCAAGTTTTAACATTAGTTTTACATAGAAGAATAGAAAATGGATTTTCTACAACTGGGCATTAATCCCAGATTCTATCTGAACCCTGGGTTCAGTCTGAAACTTTTTGAGACACAGTTAAAGCATCAAAATACATCAAAGACATTTGAAGCAGCAGTATCTAAGATCAGCACTTTATTTCATGTGCTCGAAGCTTTTGTGATCCTTTAGCTGGTGCCATGTACTTGGATTGCTGTAATGTTTAACCACAGCCTCACTTAAAATAGTTAAAGCAAACACTATTATTCCTTTAAGATGGCAACAGATTCCGCCTTATTTTAAAACTTTCTAAATGAACTAAATAGAAGTGTAAATGCCCTCACAGTCTTCTGCTTTACTCTAACAAAACAAACCTAAATAGGAAAGCTGACTTAAGCAATTACAGTTTTGTCAACATTTGTGTTTTTCCTGGATTGGAATGTAAAGGCAGAATATCAAAACCCATCTTGGCACAAGGAGTTCCAGAAACACTGAAACTTTTTAGTCTGACATCTTTGATTGAAGAAGAACATTTAGACTTTTCTCAAATTGAAATTCAATTTCCAAGCGGCCAGACCTGAGCTGTCGCAGTGCCTCAGGCAAATACTGTGGATGGGGGGCACCATGGGATTTGTAGCCTGGCAGGGGAGCCCAACCCTGTGAAGGTTGGGGATGTAAGACAGCTAAACTATTGCTCTCACAAGAAATGGCTTTCTGAACTATTATTTGAATTGTGGGAAAATTTCACTTTCATCAGAAGTCCTTCAATTACCTTTTTTCAAACAACAGATAATTGTCTGCTTTTAAAGGAAAAAATGATCTGTGGGTTTAGCAGAGAAAAGGGGACATTTGACCTAAAACACACTCTTGAAAGGTGGAGTTAAGTGTTCTGTGCATAATTTTGAAGGGGAAGGAAAAAAAAAACAACACAAAACCAAAGCAAAACCACAGCATCCCCACACACCCCCTTGTCCCTACCCCGCACCCAAAACACCCGCACCCACACAATAAAACCCAAACCTTGGTTTACTTGATGTGATGTTTGTGATTTCAGTTAGTTTGACCAGCATTCTTCCATAAAGAATTTACTAGTCTACTAGATTTTGAGACATTTATGGCTGGGATCACAACTTATTTTCTGCTGCACAATTTATAATTATAGGTTATTACTAATTAAATGCAATAATAATAATGAATGCAGTTCTCAGGCTTGAGAGTGACTTGAGCAATTCAGGTTGCATTGTTTAGTAAGTCTTGGTCCAAAACAAAAAGAAAAAAACAAACAAAACCAAACAAGCAAACAAACAAACCAAAAACCAAAACCAAACAAAAACAAAAAAATACCAACATCCTAATGTTTCATTAAAAAAAAAGGCAGTGAGGAGCTTCAGAGTTGTAGATGTACATCATACAAAATTACATGTCCTGAATGCATTAATTCAGGAGAGGGGAAAAGAGGAGTAGTTGCAAGTGGATTAAAACAGCTGTCTAGTTAAAAACCTGTCTTCTTTATAGAGGAACCTTGCTCTATGCCTCTTTTAATTCTTTCTCTATTTCTTTTTCATTTGATGTTTCCAATAAGTGGAAGTGGTAAAAAAAGCCTGACCTGTGCATTGTCCTCTTCTGCCTTCTCCATGTTGGGTCAGCCAGGATTACAACCACGCAGGCAGACTGGTGGTGATGGTGGTTTTAAGGATGGGATTTTAAGGAAATAGGAAAGGAAACGGCAAAGAGCTGGGTGGGTTGGAAAACATTTTTAGGAACACAAATGCGTGGAAACATAGATTTGTGAAAGAAGCTTAGAGGTGTATTGGGTGGTTCAAGAGGGAGACAGACACATTAGATCAGCTTTCTCTCCATCTTATCCTACTGTGTGGCTGAAGTCCAATCATCAGTGAGGAACAGGGAAAGTTGAGCCTGCTGTTGAGAGGGCAGTAGGGATGCTCAGCCCTCCATGGAAATCAGGCAGAGGAGATGCTTGGTCAGCTTAGCTTTAAATGAGAAAGAGAACCCCAGACAGAGAAAGAAGGAGAGACAATGTTCGATGCTTTGTTAATTTAAAAGTGCAGTAGCACAGCAGACCCCGTACTTGATGTCACCGATATGAATTTCAGGCCTTTCCTTCTCAGAGAGCATCAGGGAAGGAAACAAGAAAGGCAGAGGTGACCTTCAACCTTTCCCTCCCTAAAGAGCAGAGGGAAAGGGCTGTCAGATGTGAGGAGGTCAGAGGAGCTCTGACCGTTACCACCCACCACTGGGAGAAAGGCTCATCCCTGCTTGTGTTTTGAACAGCACAGAGATCTTGATAGAAAGAAAACCTATTACATATCTTGCTGTAATGGTTTTTAAATGTTTTTATTTACCAGCAGTGGCAATAACTTTCTGTTGCTATCAAGACATCGCCAGCTAAAGATAAAGGAATCTTTCAACTGACGGTGCCTGGGGTCAGGAAATAATTCTCCTGCTCTCTCTGTCTATCTCTGCATAATTGACCCTGTGAATTATGGGGGTGAAATGGGGAGAACACAGTCTTCCAAGGCAGCAAGCACTACCTGGCAGAAGACAAGGACCAACACTATAAAGTTCAGTACAGCAAATTCTGTTGTTTTTTTAATACCCACAATATTTCACCTGTAGAGACATCAACCAAAACTCAAAATGTTTAATGCTAAAGTAGACAAGTCTACAGTTCTTTGCCATGCTTTATCTCATCCTTGGCTAGGAGGAAATCAGATCAGTGGTGTAAATCCAAATTCCTTGTCTTGAGAACACTTGCTGACAAATTGGAGATGAAATTATCTCAGTTTTATTTCTAGCAACATTTATAAGCTGAAATGCTATGAAACATATATAGCATGGCTAGTTCCTTGTCCCCCCTCCCCGGCTTGGTTCCTAAAGATAGTTCAACCAGGGTCACTTTATTACAGAATAGTTGGTGTTGGAAGTGATCTCTGGAGTTCAATTAGTTCAGCATCAGGTGGGGTTGGAGCTATTTTTGATTCATTACATAAACTACTAGAACAAAGAGATGGGAGCCACCTACATTTTGCTGCCTTTGTTTGTGGGTAGTAAAGAGAAGGTTTCCTTGTCAGATATCCCACATTTCATTTAGAAAACAAAAATTCTGACTTTTCCAAACTAGAATGTCTGTCTTCCTATTCCTGTGAAATGGGGGATCCTAAAAGTCAGTGGCAGACAGCAGTGGAATGACTGCTTCGGATTCTGAAGCACATGATTTTTCAAGCAAAGGATAGAGGGTTCAGAAAGTTTAGATGTGGAGTGCAGAAGCTCATGTCTGAATACACAGTCTTCATTTTGGCTTTGGTTGAGATACAAGATGGTGCACATCTTAGCAGTTCGTAAAATCTGGTCCCAGAAATGATGACTCCAGCTTCCCAAAGCCATTCCTACTTTTAGGAATGTAGTTAGGTCCTTCACTGGAGGGAGCTATTACCACAATCATGTCTACATGTACAATCTTTCCCAAACCTACCTGTGGGGCTCAGAGAGAGCCTGGACTCCATTTGTCTTCCTTGGCAGTCAGAGGAAGATGGTGTGCTCTGGACTTCCTCACATTAAGCTTTTGTCTTTGACACCCTTTGGATCCTGAAAAGTCCCTGGAACTAGTTCTTTGTATCACAGTCAGTGCTGTTTTCATTGGACATGTGAATTCCCTAACTGCTCTACAACTGACAAGAGGAAATGACACAAATCTTGGCATTCTACAAGGAAAAGCTCCAAAGTGTTTCATGGTTTCACTACTGTGCCAGCATACAAATGTTCAAAAGTGATGAATAAGACCCCCTAAAAATATCAGGGCTCTTTTTCTTTTCCTTTTTCTTTTCTTTTTTCTTTTCCTTTTTTTTCTTCTTTTTTTTCTTTTTCTTTTTCTTTTTTTCTTTTTCTTTTTTTCTTTTTTTTTTCTTTTTTATTTTTTATTTTCTTTTTTTTTCCCAATAGTTACATTTGCAGCTTCTTTTCACTTCTCTTGTAGTTTTCAAGTCTCCAGAGCTCAGGACCTGGTTCATATTTTCAGGCTTTTGTTGTTCACAGCAATTCATGTCTGGAAAGGTATTTATTTTTCAACTGACACCTGTGATTTGCACACAAAACAGCAGAACTCTGGGAGGAGTCACGGATCAACATAAAATATCCTGGCACTCAAAGCAATTGATGGAGTTGGTAATATGGATTCATTACTGCTGTTCTAGTGCTTCTTTGAAACTAGTCTGTATGTTTTTAAGGATGTTAGAAATTCAAGCAGAAAAAAAAAATCTTGATAAAAGAAGCCAGTAGCAAATAGCTGGTCTGCTATGACAAAGATGGTTCTTAAACTGTGTAAGGATTTGTGGGAAATCATTTTTCATGAGGTATGTGCTAGTGATCTCTTTGATGCTTGCATCCCTGAGGAGGATATGTACATCTTTTAAAGTGTTCCTGGAGATATTCCCTGTGAATTCATGCAAGAATTCACAAAGTTTAGTATCAATTTTCTTTAGCTCTAAGCAACCTCTCAGATGTATCTCACTTGCATTCCAAGTATAAAAGGCAGTGGCCACTCAATGAACCTGGGAGGTGGGGGTCTTGGATATATTTTTTTACCTCATTGCTAAAAAGAAGGGTTTCCTCATGTAAAACAGCTCAAAAAAAGCTGAAGAAGATAAGACAAAGCCTATGCAACATGCAGCAAAGATTCCTCTGAGAGGACCCAGTGGCTTAAGAAAGACCCTTTGAATGATCAATTCCCTTATGTTGTTCATTGATTTTCTCCTGGTTTTCCCTTATCTTTCCTTTCCTGTTGATATCTCTTTAATTGATTCCTGATTACAGATTACACCAGTTACACACTGTTATTTGTCAAACAATGGAGCCAGTCTTCTCTCTGTGGCTTGGGAAAACACAAGCAGCTTTTGATAGTTTTAGGAGGTTCAAACTGAACAAACTGTAGAGAACATAAGATGATCTGGTGGTAATTGGCAAAGAAAGAATCTGTACAGACTCTTCTTCAAGCAACTACCTTGTTTACACTCCTAGGCCTTTATACTGCTAGGAAATCCTGTATCCTGCAAGAATTACAATGCAGTAGAATCTGCAACTGAGTTCAAAATGTGCTTCTTGGACTCATTATCAACTTCAGCTCTGTTTGCAATGCTTAGCATATAAATTATTTAAATTAAACTAACTATATAAATTATTCAAGTTTCTCCCCCTCCCCTTATCTCTAACAGACACTGCAGAAAGTTCAGTGCTAGTGGTGTCACACTTCACTGCCAATCAGATGGGAGTGTTAAAGGCATCTTACAACATTGGCAGTGCCCAAATGACCATGAGACTCTTAGGAGGCAGCTACCAAAAGCTGAATGACAGTGACACTGGAACAACTCATCACCAGTGATGTGCTGCATTATGCTCACCAGTGTAAACAAGGATGGAGTTACAAAGGGAATTACAGGAGGGATAAATGTTCTGGAAGTGGTACAAGCTAATCTTGTTAGATTCTTTCTGTTTTGCTTCTGGATGCACCCAGGACTTGTTGCTCCTGCTATGAGGAACCCAAGGTGGTCAACAGCCATGCTGTGAGCACACCCAGGACAGTGTTAAGGAACTTAACACATTATCCTGACCTGGATCCCTTATTCCCTGGTGAAGTACTTACAAGAATCGGCAGGACTTTGGTCTTGATATCTTTGGTTTCCTCCTTTCATGTCATCTGCTGTATCAGCTTCATAGCCAAAGTCCACAGTGTCTAGAATGAAGTTATGACTTGAAGGTGTGTGCAAGCAGTTTCTTTAGGGCCTCAGCCAGGCATCTGTTTAGGTGCCTCTCATAGACAGGTATGGATCCCAGCTCCAAGGGAAGCAATAAACTAAAGAGACTGCTTAGAGGGAAGGCTGCCAAGGGTCAGTTTGTAGGCAGTCATCAGAGAGGGGCAGGAATAAAGTGTAATTACAATAGCAAACCTGAACAGAGCCCTTCATTTCGGTAGAGCGTGTCTGAATTGCCCTCTATACACAGGTCTTTTCTTTCCTGTTTTTTTTTCCCTATTTTCTTAATTTCACATTTCAAATATGATTTAAGAAAGCAGCCTCCATCAGGTCTCCTGATTTTGCTCTGATTGATTTGTAAATCTGTGAGGAGGTGGTTGGCTTAGTTTTCTAAGTATGTCCAGACGTGATACATCACAGCTGTGGGGTTTGTGGGGGCCATATTTCAGCTGTAGGGAAACAAATAAATTCTTTTGTTCATCGCAGTCCCCGTGGACCATCCATGTGATGGTTCAATACTGGTCCAAATAATAGAAGATAAAATCCGAGATATTGATGACTACCTGTTTAGTCTTGAGTTAGTGTATCTGTCAAGGACTGATATCAATCCAGGGCGTAGGGGAGTAAGACAGGTAAACATATAATAAATATATTAACTCATTTGAAGAATGTATGGATGGGCATGGTATGATCCTTGTTGAGGGGAGAAGGCAGTACAGATCATATGACAGGAGGACATAATGATAAGAGCAGCATCCCCTTCATCTTGTGGCTTGAACATCCCTACAGACCAGGCAGCAGTACCATAAGAGAAAGATATGACCTGTTTTGCCACTGCAGTGAATTTGAACCTGCTAGAAAGGCAGGCTCAAGGCTCAAATGATTTGAGTGTGATGGAGAGTAGACTGCCACCCTTGTGACTCCACAGTGAGTCTCATGATACTCAGTGTTTTCCAATTACCTGCAGCCCTTACAAGTATCTGTGCATACAACAGCCTCTTTTTCTCTAATTTAAAAAGACTAAAAGATTACATCTTGGTCACAAGTTCTGGAGAACTGATGGCAAACCTGAACCCTTAAAGCACAGAAGAGCAGAAAGAAAACAAAATTACCCAAAGTAATCCTTAAAAAAACAAAGCAGAACAAAAACTGCTTTAATCCATCCTCATGATTCAGGGCAAACAAGAAGAACAAATTCTCTTTTTCAGCAGTTTGGGGTTGCTAAAATACAAGCAGGTGAGAGATATGTCGTATTCATTAAAATGGATGCAGCACACTTCTTTCTTTTTAGGCCACCAAGAGATGACATTCTGTGTGTGGTGATAACTAAGAGGATAAGATGGTGTTTCTATTGGTTTCATACTTGCCTGCATTGGACTAGATAGAAGCAATCACCCTGGAGATACTGTATTTACTTCTCTTTCCTTATTTACTTTGTTTCTTTTATTTCACTTCAGGGGACTAGGCTGGAATTGACATTTCTTTCTCTTCAGCAGCAGCCTCCTCTCTCAATGCCGAGTCTCTGGGCACTGAGTTAAGCCAGACAGTGGAATGGACCTGCTGTAAATAGTGTTGATAAATTGGGTAGATAACACAGCGTGGCCTGCTTTACCCCAGTGCACAGAGTAATAAAAAGGAGCTTCTGCCTCTGAAAGGTCATCGTATTGACAGGGGGAACGATTGTGGGAATGGCAGTTGTGAGACGCCTGTCGCTGTGGTCACTTTTCCACAAGAGATGCTGAAGGCCTTTTCCTCACTGCCCTCACCCCTCAGGTTGTTTTATTTAGCAGTGCAGGGAAGTCTGTGAAGCTGAGGATTCCTGGTGCTAAACAGAACTGGGCTTCAAAGGTCTCCAAACCTCTCATGATCCAGCTAAGCCCAAAATCGGCAGCTACTCAGGGGCTTTTCCAACTTGAACAAGATGAGGTAGACTTCACAGGACTACCCCTTCATCCTTAAATGTTTTGTCACTTCATCCTGTGTAGCCACGAGGTCTTAGTGAGAGGGATAGTATGGTGCTACCAATACGTCAAAATTCTCCCAAGTAGTTCAGTGGTTTCTTTTGGTAGTTATAAAAACAGTGCTATTTTACTCTGTGTTTTGCATTTATCAGTGCATACAGGGGAGAAAAGTAAAATAAACAACAGAGAACCCACCCAATAGCCATCACTGAAACATCATTTGGGAGGTGCCAGATCACTCATGGGTCACAGACATTGAGCAGAACTTGGGTCATGTGTGTTTGTCACAGAGGAGGCACAATGGAGATCATCCAAAGGAATAGCTCCAATGGATAATTAGAAGTCTCAGACCACTTTGAGGAAACCTGCAGCCAGAAATCTGGTCCTGAAAAGCCCTGCCTTCCCCTTTGAGCAGTCAAAGCAAATGTTGTGCATTCAAAAGCACCAAATCAGAGATGATAGAAAAGAGAGTGCAGTAGTGTTGACATGTGTCCATAAACAACAGAAAATTGAATAATCTCTAAGGTCTTGCCTAGACTTACGGTCCTTTTCATGTCACAGCACTTTTAAAGAGCTTTCCAATTAATATACCCAATATCAGTACTGGAAATTCAGGTCTAATAAGGTCTCATTAAAAAGCAAGGCATACAGCCCACCAACTGAATGCAGTGGACCATGCCAATTGGCACTGGAATGTGATATGATTACATAATAATGGCCATTCTGTGTCTATCAAAGGTCCTTGTAGTCCAAGAACCTTCTCCAACACTGGCCATGCTTAAAAAAAAGCATGGTTTAAAAAAATAAAATAAAATAAAATTTAAGAATAAAGTGCTTGTACAATGATTTTTGCCCCAGTTGCTCTTCCAGCCTCCAGCACTCCAGAGCTTATGGGATTCCTAAATCAAACTTGTACATAAAGCGCTTTGTACATCAATGAAAAAGTATCCACAAAGTGAAGGCAGTGCTACATGGTGGGGGAAAACATTTGTTCTCCCCAAAGAAGCTAAACAAGTATGACAAAGTATTGATTCTACCATTTTATTTCAAGAGTGATGCCCATGGTGTATTAGGAGTGTTTCTACAGTAGAGTGAGTTTCTTAGCTCTATAATGTATTGTGCTGCCCTAATGGTATTATAACAGATGTGGTTTTCTGAATGGGAGGAGGAATGGTTTTGCAACTTTCTCTGTCTTTTGGCTACTTACTACAGTGTTGGTTTAATAGAAGATTTCAACAACACTCATGACCTACTCCCAGCTAAATGTTGAATTCTTGTGGGTTTTTTTAAAAATGAGAATGATGTTTTGGGGACATTCTTATTTTGCATCGAGAATTGGCCCACACAGAGACCTAGAGTTTGATGTATCATCAATTTGTGTCACTTACTACCATTCCAAATTCAAAATGACATGGATTTGGAAACCTCGCTAGATGCAGAACTGTGGGGAGAGGGCAGAGTTTGGCTGGAGTGGAAGATTGTAATGCCTTGAGAAGATGACAGTAAACTGGCTCAGGGGATGTTTAAGCAAGACCCAAACAATGCCCTTTGAAAAGGCGATCTAATGATTTAATACCTCTGTTCCTGGATAGTGGTGTCATGAAGCCCAGAATGACAACCCTTGCTTTGGCCACACAGCACAGTCTTCCAGGGAGCCAAGATCAGCTCATTGGATGGCAAGATCTGTGCTCCTTGCAAGAAACTGGTCCCCATCCAGTACTGACAGCCTAAGCCAGCCTGTGCCATCTGGCTGGGACAGCTCCCTAAACACACAGCAAAGCCTTTCTTGGAGCTCCAGCCACATGGAGGGAACATTTCAGAGCACTGGAAATGGTGGTCACTGTCAAGTGTAGCATCTTTTGACCCCAATGGCCACTTTGTCACAGATGTTGCTGGGGTCTGTTGTGATTTCTAGGCACTTCTGGAAGGCACAAAATAATCCAGTAGTCACAAAATTAGAGCAGAAGTAGAAAACTAGAATTGGTAAGCACCCCACCTCTTCCCTGGCTCTGACTGCAAAACGCTCCCCTCAATCAGCAGAATGACCTGGACCTGGGGTCCTCTGAAGTGAAGTTAGTCTGGTTTAGTCTTGCAGGAGGCTCTGGGCTCTGACTGATGATGGGAAGTGAGATAATAGGGCCCTCAGCAACTCACCCTCACCTTAGCCTTGTCTACTGGGCACATATGGGCTAATGCATTCTGCTCCTATTGCTAAGCAAGTCGGGGTTATAAACATGATTTTCATAATTGGGTTTTAACATACACAGAAACCATCCAGCAGCGATGATAGCTCTGCACTAGAAGAGCCTTAAGACAGAGGAGAACAGCTTCTCTGAAGTGTTAAGAATCCCAGCATATTTATCTTAATAAGTTTTATTACAGCCTGCCAGTTTAAACCTAATGACTAATTTATCGTACAAAATACCAGCAATATATTTTTTGATTTTGCTAATTAATTATCTCAAACAAAGGTGATATTTATAAAACTGTCCAGAAATGGTATGTGCATTAAAATTGCCTTGCAGCAGGAGATGAAATTATTACTAATATGGGATCAAATTATTACTGTATTGACTTAGTTATTTTATTACCTCATAATGGATTTCTTCATTATTTTCCCCGGGATTGTAGCATTCATGATTGCATTAAAGTCTGTTAATCTATGCAAATATCATTAGGAGCTACTAATAACCATGGCAACTTTCTTCAATTTCAAGGAATGTGGTAAGTACTCCCAACACATTGTTATGTTCTGTTAGTGTGATGGGATTAACTCAGCCCCCGAGTCCTTGGGACAGTGGGTGGGCAGCAGATCCCTGTGAACCTTTCCTTCCTTTAGGGTAGATGAAGTGGAAGGTGGGAATTTGTTCTTCTGCTTAAGAGGTAGGACCATTCCCTGCTCCACCACTGTAACCCTGACTGATGTCAACCAAATCACCTGTTAGTTTGCAAAAGGGCCACGTCATGTAACTTCCCTATGTATTTCTACTGCTGTTTTTTATCCTGAAAAACAGTAGAGCACCCCATGACCACAGGTTTTAAAACTATATTGGGAACCAGTCATTTTCTAAAGGTCAGGTGGATGAGGTGGTGACTTTTCTACATGGAGGACAAGGCAGACACAAATAAGGAAGGTGAATTTTCAACACTGGGCACAGCTTTCGAGTGTCTCGTGTGATCTAATGCCTTCACGCTGATGTTTCAGAGGCGCTCAATGAACCATTTTCAAGAGGACTGAGATTGCTGCAGAGCTGTGAGTGTGTGTGTGTCAGTGTTTGTATCGACCACTTAAAAAAAAATGCAGACAAATATTAAGCCTTGAATGTTTCCCTTTTCAACAGCATTGAAAACTGAAGGATGCATGTATAAGTAGAAGAATAGGTAAGGGGAAGTACACAGCTGCTGAGTGGTGTAACTATTTATCTCTATTACCTATTAGTCTAATTTCACATTTCCCATGCTTAGGTAATGAGGTTACAGACACCTTTATAGTAATGCACAGAAAATTAAATAGAGGAAAATCAGGTTAAATTAGATCACTGAGTGACAAGGATGGAATTTCACCTCCTTACCCATATCTGTCTGTCTGACTATCTGTCAGTCTAAATATTCTAGATCCATAGCTTATGCTCAAGCAAGACAATCCAGACAGCAACTTTTCAGCAATGATTTCCAACTGATCAGTGCTACATTATTCCTGCAATATTAGGGCTTATATCAGGCTCTCCTGTCGTTTCTGAATGGCACCTGAAGCTTCCTCTTAGAATTGATCTTAGATTGAAATCAGTTTTGTTCCAATTATAAGAGCTACTGAACTCTGGGTGCCCTTGTTTTGCTCCATCAGCATGTGCACCACAACTGAGAGGAAGACAGGCTTTGAAAATGTTAAAGGCTTCAGTTTTTGACACAAAAGCTGCATTCTGAACTATAAACAAGCAAAACAGTCTTGAGATGTTGGTGAGCAACCTCATAGCCCCAGGGATTCCCAGGATTCCTGTCTTCTCCCTTAAACAGTAACAAGAGTCTCCCTCCCAAAATCTCTTAAAAAAAAACAGACAGCCCAACAACACTGCTGTGTTGTCAGAGCAAACCGGTGTTGGATTAGGCATTTGCACCTCTGTAAATGCATTAACAAAATGTGATTGTTTGGTGTTTGGCTGTCAATCTGCATTTGGCTCAGAGGGGATAATTTTTATTCGGAATGTGTTAAAAAGTAATTCCGTAGATGGAAGCAGTCTTGGACCCTGTGAAACTCTCAGCTTTTGTGCTGATGAGCCGACCTTGTTTTGTTAAATAAGAAGATTCCCAAAACAGTGTT
Organism: Neopelma chrysocephalum; assembly: GCF_003984885.1. Classification (NCBI taxonomy): domain Eukaryota; kingdom Metazoa; phylum Chordata; class Aves; order Passeriformes; family Pipridae; genus Neopelma; species Neopelma chrysocephalum. The sequence goes on from NW_020925669.1 coordinate 2,698,303, forward strand.
CAGGAAGGGAAAAAGTAGGGTGGATCCAGGGAAAACAAAAACAAAACAAAAACCCCAAACAACAACAACAACAACAACAAAAAGGCAGAACAAAACAAAACAAAAAAACCGTCATGCTATCTTTTCTGTATTCTTTCATTTTTTTTTTGTTTTGTTTTTTAAATGAGTGTCTTTTCTTCATGGTGAGAAGAAAAAATAAAGGGAAAAGCAAACCCAGAAGAAATGCAGGCAGTAAATTAGATGGATTGGTTGAAGCTGTTATGCATTGATTGCATTTCAAGATCAGCTTCTTCACCAAGCAGCAGAGCCCCCAGTCTGCTGGGGGGCTCAACAAAGGACAGTAACAAAGCAGCATAAAGGGTCCTATCAAGGGTCTCTCTAGGTTGTTTTCTTTCCCAGCCTGTTGCAAAATACGAGCTCATTAATTCTTCGAATTTAAACAGGTTCTGACAGAGAAGATTCTTTTGCAAAATTCCCAACTTGAACGGGTTGGGAGTTTTGAGACTAGAAATACAGGGGGTTGTTCTGCTTGGGTTGTTCACCAGGCTCAGCGATGTGGTTTCACCCCAGCTGGCAGCAAAGCCCCACATGGCCTCTCACTCACTTGGGTCAGCCCTGCAGATTTAGATGTGAGGAGCCAGACATGGTAGGAGGATAAATATCTACATATTTCTACCTGAAGCATTAATTTGGAAGGAGATGGTCCCACCAGAGAGTAGTTTGGCTCTTCTGTGCTCAACATCCCTTTTATGCCACTCAGAGAGTGAAGTTTAACCCAAAATGGAGTGTAAAAACATCTGCCTTGGACTGATGTGAAAGTGGGAGGCAAGGCTTTCTCCTTGTTACTTAAATCAGGCTTTCTTTGGAGGGTCTGACATTGGTTCTGAATGGCTGATACCTACTAATAAAAGGTGTGCTTTCAATCTAACAGGGTGGCTTTAACGTAATTTGGAATTTATAAAAAGTCTATATTCCAGTGATGATCCCAATGCTGTCATCTTCAGCCCGTAGCAGGGGGGGACATAATTATGCGGTGTAAATCAGAACACTGACGGTGCTGATTTACACCATCTGAGGACCTGGCTTAGCTATGTTATGGCAGTGATCTGCACTGCCTAACCTCCCTGAATCCCCTGCATGAATTGTACACATCAGTTAACTTCAGGCAAGACTTTCTCACATTGTCTGAATGCTAATTGCACTTCCGTGCTGCAGCTTATATTAAAATTAATATATAATTCCAAAAAAATAGAGATAATTGAACTGACCCAAAATATAACCCCTTTCCTTATTTCTTAAGCACTTGAGTTTTAGCACAAATCTCTTTTACTGCAGGGGCTTATGTTGTGCCGTCAGCAAATGCAAAGAGCAATTAAACATTTAACATGATCACAAGGAGAAGAGGAAAGCTGCTGTTTAAATGCATCAAGGGAAAAAAAAAATAAGCCCAGGAAAACAGCCCCTTGGCTCTAATGTAAGACTAAGAAAAAATTGCACTAATGTCAGTTCAATTCAACAGCTTTGTTTATTGGGGATCTAGTATATTATTTTTAAAAGCAAAATTCTTACTTTGCTGAGCTCCTTAGAAGGAGTTTCAAACAATTCTGATACCACAGAGAGGCCAGGTTGAAGCAAATGCTTTCTAGAGGGTAAGCATTATGATTTTCACCTTCTCTTTGTTGTCCTTACTTGGGAGGGTTACCTGGAGCTTGGAGAATATCTGCTTCTAGAAAGGACTGTACTGCATTTCCTCAAAAGAAGAAGAAAAGAAACAACAGACTTCAAAACTCTGCATCCCTACTGACATCCCTCATTTTTCTGTTTCACACATTTTCCTGTTCTGCTAAAAGCACGTAATCTAACCTATGAGTCATCTTGGTCAGTGCTGCTGCCTATACTCAAAGTATTAATAAGAGGAATTAGTCCTGTTTGTCAGTCTGTCTGTGAATGAGAGACGTGGGATTAGGTCGCTAGATGATATTTGTTTTCCGTAGCTTATAGAGAATGTTTATTCAGTTGCCATAAGGACATTGGGGTCATGCAGCCTGATATGCAGCTTGAGCAGGCAACTGCATTGTACAGCCCCATTCATGGGGGAGTTGAGCCCCTATCAGAGAAAGCAATCCTGATTTGACTCTCTGGTTGACTGAGGGTCCTGCCTTAAAAATGCCCTTGGAGTTCATTTCCCCAGCACAAAGGGAGGAACAGCAACACACGCTCAAAGAGGCCTCGCTCCCTGTTAAGGGGTGGATGGGGAGAGCAGATAAGTGATGTGACTCCAAGGCTGATGTCAGCCTGACAACATCTTAACAAAGATACAGAGGAATTTTGGGGGCCTTAATTTAACAGGACTTGTCAGGTCTTTTCATGGGACATTGCTGTTTTCAATTAAGTATTTATCAGGACAGTCTTGTCAGTTCTGGTGATGGTAGAGAAAGGGGACCAATGTCAGAAAGCCAGATAAATAGGTAGTTGGGTTGTTCATCCCTTCTGTGGGGTATCAGGGTATAAGCTGCTGAGATAATCTTCTTGGAAGTGTCTGACACAGAGAAATTCTGAAATGGGGTGCTGGTCACCAGGGAGCGCACCAGGTCCTCAGAGCAGGCACTCCCCAGAGTGTGACACAGTGGGAGAACAACGATCTGAACCCAGTTCCCTACATTTTAGGAGGACATCTAAATGTCAGAAAATGGACTCTCTTTCTTCATACTCTGAGATTTTTAAGGGTTTAGGATTTAGAGTGCTGCCTTTTTTTTTTTTTTAATGGAAACAGCTTAAAAAGTTTTTAGGTTGAACTCAGAGAAAGTGGGAAAACTGTTCAAATATCAGGTCCTTCTGTCTGCAAAAGCATTTTCTTCTCACCTCTTGCATTAACACCTAGACTCAGGCATGCCTGTGACACAGAGAGGCTATTTGCCACCTCAATTTTTTCTGGGATTGCGATATCAGACACAAAGCAACATTTTCTCTAGTAGATTGTGCCACTAATACAATAAGGGTCTAATATATTAATGAATAAGGATCTGTAATATGCTAATATTTCTGCATTACATTAATATTCTATTAGACTAATGCATTATTATGCTAATAGGTCTATTAAAAATGCAAAATATAATTATACGTTCTGTATGGCTCCACTGCTGAAACTTGATTCCTGCCCTAGACACACTTGTGTGTGTATTTCTAGAAATTGTATTACCTGCTGTGCAAAGTTAGCTTGATCTACACCTGATGTCTTTCATCACACACCCCAAGCAGCAGAGACAGGATTTCATACCTCCAAACCCACTAACGGGCGAAACAGATTAAGTACTTTGGTAGGTCTGCACTTCAGCCGTGGGAAAGACAGGCTGACAGCCATGCTTTACACACACCTCATTCTCTCTTGCTTCAGAGCCTGGAATTTACCTTTCCTTTCCCAGAGCAGCTGATTGAGCGGGGACTCTCCCCTGAGTGGGCATGTGGTGCAAGAAGGGGCTCATGCACCTAAAGCCTGGCTGGCCAATCCCCTAACAAAGGGTGGTATCTGAGACCTATTTAGAGATGGGGTTTAAGGCATCCCTTTCTCTTCAGGGTTTTGTTTTGGCAAGTTTTGGCAGCTCCGTGTTCAGTGTGCCTTTTATACACTTTGTGCTTTAATGCCTAATTTCCCTTGACACCATCAAGGGAGCTTAAGCCACAGGCACAGCAGACTGTGATTTCCCCCAGACAGCTAATCCCCAACACTGGGGCACCGTGATGCCTACATCCCTCTGTAGTCCCAGCCCTGGCTACGCTCCTCGTTCTCTGTCACCGTTGAGAGAGAATTTGCAGAGTGCCTCCCACTCTCCATAAACATATCCACACTCCTGCACACTCCTGAATAATGGCATTTGGAGGAGAGGTCTCCTGCAGTTCTTTCTACACAGCTAAATGTTCACTTGATTGCTTTTAGATGGGCCAATTAAGAATGAAAAGGGAAAGTGAACAGCATGGTTTTGTTTTGTTTTAAAAATGTCATGTTTGCCAAGTTTATTAAGCAGGAGCTCAGAACGAATATTGAATTTTCAAAGGCTGGCTCTGATAAAGTTTGGAAAAGGAAAGTGGGAGGACATGTCCTTCCCCTTGTCCCTGTCAGGATAACTTGCTGCCCTGTATCAATGTCTGCATCTTGTGGCACCCGCCATTTAATGGGTGTTACAACAGACACCTTTAATGAGAGAACAGAGTTTCTGTTACTTGTCTGAAGACCTGTTCACTTCCTTACTGCCACTGGAAAGAGGCAGAAAATTGAATGGAGAAAGATTCTGACTAGGAGAAATCCTTTTTAATGGTGAGGAAAGAAGCTGTGTAGATAAAACTGATAGTCTGGGGAGGCTGAGGCTTTTTGTCACTAGAGGCAGATTAAAAATGAGAGAAATGTATCTGTCAGTAATACCATAGTCAAAGGTGATCTTGCATTGTGCTATTTGAGCTGGGAGCCTCTCCAGGTTCCTGCCAAACCTTTGCTATAGTTCTGGCCCTCCTTTCGCAGGCAGCAGACCCAAGGTTTTAGAACACCCTTACAGCCCTCAGGGTTTGTTTGGTACCTGAAGAGCTAAGAAGTTGGAACGGTGTAGAATTGTCCTTAAGTGTGGAATAGGAGGAACAGTTTATAAGTACATCATAAAACTGGGAGCTCACAAGATTTAAGGCTTCCATAACCACTAGGAACTTCACACAACCCACTTGCATTGCATTGCCCTTGTGCATGAGTAACCTGGTTCTGTGGTGGCTGTCTTTCCATCACAATAAAGATCCTGCTATCATTAACAGGGACTGGATTTCTCTTTTGTGGCAAGGAAAAGAAACCCAGGTCTGTGGAATTGAAAACCCAAGTATTTCAGCATTATTTTCTATGGGTATCAAGTATGTTATGTGTGCCTGAGTGATACTTTGCGTATATGACACCCTGACTTGAATTTGTCATAACAGATGTGGTGAATGAGTTAGGGACCCAATTACACAAGATCTGAAATAGTTGAAATATTGTATCATATCATTCATCTTACTTCATTATTTCACTATTTTCAAAACAGCAGCAGAATGATCTTTTACTCAGTGAAGATACATAAAGCATTGAATTCCCAAGTCTGCCCACAGACCAGGAAACTCATACTCAAATCTTTATTCACGTTTTCAACTTGCTGGTGGTGTTTCAGAGGCCCCATAGCAAATTCCATTTATGCCATTGCTGTTATTACCATTATTATTTTTAAACATAACCCGTGCATCAACATCTCCTGTGGATTCTCCAACATTATTGTCAGGTGGTTTCAATCTGCTTCATCAACTTGAAGTTCATTGGAGCTACACTGATTTACATCAGCTGAGAATTTAGCCCAAAGTCCCAACTGAAAGTGACAGAAAGCTTTTCACTGGGCTGTCTGTCCCTTAGAAAGATAACGCTTTTCACAGGAAAGCTGTTATTTGGTGTGTTCCCTTATGTAACAGCACTGTTGGCAGTGTAAGGGGACCAAAAAAGATGAGGACGCTACCACTCATCGAAAGGCTCAGGGTGCTGAAGTGACCAGTCTCTCTGCAGCATGATGCTGTGCTGTTGTTGGACAAGTTCACAGAAATAATGGAGGGTCATGGAAATCTATTCTTCACTTTCTGTAGATACCTTCAATCTGAATTTGTGTGGAATGAAGGTTTAAATGTAAATTATTACTCCAGCTTTTGATTATGTCTGTGTTAATCTGCCTAGCAAAAATCTCCCTGTCGTGTCCTCCACCTATATTTCTGTTACCATGCATATCTAAAGTGTTCCTTCTCCTTCTCTAAACACAATCAGACTAGAAGGCAGTTGTGTTGATTATCTTCCTGTTAAAGTGTCATGTTGGATATTTTATAGCTTTCCTTGACCTCTAATTGGTCCATCCACAAAGTAACATTTGGATTTTTCCCTATATCAGAAAGCAACTCCATTGGCATGTGCACAACTGGAAATGTAGAGCTCAGCTCATTCTTGGAGATAAAGGCACGTGAAATCTAAACTGCAACTGTGCTTCATGTCCCTAATGATCCCAGGAAATCCCATCTAGGCAGTTCAATGGAGATAGTGGCTCTTCTTTTTCTAGCCTAACTTTATGCAATAATGTGCCTCTTCTGTATGGCCACTCCAGTGCAATATATATAGACCCTCCTGCTACCTTAAGAGCTCTCATAACATACTAGGAACCTTCTCATGCTGTCCTGTCACAGAACATGAGCACAGACAGACAAAGCTGCCCTCATGTTCTTGAGGTACAACTTTAGATCTGCTGAATAAGTTCACGGGTGTTTCAGTGTTGGTATTTGTTGAACCATCACCATCTTCAAGTGTTTGGGCTAAAGAGCAAGAAAAGCCTTGTAAAGAGAGGATCGTGTCACACACCTCTGTCTTAAAGCCCAACCCAGAGGTTCCTGTGCAAGCCCCTGAAATGAGAGTCCGCTGCAGGAACCTCGAGCTGCAGAAGTCTGGTAGCTCACTGCATGTCTTCTCCTCTTGGGCTTGCTTCATCCCAGGATTAATAACCAAAGATTGGCCTGTAAAATTTCCACAGATTGCAATAAAGCTTCTCCTTTTAAAGGAGAAGGTTTTTTTTCCCCTCTAACTTCCTCAGTTTTTCTCTCTCTCGATCTTTTCTGCAGTCTGAATGCAGGCATGTGTAAAAAATCAGGGTGAGAGGATTTGGTCTCTAGGCAAAGAAAACACCGGAGGTTAATTAAAAACAAAAGGAAGCATAACAAACAATTCCCTCTCTCTGCTCCTCTCTCCCCACATGGACCCTTCAAACCCTGGGTTTCATGCAGGAGTGGAGTTAGCCAGGACCAGGGCGGAGGCAAGAGGCCTGGAGGAGAAAAAGGTTTTGCAATCTTTGAACAAAAGTAAGAGTGGGGGAAGACCATCCCATCAGTGTAATCCCAGTGGCAATTTCATCTAGGCCCGATGTTTCTTAATGAGTTTTTATTCATCTTTAACTTGACATGTCTTCTTTCCCAAATGAGGGCTAAGATAGCAAGGGGAGGGGGAAACACGGTAGTAGGGCAGAGAGCCAGCCCTCTGACAATTTTTTTTTTTTCACTCATTTCTTTCTCTCTTAACCGATTGCTAAAATGTCTTTCTAAGACATTCCTCTGTCCTTTTATTAATATTATGGTTTTGTTTCAAATTATGTGTTCTATATAAACACAGGGAAACAAGAACAGCTGCATCAAGCAAGTCTATCTAGCCCAGTGCCGTCTCTCCACAGGAGCCAAAAGCAGTTAGGAGTGTAAGAATGAGAAAGACATACTGCTCTGCTTTCCCCGTGATGTAGGCTCAGGATTTCCTTGGAGTTACTTTTCCAGAGTGGATTTTTCCACTCCTGAATTTCTTCAGTTATTTTTTGCACCCATGTAAACTTTTACCATTTGTGACTCCCTACAGCAATGGGACCAACGACACCTTGGGTTAACAGTGTTTTTTGCCTGTTCATTATTATGCCCCAAATCTTCGTTCGCGAAGACTGGCCATTATATATATATATATATTATGCCCCCATGTCAACAGACATTTGGGGGTTAATTTAGAGGTGACTAGAGTGAGTAGGCAATGGATATGTTTTGAGCATGGACAGCTGAATTAATAATTTTTTTTTGTCACGTTGTCACTATTATTTTATCTTTTCTTTGTGAAGTTGTTTTGGGCTGGGTTTTTCCTCTCTTCCACAGACTCCTCTGTTTCTGTTTGTCCTCTCTCATTTCCTGGGCATTGCTCAGATATGGAGAGCAGCAAACCAGAGTCTCAAATGGGAAAAAACTATTTAGCAGAAATCTCCAAATACCAAATGAAATTAAGAAAGCAGATTGCAAAGGTTTGATACAGTGCCCAAAGTTTTGTTCAGTGTGAGAATGAGGCAGGAAACCCAAACTTGGCCAGTTGAACCCAGGTAGCAAGCAACATCTAAATAGTTTGGTAAAAAGACTAGGAGGAAAATAAACATCTTTTCTTTCTTTCTTTCATTTTCTTTCTTTCTTTCTCATTCTCCTTCCTTCCTTCCTTCTCTCCTTCCTTCCTTCCCTCTCTCCTTCCCTCCCTCCCTCTCTCTCTTTCTCTCTATTTTTAGGAGGTAGGACTTTAGTAACCACAGAAACCTATCTTGGTTTTCTGGCTCATATCTCTTGGATTGCATCTGACTTCTTAGATCAAGCCACAATAGTGTTTAAAGGGAAGTCATGAAGTTCTTACACCAAGGAACTGGCATGTCAGGACAGGATGAGCTTGGGGAATGTCCAGTCTTGGCATCATGGTTTAAAAGGGATCTCGTCCTTTTGATAAAGGGCAGAGGTGACTTTGCACAAAAGTATTCGTCACAAATTGAAGTCCAAGATAAAGTGAAGAGCATGCTTGTCCATTTATGTTGCTGGGGTTTCACATCTCTCTTCCTCTTCCTCTTTCAACCATACACAGGCACACCAACAGAGGGGTAAACTTTGAATGAAATATTTTGCACATCTCTACCACGGCATTACATCCTGCTGGCCGTGTCTTGACAGGCTGCATCAGTCAATAATGATGTAATATTAAAGGGTAACGACACAGCCATGCAGAGTAATGAGAGAAAGCAATTTCTCTCACTATTTATCCATTTACCAATCGACTGAATTCATCATGTCAAAAACATAGGGAGTGGGATAAGTCCATGAGAGGCTAACGTGTGCCTATTGTGTAGTGGTTCTGCTCAGGTGGCTGACAAAAAAGTCTAAGCAAACATATTAAGTCAAATTCTGCCCAGGGTGTGAAGACAGAGCAGAGAGAGGAAACAAGTCTGGGCATGGATCTGGAGAGTGAAAAAAATATTATTAAGAAATAAGGAAATGAAAGAATGTAAAAGAGTGCAGTTTGGGTCCACACAGTGAGCAGTAGTTGAAACATGTGTGTTGTTTCAGCAGAGTAATTAATACAGGTGTGTCTATTACTACAGACTCTCTCAAGAGAGCAACTCCACTTTGCAATCATTCCTCTGAGAGTCTCTACAGGCTCAGAAAACATCTGTGGTTCTCACAAGCTGCCCCCAGAGAAGATTAGGATGGACAAACTTCATTTACAATCAGGCAGAAAGTGAAACCCAGATAAATCCTTATATTAAGCAGAACGAGGACAAGACCTGCATTACCTCTTTGTGAAACAGGGGAAAGGCTTGGATCTTCCACAAGCAAAGCTTAAAGGCCAGATGTGTCCAGGAAAATTACATTTGGAAAAAGTGGGAGGCAGATTTTATGCATAAGTTGGTAAGGAATTCCCAGGAATTCCAGGAAGCAGAGAGTCTTCCAGCGGTACCATCACTATTTTGGCTTATTCCACCAGGCAACTTCAGGCTGATATGATGGGACCCTTCAGCACCTTCATTGCCTCTGATATACATTTGTAGGTATTGATATTCCCTCCTCTGAAAAGCAAATTGGATGTACCTTTCTAACACTGCTCCTCTTATTTGCAAAGAAATTGACAGAGCAGACCCTGCAAAAGTTGCATAGGTCTTGGAGCAGCCCATTAGAAAGAAAGGTGGCAAAGTCTGCACCTGGCTGATTGTCACCCAATGAAGTGTTTGGCTTTACTAAGCCACGGGCATCCTGCACAAGCTGCACACACACAGGAAAAAGGAAAATACATACCATATCCCCAGAGCAGTCATATGAGAGGGGCTGCCCTAAAATACTGTGCCCAAGTAACTGGGCAAGGCTGTGGGAGAAGGACAGGGTGGAGAGAGGAGTTATTATTACTGAGACTTCAGCAAAGATGGATATTCACAGGTTCTGGACCAGGGAGGTGTGGAACTCGGCATGGAGCAAGGAGAGGGATGAGGAGGTGGAGAAGTATTTTTTCTTTTTATTTTCTTTCCTCAGAGCTGTTTATAGGTATAATCCTACAACTGCAGAGTGTAAATCCTACACAAGCCCAAGTGATTATTGCAGCTGGAGGCTCTGGGTGGTTTTGTAACCTCTCTGTTCTGCTTCAGCTGCTGAAAACCAGAAGGGGAAGGAAGGGAAGAAAGGGAGGGGGAAGGGGGATAGTTGGCCCCTAGCAATAATCCTGATCCAAAAACCTAACTATTTTCCCCACACTTAAAGCCTCATGAATGCTGTGCAAAAGGGGGAAGGAGGCACTTCTGACTTCTGGGCTGCGTCAAAAGCAGTGTGATCAGCAGGTCAAGAGAGATGATTCTCCCCCTCTGCACTTGTGAGACTCCACCTGAAGTGCTGCATCCAGCTCTGGGGCCCTCAGCACAGGAAAGGTCTGTTAGAGCAGGTCCAGAGGAGGACCACAAAGTTGATCAGAGGGTTGGAGCACCTCTGCTGTGGAGACAGGCTGAGAGAGTTAAGGTTGTTCAGCCAGGAGAAGAGAAGGCTGTGGGGTGACCTATAGTACCTTCCAGTACCTAAAGGGTCTAAAAGAGAACTGGAAATGGGCTTTTTACAAGTGCATGTAGAGACAGGACAAGTGGTGATGGCTTTAAACTAAAAGGGGAGAGGTTTAGATTGGACATTAGGAAGAAATTCTTCCCTGTGAGGGTGGTCAGGCACAGGAAGAGGTTGCCCAGAGAAGCTGTGGATACCCTATCCCTAAAAGTGTTCAAGGCCAGGTTGGATGGGACTCTGAGCAACCTGGGATAGTAGAAAGTCACCCTTCCCATGGCAGGGTGTTGGAATGAGACGATCTTTAAACTCTCTTCCAACCCAAACTATTCCGTGATTCTATGATTCCTCTTTCTCCTTTCTTGAGATCAATTAATGATGGAAGAGCAGAGCAATCTTTGGGACTTGCTTGTAGAGTGTTCCCAGCTGCTTGACCTCACAAGGGCACTTCTGCTGCTCTCTCTGGTTGCTTTGGTGGAGCTTCCAAAGGAAGACAGGCAATACGGGAGTGGAGGGAGGACATATTTTTGTCACTGGAGTGTGATGATTTCTTCAAGTGATGCAAATGAAGAACGCAGAAGCAGTCGTCTGCCAGCATTGCTGCATGCAGGGCAGGGTTTTGCCTATGGAGTGGTGCCAGCTTGGAGAGGAGGGGACGTCAGCACATCCCTGCAGTCTCCTTAGCTAAATGGCCTGCTCACGCCTTGGGATGAGTCTGTACAGCACCTAACTCAGTGGGGCTTCTAACTGGGACTGTAATAGAAATAACACCCAGTAATAAAGTAAATAGACAGTAAAGCTGTCTTCTATAATGTTATTCTCCAGGTGAAATGAGATGCCAAAAATGAACAAACAGTCTCCAAATGATATTAAAATGTCTTTCACTTTTAATAATTTAAGGGACGTACTAGCGAGAAAGATAAGGAAACTTTAAAATATATCATTTTTCAGGCTGATGATCTCTTCCTCACACTCTCTCCTGTCTGATCCGCTGAGGACTCATTGACATATGCTACGCTGAAGCAGAGCATTTTAATAAGTTATTGGGACAAAAAAGTTTTCCTCTTCATTTTATTTACTAAGTTTACCTTTAGAAAAAACAATTTAGCTTTGGAGGTTTTTATTCTATAAATAAATTTCCTTCCTCCTTTCCTCCCTCCCTCCCTCCTTCTGTTCTTCATCCCTTCGTCCCATCCCTTTTTTTGCTCCCTTACCTCCATTCCCTCCACCCCCTCCCTCCCTCCATCTCTCTTTCTCCCTCTCTCTCTTTCTTTCTCTCATTCTTTTTCCTGGTTCAAAAAGCCCTAGACTGTCTCCTTGAGTGTTAAGGACAAACTGGCAATAATTTATGTTATAGCGTGATATGAAAAAAATTACATTACACTATAAATTATAATATGAAGGGTGAAATGCCAGGAAGGATGCCAAATGCTGGTGGAAGTCCCATTAGACAACAGAGTTCTATTGCCTACCACTCCCCGCAGAAATCTTAGAAGGTTTGCATGAAACTGTTTGCTGTGAAGGGAGTAAGGCTGGAGGGGGGGAAGAAGAAGAAATATAATATGAAAGATAAAATATATAATCAGTCAACTGGAAATAGGAAATTTTTACTAATGCCCAAAAAGAAAGGTGACTTTTGTATAGAGCTATAGCAATTACAAATCTGGCCACCTGGGATAATGCTGCCTCAAGCTGGAACAGAGGCTGTGGGGAGGCGCTGTTATGTGTGTGGGGGTAGTGCTGTTGTCTGAGAGGCTCTTGGATTTTACCCTCCCAGACAAGTTCCTGTGGAAGTGACAGAGGTTCCATGGGTTTTCAGGTATCCCTGTTCATTGTTGTAGGCCCAGAAGGCTGTCTGAGGATGTACCAGGGGCTGTCTTAAACCACATCACTCTATGGTGCTTGCTGTCTAAGAATGGGGTGGAAATTAAAAAGGGCTGTTTAAGAAAAATTGCACCAAGGGCAAGTGAGAGTGTGGAGCCCATCTCTGACCTTGTGGTGGACTATTGTTCATGGAGTTAGATGGCTGGAGGGGCATGGGAGAAGAGTGATTTCATTCTTGTTGGTACACAACATCTCTTAATACTCACCACCACCCAGCCATGGGACAGATCTGTGGAGTCACCCTCACCTCCCAGTGTACTGCCTGTCTCCTGACTATTATTTAATTCAGACCACCTAAAGATCTTTACATGCCGTCCATTACACCAGATCTCAGCCTGTGTCCTTCTCCTCCTTAGATATGATGGCATCAAAAGAAGTCGGAACAAATGGACTATTTTGTGCAACAGGCTGTAGGTTGTCAGTACAGAGAAAGACAATTTACCCTGGGGTAGAACGGATGGTGAAGGTGCTGTTTCATTCCTGTCTCTTGTCTGGTGAAAATAACTGTTTGAATCCAAGACTATCAGTCAGATTTTATAACACTGCAGTGTTAGTGGAGAAGCTAGAGTCCTTTCTGGAAGATCAGGCAATGAAACATTTTAAGAAAGGGAATATTTTTGTGATGGACATGAGAAAATGTCTATTTTTCTTTAAAGATAAAAGAAATACAAGGAAAAAAACCCACAGATTATTATTTTATTTTCAAAAAAACTAGAAAAGCTAAAACCATACCAAACATCCCAATCAATGGAGAGAAAAGCAGCTTTGAGTGCCTTATTGAACTGACCTACAGAAAAAGCTTCAGAGTTTCAAGCCCAAACAAGTCCCTGATAAGATGTGAAATGCAATGGAAAAATCATTTAGGGGAAACAACAGAGAAGCTGATTTTGCTCTAGTTTTACAGGTCGGTTCAATAAAGGTTCCTGAACTCTCTTTTCTGTGTAATTCTAAAGAAGGGTCATTTAATTAATATATTTATCTGCAGGAAGAAAAAAAAAAGGAGAGGGAGAAAAACAAACTTAAAACAAAGACTATTTCACACGGAGCATTGCAGGTTTTGGTTGAGTTTGTCTAGCACATGAGCTCTTTGGGTACCCACAACCTTTCCTTCCACATGGTTGCTCTCTTAGCTTCATTCTTTAATTTGGTGTATAAATTATCACAAAAATGATGGAACTCAGAGAGGAAAAACACATCTAAGCACATTTCTTACTCATATTTTTCTTCTTTAGCTCCCAGTGATTCATTTACTGCACTTTCAACCAACCCTCCTGGTTTTATGAGAAGTTGAAAGACAGCACGAGCATTTTATTATCTCACTGCCAGCCTCCAGAAGAGTATCTGGCAGTGCTCAGGATACCCCCTGCAGTGGAACTTGTGAATGTAAAACGGTGGGGCTCAGTCCTCGGCTCTGCAACATCACTCATCCCCTGTCCCTGCCTTGCTGTGCGTCCTCCCGGGCATGGCACAGCTGTGCAAACCTCAGCGCGCCGCACACTCCCAGTGGCCTCTGGTGGAGACACCTCGGGCTGGAGCTGTCTCGCCAGCCCTTGACAGCTCTATTTCTCATGCAGGCAGGGCTGCTGAGGGGGGTATGCAGTAAAAGAGTTCACCCTCCCCTAAGTTTGAGGATTCCATGCCCATCTCTCCGTGTTTAGCCCAGGGCACTGAATGGGTGAGTTTGTTGGCAAAGACCTTGTGTCTGCAGAAGACCTTGATTAACCTGGGCACTGGAGCCTCATAGCTCTGTAGGTCTAGTTCTTCCTCAAAGAGACAAAAACTTTGTGCAGACTCAAGTCACCTAAGAGAGCACCCTGTGCAGTACCCTCTGAGCTATCTAGACCACTGTTTAGGAGCTGCAGTGAAGTAAGGTTTTTTGTGCAAGAGGAGGGCAAAACCATTTCAAATAGTGTGTGGGCCCTCTAGTGGTGCTCCCCACTTGAGAGCCCTGTTGGTGAAGGCAGCAGTGCATCTGGAGCTGGGACTGGCACGTTTGTGTGCAGGTTATAAACAGAGTTATTGTTGCCATCTGTGTTCTTATGGCTTTTCCATGTTATTTTTGTATCACTGAAAGATGGAGACCACTCCCCCTGCTCCCTTCCTAACAGCACTTTTATCAAAAGGGTGTTCTGCACAGAGGGAGGAGAAGGGTTAACAGAAAAACTTTTCAAGGTGAGAGGGAGAGCTAAGCCTTCATGCTCTTGGGAAATTGAACTGTGGAGAAGTGTGGGAAAAGGCTTTCTTCCCCCGCCCCACCACAATGCAGTCTGTCTCAAAAAAAAAAAAAAAACCTGTAAGATTTTTTTTCATGTTCTTCCAAATATCACTTCTGCTTGTCACAATATTTATAAAAACCCTCTTGCTATCTCAAGCTGCACAGCCTTTGGCTCAGGTTCCTGCTTATGCAAAACAGGGTCATAAACATGTCACTGTGTATTTGATAAATCCATCTTCCTCTTGTCATTGTCACCAAGAAGCTGAGATGACGGGAGATTACTCCGTCAAATCGCCGTGGAAACGCCTGCAGAGTTTATGAATTTTCATAGGATGTAAGTCCTCTTTAATGGGAAGTGGGGCCCAGTGAAAGCTTGCTATTTTTAAGGAAAACTGCATGCATCTGTATGTCTTCATCCGTGTGTGGGAATATACTGTATGGCCAAAACTTTACCTACCATACATTAGGAGTTGCGCCAATGCATCCCACTTGAGAGCATCGTTGTGAGTTTGTGCCCATCTCCTTGCATCTATTTCTCTTTCTGTGACCCCAATTCACATTTATATTAAGGCTCCCCTAAGCCATGCTGAATGTGTAAAAGAGATGTTAAATAAGTGCAAATGCCATTAAAGTGTATTTACTGATCTAACATATTTCCTGTGAGCATTTTCATTACCACATTTTCACATGCTTGTCTCTGCCCTCGCCTCCTCCTTTTTCTGCAATCTAGTGAAGAAACCAACCCATCTTCAGTGAGAATTGCATCTATGTCAGGGTTCAAAGGCCAACTGGGTTTCTCTTTCTGTAGCAAAGCTTAAAAGCAAACACATTTCACAGTTTTCCATATAGGAAAAGTGTCCTTTTGTCATTCCTCACTAGAGTAAAAAAAATGGCTGACAGAATTATGGCCAAATTTTAGCAAAATAGGAGAAAATCGATGAATACGGATGTTAACCTTCAGGTATGAAGCTCGGTTGAGCCAGGAGCTGAGCTCTGCTGAGAAACCAAGAGGAGCTTTGGTGTGGCAGCACAACACTCAGTGCAGGACCCAGCTCCCCTCCCAGAGGATGTCAGTGCATCACATTGAATGGCCAGCTGGTGGACACAAATCAGAGGGATCTGGCTGCCTCTTTGTCGGATAAGGAGATGTCAACCAAAACATCATAGGGAATTCACTGGGCTGTTGGTGAGAAGAGACATCCAAAGGTCTCTGGTCCAACTTCTCCTTCAAACCAGTGCTGATGCCCACACATGGTCAGGTTAGTGGTCTTGATCCATCTGAGTCTCAAGAGCACATGGATGCGATTTATGGAGCTCATGGGTGTTTTACAGGAATTCAATACAGTCAGGCACATGAGACCCTACCCCTTGCCTCCCTTGGCACGCTGGAGAGGGGGAGCATGTCTGTTCACAGGCCCGAGGGGACCTCAGGCCTCAGGGTCATGCAGTGCAGCCATGCTTAAAGCACTGCACAGGTCACTCTTAAGCTGAACTGCTGCCTGCAATGCAGAGGTGCGGCCTATGTGGCCTGTGTACCTGAGTTTGCAGGTACCACTGGAAGCTGAGTTCTGCAGAAACACAACTCAGGACACACTAACACCTGGTGACTCCTTCAGCTGTTCAATGGGATTTTTTGCAACTTCCCACTGCCATTCGTGGTGCTGCAATTGAACAGTTAATGCCCAACCTGGGAACCTTACAGCTAGCTCTGATATGTAGATTTTCTTTGTGAATTTAGTTTTTATTGATGACCTATGGTAATGTCTCCTGTGATCCCAGAGCCTTCTCTTTGCATTAAAGTTGTTTTGCCTTCCCTTTCCAGCATGTTCAAGTAGTTCAACCTCCTGCTGAGTTGTTGTTGCTTAACCCCAGTCAGCAGCTCATTCCCATACAGCTGCTCACTCACTCCCTGCCAGTGGAACGAAGGAGAGAATCAGAAGAGTAAAAGTGAGAAAACTCATGGGTTGAAATAAAGACAGTTTATTAAGTAAAGCAAAAGCTGCACACAGAAGCAAAGCAAAACAAGCAATTCATCCAGCATTCTCATGGACAGACAAGTGTTCAGTCATCTCCCCAAAATCAGGGCTCCATCACATGTGATGGTGACCTGGGAAGAAAAATGTCGTCACCCTGATTGTGCCCCCTTCCTTCTTCTTTCCTCAGCTTTATAAGCTGAGTATGAGGTCATATGGTAGGGAATATCCCTTGGGTCAGTTGGGGTCAGCTGTCCTAGATGTGTCCCCTCCCAACTTCTTGTGTACCCCCAGACACCTCTCTGGGAGCAGAAAAGGGCTCAACGCTGTGCGGTGTTTACACAGCAATAACTAAAACATCCGTGTATTCTCAATGCTAAGTCTTTTCTAGAAACATCTGACCACTTTGTATTTTATATTTTTCTTTTGGGGTGGGGGCATACAGCATAAAGAAGTCTAATAAAAGCAGGAATATAGCCTTGATTTGGTAATTTAAAATTTTCTGCTTTATAATGAAAGCTGCAATTCTGTCTCATTGTTTTGCAAGCAAACCACAGCTCATTCTTCTGAAACTTAGCATTCTTACTTTTGGAGGAGGAAAGACATTTTCAGAGAATTTGCAAGAGGAACCTGTTCATTAGCTTATAAGTTAAAATTAATTAAAAATTGGATTCTTTAAGAAATGTAACGTCTGTGCTCGCATTCTCTTCATCCAAATGATGTCAATAGGAGAATAGCTCAGACTTCAAACTTTCTGTATAGTTGCAGTTAATTGAATTCTTATGCTTGGGGTATTCTTGAAGAAATTAGGAAGTAATTAGGCTATGCTATTAACAATTGTATCTAATTGATCTGATTATATAGCCAACAAACAGGCCAAGGTCAACAGCTTATTCAGCTCTTAAGCCTCATGTGTTCTCAGAGATGATGCTCCATTCCCTCCTCTGTTATGGATTTGCTTGCTGGAGTTCTGCTGGCTGTTCTGCTCCGAGTTATGGCATTTTTTTTCAGGTCAAATCTATCTTTTGTCATAAAAAAGACAGCACTGCGTGCCAGGTTGGGCATCTGTGCTTGGGAGACTTTACATGGCCTTGTGCCTCAGTAGGCAGCACTGCTTCAGCTCCTCAACTCTACCCACAGTATGTTATCCCACAGCAGGTTATCCCACAGCCCCTTTGGGCAGGTCTGAACCAGGTCCCTGCTCGTAGGGCTGAACCAAGCAGGCAACTCCCAGTGCATAAACAAACTGTGTGAGTGGAAAGGGACGTCCCAGGCCTTCAGCTGCTGCTCACACACATTACCCAGCCACTAAAAAGGCATCCAAAAAGTAAAAGCTAAATTCAGTGGTAGAGTTTGGCTGCTTGCATGGCTGTAGCTCTGAGCAGCAGTTACAAATCCAGTTTAACAGGCCAGTGCTCTGACTCTTTGCATTGATCCAGCACACCGGTGGATTTGTTCTTAAAGAATGAAGTCAAAAATCCCTTTGGCTTTGCCAGGGTCTGGCTTTCACCCTGCAGAGCTACAAATCAATAGAAGCAATGGAAGGCAGAACTCACTGTAAATGCCTCTGAAAGGGGAGGTATGGAAAATGCAATTACCCAGAGAAGGAAATAACAAGACAAGCTTTTTTTATTTGCCCTTTTTTTTTCATCTCCTTTTCCTCTCTTGGTGGAGAGTGCTATTGCAGGAACAGTCAAGAAAAAACATTTTGAGAATTTTATAATTCTTCTAAGCTGAATACAGAAAATTTACTTACAGACAGAAGTACAAAGATGCAGATGTGTGACAACATAGTACTTTTCAGTACTTTTCAGAAACTAGTTTATTAGAAAAAAGCATGTATCAATAAAAATATGTATCCTAATGTGGGATTAGAAGAACATGACTCAGTTACTTCATGGTGCCACTGATAACCAAGCACCAGTGATAGTAGTGGGTATAGCACAATAATGGTCTTCAGGTGCCTTTAAAAATTAATTGCTACTAGGGTTGTGATGGCACCTCTTTAAGAACATTAATATGAAGTTTCATATTAGAACATGTATATTCTTATATAGATATATATTCTGGTATATATATTCTTAATTTTAAAATAATTTTAGTAAGGATCTTGGTTTCTTGGGTGCTGTTCTGCTTTGCCTTTGTACACAGGTTGCAGTGAGCTGCTTTGGTGTCGCTGTTCTTCACTCAGGGGTAGCTCTTCTTTGGTCCCTCTGGAAATGGAAAGAGAGCACAGGACACTGTTTTCTCCACATACATAGCTTGGTTCCTGCGTTTTAAATGCAGCTACCTCTGGGGTTAAACACGACAGCACTTTAACAACTTTCAGTTGTGAAGGATAGCTTCTGCAAGTCAAACTGATTGAGGGCTATCTGACAAGGGGAAGGGGGAAGCAAACACCATGAATTATAGATGGCAATCTGTCTATTTTACCATTACATATCCACAGTAGGAGCAGATTCATTCCTCTTGCACCTCCCATTGTGCAGTCATCCCCATTGTGCATTTATTTCCATTGTTTCTCCTTCCATGTATTGTACATTCAGACCCTGTCTCAACTGTACATTCAAGCTCCGTTGCAGGAGATCCATCCATGGGCTCAGCTGTTTCACAAACAGATCTAATAGCTGTAGTGTGCTCAGATGAGCATGATGGGTAATAGCAGAGCAGATTGAACTATATTGTCCCAGGAGTTCATATATTTTTATACACTCGTAGGGTACACATCATCTTGCTATGACAATGAGGCTAAGTCAAGCATCTCGGGAATGCAATAAAGCAGGTTACAATACCATTCTTTCACTCATTTTCAGTACACTTCCCCTCCCACTTTCTTTTAACGACGTTAATCAATGCCAGGCTGCTTTACACGCAATTCCCAAATCGTGGCTTGCTCTATGTTCTCCCTACTTCCTCCAGAAAAATATTTAGCTCTGATCCCTCCCGAAACAGGCTTCCATGGAGATAAAACTCAGAATTTGTTAAATATCAAAGAAAGTTAAGGACATGAATTTTAGTAGAAAAACTCCCAGCAATTCAGGCTTAAGAATGGCAAGGTTAATAATTCTTTCCCTCCCCAAGCCATGTCACATTATTAAGTGAAATAAAGCTGACAAAGGATGTGATATTCAAATAGCCAGCGTTCTCATTTACTGCATTATTATTACCATACACCTTTCTCATGCAGTCATGGCAGGCAATTAAGAGC
This sequence comes from Neopelma chrysocephalum, assembly GCF_003984885.1. Lineage (NCBI taxonomy): Eukaryota > Metazoa > Chordata > Aves > Passeriformes > Pipridae > Neopelma > Neopelma chrysocephalum. The sequence goes on from NW_020925669.1 coordinate 2,717,984, forward strand.
CCAATTATCCCCTCAGACACAGGCAAGGGGCTCCCCAGCATCTCGGAATAAGCTGTGGATGTTCTTTCAGAGGGTGAAGATGTGACCCCAGGTGGGTGAATCACAAACTTAGCCAAAACTGGAGAGCGCTCGTGTCCTCTCCCCAGTCTGTGTCCACTTAACCAAATGACAGCTGCATTCTTCTCCTGTCATCTGATGCTTTGTTTGGCTTGTCTGCTTCCAGTTTGGGCAGGGTAATACCCAGTGCATCAAGCAGGGAAATTGGCCCACGCTTTTCTTTCTATCTCCCACAGTAGTATTCCTGATCTCAAACATTTAAAATCAGGAGTCGAGCTTTGCAGTTCCTTAAATTCTTGAGGTGCTTTTTAGCAGACATGTATGGCATTCTTTGAGTTTGCATCATGTCTTGCTTACCTGTTCATTTTTATTCATTCCCCCAAGGTCTGAGAGGTGGAGGGAGACAGAGGTCCAGTGATTATGGTGCTTCGAAACTCAGTGTAAAAATAAGTATGAAATGCTCCCTTTATTCCAGGATTCCAGATGCTACTTTAAAAAATTGCTAAAAGTGGTAACATTTATGACACAGTGAAATTTACTCATGCCAACAACAACACACTGTAAAATGGCAAAGTCCATGAAAATCTGAAATTCTTTGTTCACACAGGGCACAGCCTCTCCAGGACTACAGACCCAAAAGAGCAGGTTAGACAAACTTTTGTCCATAACCACACAGATATAGCTGATCCTGACTTCTCACAAGAAAAATGAGCTCTTTCTAGGTGCCTTCGAGCCCAACAGTTGTGACAGTCTGAGAACTCAATTCCATTTTGTATTCAGATAGTCCTTCCCACCTTGAAATATCCCACTGAGTGCAGCAAACCATATATAAGGAAACATATCTTCCCAACACTGACATCCGTCCGTCCCGAGGTAGCCACAAGCATCTATCTTAATGACCCGCAACACCACCAGACAACAAATATCAGAGAGAGTCTGAGATGATGGGCTGGTGTAAAATGAGCCAGAGAAGGCTCTGTATAGATTTCACCACTGGAAAGTCAGAACCAGGGACAGAAAATCGTTACTACATGCTATGGAAAGTAAATGTGTACCTTGGAAGGCCAAATACTGCACTGGAAGTGGAGATTAATTGTAACATAGATGAGGCTTTAGAAAATTTATCTTAAGGTAAAATCGTCCTTAATGATATTGACTCCTCTCACAAGGGTGCTGTGAAGCTTTTTGTGATTGCATCAGTGAGGGTTCAGAGATGCTCCACAAGCAGAAGCCATAGGAGTACAACTCAGAAGGGACTCTGCCTTCATCTTCATGTCCCTAGTAATAAAGAAAAAGAGAGAAAAAGATAAATCTTAAAATGATGGAGAAATAGTCTAGTTTGACAAGTTGGCTGTGATTTCATCTCTTTCTTTTCTACCCTCTCTTTACTACACCACTCATTTTTTGCTTCTGGACCCAGCGGGACAAACACAGAAGTGTCAATTCCCCAGTTACATATCTCTTTTCCTCCCTTTATTAAAAGGAGGGCTTTGTGTTCAGGGTAAAACATATATCAGATCTGTACCAGACAGAAATTAAACCATATCCAGATTCAGGAGAACTCAGAGTAAAAGCTGAGCCTGAACTTGGTGAATATTCTCCTGAGCAGTTTTGCCAAAATCTTATTTGTCTAACCTCTGGCTCCAAAGTGACAGAAGCTTCCCAATACCATGAGGGTGGTCAGTCGAGGTTAGCAGGTTTTGTGAGACTTTTACTGGATATGGGACAAGTGGATACAAATAGACAAGGCAATGCTCCTTTGCCCATCTTTGATTCAGGCCACATTTTTAACATTCACAGTGGAGTTGGAGCAGTGCTTTAACCCAAACATTAGTCAATAAATTCAAATATTTCAATAAAGCCAACAGAGTCAATAAAAAAGTCAAATATGAAGATTTGAGACAAATAAGTGCAAATAATTGTCAATCTCATTTCCCCCTCCTTCTCCCTTTAGTGAACCCTCCCCACATGTTATAGTTTATTTCATTAGTAAGAAGAGGTACTTGGGAATTCTGGAGAAAGAAAAAATCTTGATTTTTTTTAGTGGTAAATTCAGTGTATGTTCAAGAAGACCTGCCTTCCCTAATCCCTTGTGCCTCACACAGCTAAGCCAGTCCTGGATCCCAGCTGCTGGCCAGAGCTGCCTTCATTACACTCTACACACTAGTTTTCTGACCACAGTTTTGTACCTCACCAGCTTCCCTGTAACCAGGCTGACTCTATCTTACTGACATCAAGGTATTTAGGCTTCTTGTATCTATCAGACATGGATTTCCATTTGGTCTGTTGTGCCTGAGATGGATGTGCAGGCTGCACTGCTTCAGTACTCTCCTCTGATTGTTAATGTTTAATTTCCAACACAGAAGCACTGGATATGTATTTTAGTTTAGTTTCGTTTAGTTTAGTTTTTTCTTTTTTAAGACCATCTGACTTTGTTTCCTAAATCAGATGTGACAGGCAGGGATTGCATCATGGTTTTAAAATCACTTGTTCACTCGCTTGTTGTGCTGCTGAATGTTTAGTTGGGCTGGAGCAGAGGCAGCACTGATTATATCCAAGCCCCACAGTTCCCCTAAGCAAAGAACCCAGCATTTTTCAAAACCATTTCCAAGCATCCAGTAGGAAGCTACATAGTGCATGTTAACTGGGCTTTGGGAAGGAGGGAAGATAGGGGAAAGAAATACGAAAGTGAACTGTAAGATACAGGAGAGTCACAGCAAGTCGGACTGAGGAAGATACTGTTATCTTTAAACTTTCATGTCTCGCTGTCCTGTTATCATTACCACATGATGCAATCTTAAAACATATATCTACTCCAGCAAATTAAACCAGCCAAGGCCCATTTTCTGGCCCACAGAACAAGAGACACAGTACAACTTTTATTCACATGTCTAAAATCTCTTCCACCCAGAGCAGAGTGAGTGAAACAGAATTTTCTCCAGGAAAGGATGCCTGGCCCATAACAATCTGTATAGCCACAACAGTCTAGGACTTGCTTTCATTTAGCTGATAGATAGAGACAAAATCCAGTATTAAGACCTTGTACCCATTTCAAATTTTGGGAAAGGAGAAAAAGCCCATCCAACTGTCTTTCATATCTGCCAACTTCTCTCCAACTTATATCCAGTATTAAGCTTTAAACTCAAGAAAACTCCAAATTTCATATGAGAACAGTTCCAAGAAGATGAAAATGTCATGGAAAGAAAGGATTCGTGTTGTGCTTCAATCCTGATTATTAAAAGAAGAAAGGAGCCTAAACCATATCCATATAGAGATTTGAAGTCCCAACTTACGGGTACCCTGGGCTTTATATTTCTTCCTGTTATAAAGAACTGAGAGCAGAATGGGACTGCAGCCCAGAAATATGCATATCTAGTGAAGATCAGAGATGTTTGAGCCTGAAAAATGGCTCTTTCATTGAAATCACCCTGTATAAAAAAGCCACTGTATGAGAATATCACACTGTGTCTTGCTCCTGGGCAGAAGAGTGTTAGAAAAAGGGCAGATACCCACAAATCTCTCAACAGGCAGAAAAGAATGAATTGTAGTGAGGGGCTGAGATAACAGTAAATTCAGAAAAAGGGAAAATATTATTATGGTAAAAACAGTTCAGGCAATGGACTGATGTGTGAGGGAATGGAAGAACCTCTTGGACCTCAGTTTTTCAGCTGGGGCTGGTCACTGTGTCAACACAAATCCTGCCACTGTGAAGAAGTGAGGTGCTCGGGTGAGCACCACCTAAACCTGCCAGCCCTGAAGTGTGCCTAAGCCACTCCCAGGTGCTGGATCTTTGCATCCCGGGGAAGCTGCCCATTTCCAAAAAATTGCAGAATTTACTACAGGGAGAAAAAAATGGAGCCCGAGTACCATTAATAGGATCTATGGCAGCATTCTGTAATACATCAGTCCTACTTATAACATAATAGCCATATAACTCATACAAGGCTCTGGCTCATGTGAGGCATGGAGGTCTACATTACACAGGGGAGGAATAAGCAACGCAGTCACATATCCTGTAGCTGGGTAAGATTGCAACACAAGCAGCAAGCTTTCCAGGCCTTAAATGCTGGAGGAAAGGACAAGGCATAGGAACAGTTTGATCTCTGATTTTTATGAAAGCTAGAGTATTTTCATTGCAGGAGAACTGCAGCAATTCTCCGCAAATCTGTCTGAGTATGTGTGTGTGATCAGCAGTAATTGTTAGTTGCCTTAGCAGTGAAAGTAAGGAATGAATCGGCGATGGGAACTAAATCTGCCTTTTTCTTCACTCAAGAGGTGATGCCATCAGTATCAGTGAATGGAGAGGTGAAATGAGACATATTCTCAGATGTGGTAAATTGCTGCTGCTCAGCTGAAGTTAAGGGAGCTATGTTCCTTTATACCAGCTGAGTAGATATTAAAGAACAAAAATATGAGGAAAACTTTAGTGTTACAGACCAGGTTTCTTTAAGGAATTAGAGAGCTCTGGACTTCCAATATGATAGCTTTTTTGCAGCCCCCAATTCACATGGTTAGTCATAGCAGGGTGACCAACTTCAGATCAGCCACAAAACATTTACAGTCTAAATCCAGTCCTTGATTTTTTTATTTATTTTAAGACCTGAATTCAAAGCTTTGGTCTTCTGGTACGGCGGGTGATGAACATTACAAGTAGCTACAATTGAACTTTTAAAAGATTTGAGCCTTTCAGAGAAAGCAACCTTTGCCTTGGAGACTCAGCATCAGACCTCAATAATTCATGCTTTTTAAGCCCAAAAGAGACTGGTGTGACAATCTAAGCTAGGCTGCTACATATAACAGGCCTTCAGACTTCTCTGAATTATTTCCCATTTCGAGTCCAAGAGTTATCGTCAAAGTAAAGCATGTATTTTTGAAAAACACCCAATCCCATTTTAAAGTAGCTAATGACAGGTTATCTTCTATAGTCCTTGGCAAAGTTTTCTAATAGTTAATTACTCTTAAAAAGTGGCACCTTATTTCCTCTTTGCATGTCAGACTTTGTCTTCTAGGATTTAGTTCTTTCTACCTCCCCATCCACTAAAATAAAGAACCCTGTATTCTCATATTTTTTTTCATAGAAAGTGATTAAATAAACCCTTAGTTTTCATTTTGAGGAGTAACTGGTGCTTTTGGTCTCTCCTGATAAAACTGGATTATGACAGATGTATGTAAAACTGAGTGTCTCAGGGAAGATGAACAGAGAATAGTCATTCACTGCTTCTACCACTGTTAACAGCTGGGGGCGATCAGAAAAAAATTGTCAGGCAGCACACTTAAAATGGATCCAGGGAAATTCATTTTTAATGGAACTAAGTCAGGTGGTGTAACCCTTCTCTGCAGAACAAGTAAATAGTCCCAAAAAGTCATTAGATGTGTTCTTCTTGCCATGTTTTCATCCCTTACCCCATATATCTGTTCCTGCCAATCCTACATCAGTGTCACATGTGCCTCCATTTATCTGTAGGTTTACATGTCTTGTGGGTCAGGTCCGAGCTTCAAATTGGGAAATGCTTCAATAACAGATAATGAAAAAGAAGGGTAAGTACCTTTAACAGGATTAGTTCTAGTATTTTCCAAATGTTCAAAGTAGCACAAATAGCAATGGCGAGGCTCCTTTCCATGCTCAGAATTTCATGGCTCAGGTCCAGCCCCCAAGATCTGAGTGGAGGTTAAAGCTTCAGTGGGAAGTTTGAGGTACTGAGTAGGAGGCGAGAATTATGTGCCTTCATGGACATGAGCTGCAGACCTATCCAGAAAGATATTGCTCGTGAATTTTCTTCTGCAGCATGGGGCTTCCCTTGAGGGTCCCCACTGGCAGCCTGGATCAGGTGTGAGTACACCTACATTGCAGCTGGCCAGAGTGAACATGCACAAGAGGAGAAGAATTAGTCTCATCACTCTCCATTTCCAGCCTGTGTCATGGGGAGCGTGTATTAGAGCAACAGAGGTTAAAAACTAGAAAGCCTACACTGGAATTAAGCCATAAGGTCTGACTGGACAGGGAGAGAAAGAGGGGGGTACGGATAATTGCACCCATAGGGCAATTAGAGTTACAAGAAGCAGTGAAGCTACTCTGCAGTCCCAAGAGTGTGATTAATTGGCACTAACAACCCCCTTGGAGTTGCCTTATTGCTATTATGAAGACAAGTCTTTATTTTTTATTTTATTACTTTTTATTTATAAATGAAATATTTAAGTGCATGACTTTGATCGCCAGGATCTGCTAGTTAGTGCCGGCTTCAGCCACAAGGTGCCAAGATTAAAGATTCATCAAAGGCAAAGGATTAACCCACCCTACTGGAATGCCAAATAGCTAGTCGGGAAGAGGATGCTGCACTAAAGCCCCGAGAAGCCCCTCTTTGCTTAGCTTGCTCTCTGGGGCTGTGGATTTGGAGTTTCCCCCTTGCCTCAGCCTTTGCTTAGCTCATTTACTCTTCTGTACCTGTAACTTGCCTAGGAGGAAGCGGTTGGTATCAACATTAAAAAATACAGGTGCTCTGCTAACACAAAGTGTTTTCCTTCTAAAGAGAGACAGTTGCAAAAGTGACATCTCCAATGTCTAAGGCTGGAACACAACCTCCTCTGTCTCAGCATCTTATGGAGAAAGGGCTCAGGTGACTCTGTAACTGGTGGTCTTTTCAAAACCAGTGAGAAAGGAGACACTAGGAACCCCATCATTTCTCTTAAGTCAGGATTAGCACATATCCACATTTTTCATTAAGTATCTCCTTTGTGTCTATGTGGGGATAGAATCTGAGGCTGCTGGACATTTGTCTGAGATTTCTGGGTGCTTTGAAGTATGGACATGTGCACTGATATGGTCATACTGATTGTGGACCAATGCTGAGGTTAACAACCAAGCTCCATGGCTGTAAAGTAATCCATGACAGAGCAATGGCAATTTGTTTAGCAGTCTAAATTTCTTTTGAATCCTTCTTCCTAACTTAAGACTGATGGTTTAGAGAACACACATTCACATGCCAAGATTCACAGAAGTAATTGATAGCTTTTTAGTCCTTGTTTTTATTCTCAGACATATTAGAGTGGCGTCACTATTATGAGAGTGTGTTTTGTGACTTTTGGAAGTCCAAACCATCACTGGAGTCTTAAGATGCAAATTTAAGTTATTCTCCCTCCTTTAAGCCTCCACCTGCTAAGTCCTAGCAAACACTAAATTGTTTCAACAAGTGCCCCCACCCCAGAAGGGACCACTGGAAAGCAAAGCTGTGTAAGCATCCACTCCCTTGCAACAGGGCTCAGCAAACCAGTTAGTTCACTGTTCAATTGAATGGGATTTGTCAAGACATGGAACAAATGGGGCAGGAGAGAAGCTGCCTTGGATGTACACGAGTTCATCCCAATAAGCTCTGTCTGTCTGACTACTGCCTGTCTGTCCCCCTACACCACTGTGACCCATTGCAGGAGGAGGATAAATACATCAACTTCTTCCTTCTCACTCCTCTCCTCTCCTCTCCTCTCCTCTCCTTTCCTCTCTCCTCTCCTCTCCATTGCTGCCAAATCAAAGTAATTGGCACACTTTTGGAAGACTAGATGTTTTTCTAGCATCTGGTTACGTAAGGTTCCCTTCTCTATTGCACTTCCCATCTCTCTTGTATGATATAGCTAAGGAGCCCAGCAATCTGCCTTCCCTGCCAGATACCATCATGCAATTGGAAATACTATTGTTTTCTTTAGGCAGATGGTTAGATCCTTTGATCCCTTCACTAAACTCATTAGAAAACCTGGCCTCAGATCAAACCTTAAAAAGAAGAAAAATTCAGAGGGAAAAATAAACCCTATGGTGATGAGGGTAGTGTGTAAGATGCTGTATAAAACAGAATAGAAACATTTATTTTCTCTCTGCCTTTGTAAGCGGGCTTTTTACTCTCTGCAACATTTTCTAATACTAATCAGATTACACTGGTCTTTGTACACATGCATGTATATGTGCATATAAGGATTTGTGCGTGTTTGTACATGTAGAAGTGATCAAAGGCATCTTCACTAGCTCCAGTCCATGTGTGGACTATAAGAACCTGGTATGGGACTTGCTGCACAGGACCTTGTACTCTTCTGTTCACTTTGCTATATGTTGGTAAGGGCTCTGCTGTGTTTCTCATTTTGAAAATAAAGGGTATTTTCAGTGATTTGGGCCATAAGAAGCAGGATGAATCGCAGCAAAGTGATAGCTGGCATAGTGTCTGTGCTTATCAGCCTTGGTCTAACCCCTCTACACCAGGCAATGCAAAGTGGGCACAAAGAGAGTGCCAGATACAAGTTATCAGTATTGCTCAGTGCCCCTCCCTTGTGTAGAGATGGATTTATCGGGCTGTGCAGAGAAAAGGTCCCAGGTGTGTATTTGAGAGAGGAGGTGCACACAGGAGGAAGTTGAGCACTACACTTCTGCGCTTCATCTTGTCTGTTGGAACAGACACACCAGGACGCCCTAAAAATGGGACCACTCTGATGTGACAGTAATGAACAACAGCATAAAGGGCCACCGATGTGTTGAAGCAGGAGATGTTGCAACACAGCCTGCTTTGAACAGAGCCTATTGACATAAAGTGAAGTGGATTTGTGTGACTTTGCGATTTGAGCTGTGTGAGAGTAGTGGTCTCCACACTTTCTCTTTTCTGCTGAAGTAGGGAGGGGAAGATGGAGGAAAATCCTAAGATCCCCTAAAAGAAAACGAATCCACCTCTCCCAGAGGCAATCAGTGTCTACCTGTATGGTACTGCCTTTCCCAGACTGAATTAAGAACTGCTAGACATCACCAGATCCCATCAGTGGGGGCACAGCCATGTCATTCTTCCAAAATACTAACCTACTGGGGTTTTCTCTGTAACACAGGGTTGGAGTCAAATGCTGTGACTGGACTTTTTTTTAATTTTATTTTTTAATGGATTGTATAATTTTGTGACTGTCAAGATGAACAAATAATTTGCAATGAATAATTTATCCAACAGATTTTGATTCTTTTGCAGCTTACTGAATATCCATGAGCAGACCTCGATTTCAGCTGGCTTATTTATTGTTTGAATTTATTTGACATGTTCCCCTTTCTTTTTTTTTTTTTTTTTCAAAAACACTATCAACCGATCAGAGACAGCTCCTGAAAAAGTTTGATAGTCTGCAACTGAAAGTAGTTGTAGCAGCCATGAATCAGGGAGTGGACAGTCCAATGTGTAGAAATTTCACTTGAGAAATTTGGAATTAATTCTCAGACCATTTACAGACTTCCAATGTGACCTTGATAAAGGAAGTTGGGAACAATGTCGCCACTAAAAAGCTGTCCCTAAGTGACTAGTCCAAGTTCTGAGGTAGGGAGGAACACGAGAATGACAAGCCTAGTGCAACACATCTGCCTTGCCTGATGATCAGTCTTTGGCTGTGGACAAGAGTATACGCCTAAAACAAAATGTAAAATCAGGGCAAGCAAGCAGTTATTCTTCCCTAAAGTATTTATCCCATCTCCCACAGTTTGTGGTTCAAAAGATTGCTGAGCCAAAGATGGTGTCTTTCTGTTTGGTAGCCCTTGATGTATTTTTGTTTCACATTAGGGGCATGAACCTGAGGCTGGGGAAGACATTGATCGCTGGTGTAAACTGTGTCTTATTCTATCACAGACTACCTGAGTTACCTTGATCCAGCCAATTAAGATGAGATTTATTTACCTGACCTAACATTGCCTATTTAAAAGAAAGATCTCAGTATGAGCTACCTTTCTAGCTAAAGATGGGGGTATATTCAGGTGGTGTGGTTAAGGGACCATCACAAACCCCCGAGACTGGTGACTGCCTGGGAGCATCAGGGTGCAGACAGAGCTCTGCTCATTACAAGAGGGAGGATGCTCCCCTCCTCCAGAGATTTTGATTATCCTCATGTCAGGGGTACATAACAAGTAAGTGGAACAAACAAACAAGGCAAGATAACACACTGAACAATACTGGGAGGGAACTGAATCCAGGATTACGTCTGGCTTTGCCCATGAGAGGCAGCAGTGTTTTGAAGGCATTGAAGCAAAAGGTAGATTTTAATTCAGGTTCTTTCCATACACAGACTCTCTGCTGAGATGAAGGAGGTATTTTAATCCCCTGGGAGCAGAGCTATCAAATTGGCTGGATGGCTCCCTCTGTCACAAACAGAATATTTTATGCAATGTACCCACACTCTGACCGGTTATGGTAAATCAGCTTTTTTTTTCTCTGATGTTGTGTGCAGTTTTAGGTTGTTGGGTGGAGGGAAAGAGGGAGGAATGACTGAGGTGAACAGAGATGTAAAACGCTTTCTTGTCCAAAAGACAGGAATAACTGCTTGTGAACAGGTGGGATTGAATAACACTTGATGTAAGATCTCTACACTGGCTGTTCAGGGTAGCCCTGAGAGCTCAAGACCAGGAAATCACCCTCTGTGCAGATAATGAGCCTTCAAGAATGGCCCAAGGTGTGTCAAGTGTACTCCAGCCACACTGCACAAGACCTCACATGCCCAGGGATACCTGGAGGGCTAGAGTGCTACCAGGCAGGCCCAAACAAACTCTCCACAGGCAGGCAGTCCGCGGGAGGTGGAGTGTGCCATGTTTCCTGCTGCTCCAGATGGTGCCCTTTCAGAGTAATGTAGATGTAGCCACTGAGGTCCTGCCGAGAGACAGCCCTCTCCTGCTGGGCAGCTGCACATGAGATCAGCAGTGCTTTCCAAAGAACTTGTGCACTGGCCAGTCTGCCCTTGCTCCACTCAGGGGGACTTGCTACCAGCCCTCTCCCTGGGAGCAGGATCAGGACAGCACAGGTTGCTCTTGGGAAAGAAAAATGGCCCTGTCGGCTTCAAAACATGAGATCCTCTCATTCAGGGGTCTGTTTTCACAAGGACACTCCTCCCTTCTGCAGAAGGAGGAGGGAAATAGCAGATTTTATTCTTATCTTGGGGCAGAAGGCTGGGGGGGTTTCTTGAGTAAACACCGGGGTGGAAATACTGGCCATTGTCCTTTCTCTACTGACAACAAAGAGGACTATTTGCACCAGAATCACAGCTGGAGTTCTCCAGCCTTATATGGTTTTCAGACTCCCTGTAGGCTCAGATTAGAGATGCCAAACTCAGTGTACTTTCTTCTCTCTTTCCTTGTCTTTCTGGACTCCCATTTAGTTTTATTTTAACATCTCAAATGGCCAGAGTAACTCAAGTCTCCTCAGCACTTCCCTCTACGCCCTTCTCCTCCTTGAACCATCCTTCTTTGCATGTTTTTCTATCTATAAGAAGTGCAGGTGCGCTCAGTGACCCAACCATCCCTCCAGCACAAGAAGGCACTTTTCTTCCAGGCTGGTGTATTTGTTTTGGAGGTTGTCTTGATTCAGGTGAAAGTGTTTGTGGCCTGAATCTATCAGCTACTCAGTGTTGCTCAAATTACTTTCAAAAAGTAATTTGTTGCTGATTCCCACATCCAAAAACTTATTGTCAATCTCATGTTCTTGGTGACCGTCTCAGTAAAAGATAGTCACGTATCCAAAATTAGAACCTGGCTGTTGCAAGCTCTGGGGAAATAAACCTGAGGTGCAAATGAAAGAGAGGTGTTTAGAGACAAATACAGTCTGTTTCCAGTGCTCTCTGATGACTTGCTAGAAAGAAGTCTCCATGCTTTCTGGCCCTTCAGCAATATTCCTAAGCAAGTTATTCATTGCAAGTGTCATCCTATGGTTTTCTCCCCACTGCTCTCAGATATAAAGACTCATGGTCTTATTTGCCCGTGAACATAGTCCAGGAGCCAGAAGATATGAGGGGATCAGACAGAGGGATGACCATATGTATATCTATAACAGGGTTTGAGGGAAACTTCTGCCAATCCACTTGGGGCAAGATTTATCTTTCCTGATGTCCTAAAAACCAGATGTCTAATTGGAGTTAGTCATGCCAGGCTTTTCTTATAAGAAATACAGAAGAACAGGCATCTCCAGAGGTCATTTCGTTGCAGCCAAAGATAAGTGTGTAAGAAAAAATATACTAATTGCCCTCAGGATATGTTAATATATCCAAAATAACAACAAAGGAAGCTTAGACATCTGACTTTTAAACATCCTCAGTTGGAAAAGGTGGATAACACACCCTATTGGAAAACCTAGTTGTCCAAACCAAAGGAGTTCTAGGCAAAATATTGCTTTCAACATATTCCCCAGTGCAAAAGATACCAAGTGGAAATTATGCCAAAATCTTCCTTCAGTATTGAAATATATAGAGAGATAAATATATGTATATATACATACAAACACACATATATGTATATATATATGTGTTTGAATTGACTTGGGTTACTGAAAGAAGCTTAGACTATTGCACCAGAAATGTACTAGAAATGTGTGAAATGCAAACAAAGCTTCAGGGAAGTAGGGAAGAAAAGGTGATTATCATAAAAAGGCCAAAATATGTAAAAAGTTAATGGTGTAGTACACCATTCTAGTGTTCATACAGTTATGAAGATGGAAAGTCTCATGAGCCCGAGCTGAGAAACACTTCTTTCTTATTCTTCAGTTTTGTTCTTAGAGAAGTTTAGCAAAAATATTGCAGCTTGACCCCAACTCAGTAAATGGAAAAATTTCTGAAATTTCCAGAACTTAACTCATTCCTAATTTTCCTGGTTTTCTTTAACAATTACCTCTATTCCCAGAGGGTAGCAGCTTCACTGCCTTATAAAACATTTCTGGTAGGCATTACAGATAGATGATGAGTATTATGCTTTCCGTTGGTGATACAAATTTTCAGTTAGAGCAGGGTCTTTTTTACCGCACAAGATTAGGAAGTTTTTCTGAAAATCACACTTACTTATAACTGGAGGAAGGGAAATGTGTCTTCAACAATATTTGGACACTTTGTTGGAAAAACTTGTCCATTAAAAGGCTGGACTTTGATTGAAAAAACATGAGTGAAAATGGCAAAAACATGTACATAGAGTCTGTGCTGAGGGAATTACAGCAGTAAACTGTAGAGCTGAAGCAATGTGGACCCAAGGTCCATCACTTATGCTTAGCTTGTGATGTTGGCATGCTGGAAGTATTTATATATATCACAGGAGCCAATATGGAAGGGGGAAATGCCTTCTCTTCTTCTTTTCATCTTAAAACCCAATAGGTTATTACTGCTCCTGCTGACATCAGTACTGGAAAGAGGCAAAACAAAAACCCCGCTCAAGGGCAGTGCTCAGCTCTCTCTGGCACAGCCAAAGTCTATCTCTGTCTGTCCTCCCAGCAAGAATTGACCTTGTCATTTAAAAATCAAAACTATTAAAATCCACCAGTAGCATTTACGCTGCTGTATCCCTCCATCCATCTCAGAGGGTCAGGGGCCACTCATAGTACTGATCTGCTTAATCTCTCTGATAATGCAGAGCAGACCTGCCAGCCAGCACCAAAAATAAAGATGGTTCTCCTTTACAGTGAAGAAGTTACACTTGCAGGGTGAAAATGAGTGAAAAGCAGAACAGACTTGTCCATTGTGGAATGACCCAGTTTGTCACAGGCTGTCTGTTCTTTTGCAGGTGACAGAGGTTTTTGGCCTGATCCAATATACTGACCCAAACTTACTGTTGCTATTTTCATTTGCCATCAGTGTCTTGCCCCAGAAGAAGCTCCACTCCCTGCAGCCCTAGTTCCAAGTCTATGTTCATCAGGCGAGCAAGGAGGAAATTTGGGAGGGAACCAAAGTAGCTTTGAGGCTAAACAGGATTTATGTGAGTCAAATTAAAGAGCAGTAGGAAGTTGTACCACCTACTGACCCCTTGAAAATGCTCCTATAGCAAAAACTGTCCTTGGTTTTTTTCTTACTGATCAGAAAAGCTACTTTTCTCAGACAGGGCTATTTTGTAAACCACACAAAAAAAAAAAAACCCACCCTTCCTCTGAGTTTTGCTTTACTTGTACACTTCAAGAAACATGCTCTTTATGTTTCCAAAAATGTGGGAGTATGTACATATATGTACCTTGCACAGTATCATCTCCCCTGCATAGGAAGAAGCATAAGATTGGCCTTGTTCCAAATCATGTTGAACACGCCACCTGGAAGGAACAGAGACATCTGGAAAATCATTCCACAATCTCTGAGGAAATTACAGGAGAAATACCGGATGATTGGAAGAACAGCCCTTTGTGGGATTCTTACTTTATCAGCCAATTTCACTTAGATTTTTTTTTTCCTAAGTAGCATATGTTCAGAACTTTAATAAGAAATCTTTGAGTTCTGCGGGGTTTATTTATTTGTTTATTTAATTTTCCTCGTAAATGAAAAAAGTTTTAGACATTTCAGAGGTAGAATGGCAGAGGGTGGGGAAATAAAAAAGAAAAGAAATATTTAATAGTTCACATGCTAGAGTACAATAGTGGAAAGGATCACTCCATTGCCTGGCCTGTGGAGCAGATTCACAGAGCCCACAAGTCTTAACATGCCTGAACTTAAGAACTTCAATTTTAAATATCTCTAATGGAATTAGGTGTCTCTGTGTAAAATGTTGGTAAAGATAGGTGTGTTATCCCTCCTCAGTCACTTAGATATGGGGAATTGCATGGTATTTAACTTAGATGCCCCTGGCAATAACAGTTAAATTCTACTCTTCCCATTGCTGTTGTGTGGTGAATATCAGAGAAAACATTACCTGGGGTCATGGAAGCATCTGAGGAATCCAAGTGATGTAAAATGTAAGACAATCACAGGGATCTCCACTTAAGCCTTACATTTGATTCTACACTTAGTAATTCCTACAGTTTAGCAGGCTTTCTGCATTATGTCTATTCAGCTCACCTCAAGATTTACCTAAATATTCTGGTATCTTCTGGTGCTGTTTCTGATTGACTCACAGTGCTGTTCTGGTTTGTATATCTTTGCTCCAGTTACCTGAATAACTTTCTGACAGGAAGTTCATATTATACCTCTATATCTGAGGCTGGAATCACACTCAAGAGTGAGGAGTCCCACTCTTTCCACTGGTAATAGAGAGAGTGTGCATATTTCAATTTGTCTTTGTTCCAAATTGTTAGATGTTTGTGTCAGGTGAAAAGAGTTTCAGAGATTCTCATGTAAAGAGTTTGGACTTTCTTTTAAAGCCGGTGGGGATGAAGGAAAGAGTTCATTAACCAAATCAGACTTTGATCTAACCCCTCAGCAAATTCAAGGCTTATTTTCCTTCTCCAAGTTGTCCATCACTCACACAAACACCTCCTCAAACTTTAACCACGTTCATGGCACAGCAAAGGAACCAGGTGCCATATCCATCTCCAGTGTTTTTAAGGAACACATTTGTACCAGCAGCAAGAACAGACACCTACTCTGGAAGAAGAGAGGATGCCTTAGTCTGCAGCTCTGCTCACTAACATGCCCATTGTGTTCCTTGCAAACTCTGAAACCTGGAAGAACAATGTATGGACTGGGACAAATGCTAGTCTTTATGTGTCACATAGCTGCTGACACAAAGCCTTGGAGAAGGGAATCTGCCGTGTGGAGGTAGGGAATAATGGCACAGTTGTAGGATGAAGTACTTTGGACAAGGGAAAGGCATTGGAATCCTTTATCCTCTGTGAGGAAACCCAAAGGAAGCAAGAGAAAGGGTGCTAGCTGAACAACTCATCCAAAGGACAGTCTTTCTCAGTGCACAGGGACCCTCCAGTAGCAGAGGTGTGAGCCCATTTAAGATGACACCAGCCATTGAGGTACACACTCCTTTTGGCAAAGCTCTTTTCTTCCTTTCCTCTTCCTTGACTTTGACATTCAGTTCCTTCTAAAATAAGGTGGAAGCATCTGTTATCTCTTTCATTTAATTTGTAAATACACTCCCAAAGGGCTGGCAGAGCACATGCAACCCTGAGAGGCTGTTAGGGTGTCAGTCCTCGCTTCCAAATTCAGGAATGCAGGCTCTTGTCCACACAGAAGATATACACTCCATCCTCACAGGAGCCTGCCCACTGTACATTTGCTGAAAAGGCACTTAAAAAGGAGCTGGGAAAATTTGTCCACATGCCTGGTGTGTGGAGGTGGCTGAGGGGCAGCTGTACACATGCCTCAGATGCTCTTGTATAGCTGGACACAGGGAATAACACACATCTCTACTGGGCTCAAATGCGTTACATCAGACATATTTGGCCCAACAAGCTGTTACATTGTCTGTGAACTACAGTCATATCTGTATTTTAGACAAAATTAGTAACGCAAAAAGCCCACCCATTTATTCTTACTAGCTTGCATGATAAAGATTATTAAGCATGGAGGGAAGGGAGAAGACAAAATTTGGGAGTACGTAAGCACTTACTCAGGTGCATTCCCTTTGCCATATTATTACTTCAGTCCTTGGACTGCAGTTCAGTCATTTACTCCATCCTTGAGACCACAAACTTGCCACCAGCTTATGTGGTCATTCTGCCCCGCAGCAGACTGTTAGAGGCCTCAAGGTTTCACCCATGATTGTTATGATTACTATAAATTATCTTTCTATTGCACATTGAAATCCTCAGACACCAAGCACCTACAAAATCATGTTTCTTTCAGCAGCAGGTGCAGGCTTTCAGTTCCTGAACTGCCTCTTACGGCTGAGAAGACAGCTGAGACAGCCATCTGGAGACGCGGCAAGCAGCGTACCTGGTTCTCCAGCTCCTCGGCTCTCTCACTGTCTTCACGCCTGACAGAAACAAGTCTTTCCTCTGCCTGGCAGCACACAGACCTCGTGGGTGACATGGCTTGTTCTTCTGGGTGCATTCCCTGCCACAAATCCAGAGGCAGCATCTTTCACTCACAGATTGCACTGACCAAAATTGGGGCCAGAAGTCTGTTTTCCCGTTCTTTAACACTAATTAGCAAACCCTTGGAAAATGTCCCTCTTCCTTTAGAAGTGGGGGAAATACCAAATCAATATAGACTCTGTCATTTAGCTCTTGACCATTTTTCCTTTTTGCCTTGATCACTTTTCATTTTCGGTATTAACTGAGGGTAGGTAGTGCTGATGGGACATTTTGAAAGAACCGTGTTAATCACCTATTGACAATGTCATAACGTGTTTCATAACATGTTGCTATGTTTGGTTTGCCCTGGGATTAATCTTCATTCCTCAATCCTAGCACAGGGCAGGTGACTGAAGCACAGAAGCACGGGGCAGCTTGCCCAAGCTGAGCCACCAGGAAGGTGGCTGAGCCGGTTTTAAAAGTCAGGAGTTCGAACCCCTCAACTTGGTCAAGCACTTTGGTCCCCTAAGCTCTCACCTGTTTACTTCAGTTTGTAACCTGCCTGCTAGTCCTACCAAAGCCAAAAGCCCAGTGGACATAGGAGGAAAAACCTTCACGCATCAGTGTATTTGCTGCCCTGTCCCTCCTTGCAACCAAAAAACATATTGCAATAAGCATGTAGAGACAATCAGCACCTCTACAGATAGGCCTCCATACCAAGAGGGATTTCATCCTTGCCTGCTGCTCTAGGTTGGGCTGATTGGCAAAGGTAGGTAAATCCTTACCCTTTGTTTAACAAGATGGAAGAGTGGTGGAAAGCAAGAAACACCCACAGCCCTCCCAGGTACGAATGCTCAGGCTGATTCAAGCCCTTTCAAGTGGTTTTGTCTCCAGCGATTTGCACTTTCCTGCCTCCCGGCCCTTTCCCACATTCCCATTCCTGCTCCCAACTCGGTCTTGCCAAGTCCTTCCCCCGCTGTTATTATTTGTGAAGCGTGAGGAGAGTTATGACAAGGGAGGGATGTCATTAAACCACGCCGGGAGGAGATGTCAGTCGCCATGCAAACATCTTCCTGACACTCCACTTTCAAACGATTTCAGAAACTGCACTCAGATGATTTCAGGTTGGGTAGGCCTGTCAGCTTGGATGGACGACACGCGTTGCTCTGGTGCCGGAGACAGCTCCGGAGCCTCTCAGCCGGCTGTTGCACACACGCGTACGCAGCCCCGTCCCCACACACACACACACAACTGCACATCATTATTTTTATGCCACTCCAAGACAGATATCCTTGAATGCCGCTGGAAGCGTCAAACTTTCACTGCCAGAGAAAGCTTTAACATTTAGAGGGTTCTTGTGTAATGCAAATGAACCGGAAAGGTAGGAAGGCATCCCAAATGCCACTCAATGCATTTATAAAAAGATAAGGTGACTTTGTCCTACCCTGCCATATCACTTCATTACCAAGTGTCAAGAAAGAGCCTGGCAGCTGGATTGGTTGATGAAATCACATGACCCAAATGTTATCTTGCAAAAACACATGAAATTACTAAGCTTGAACAGCAAAGAAGTATAAATATCCCTACAGTTTATTTCTAACAACCATTAAAAGACTATGTATCTCTTTATTTCCTTTCATTTTTTCCTCCCATTGGGGTGAAAAAAGAAATTTCCCATCTAATTTATAATTCAAGATATTTTTCTATCTAATATATTTATGTTATTTTCTTCAATATCTAATTGAAGTGCTTTGTTAATGCATTATTCATTTGATCTTTGTTTTCCATCCTTATTGTTAACTTCCAATGCAATTTTAATAGGCTCATGGTCAGAGATCAGGGTGGCAGACACTTTGATGCCGTGTTAACTCACTGGCAAAAGGGCAGGAAGGAAATGTGAGTAAGGAAGACTTTAAAGCCATCATTTCTGATCTACATCTGAGCTGTACCATGTTGGCATGTGCCAAATTTTCACAGGGGCAGATTCCCTGGCTTTGCTGTGGTAGCCAGTTAGGTGTTTGAGTGTCACACTACCAGTAAGCAGAAAGAAAAATGTAATAACTTGAGCTTCTGCGGGTGTGGGACATTAGCGAGTGCTTGCTGAGGTCTGTGGAAATAGCACATTCTGCTGCTCTTCGACCTTTCAATGTCTCTGCTGACTCGCTCACACAAGTAAACAGAGGTGGAGGTGATGGATGTGGCGTGTTAGACAGGCAAATGGGCTGGTTTTCAAGATTTTCTAGTGCCTGGGCTGGTGCTGCACAACCAGGAGTGCACAACTAAACTCAAGTAACACGCTCCTCTGTAGGCTGTGACTCAGCTACTGGACAACACAGTCTGCTGTGTGCCTGACCAGGACCAAGTATGGCCTTTTTTCTCAAGGCACTGGGATCTCAGAGGGGGCTCCACCTGCTGAATGTCTCCTGGGCATGAATTTTTTTATGCAGTCACTCATCAACCCACAGCTAAGCTGTCTTCCACAAGAAAAAATTCAGCATTTCTCTCTTTGCTGAAACATTGCAGCCCAACCCTGTTGAGACATGAAACATTCAGGTTCAGTTCTCACTCTAGCCAAAAGCTTACTTTCAGTTTCATGCTTTTCTTCTCAGCTGATCTCAACAAAGACATTTTGCAGTAGACAAAGGGTTAAAAACAGAGGAGAAACTATAATTCAGCCTAGGAAAATAATTTATGGATATTTTTGGCATTTCTGGATATCAGCACAGCTGTAGCTCTGTCTTATCCATGAACAAATATTCTTGGCCTAGACACAGGCTCACATAGCCCCTTAAAGGTCTTCTGCAGGAAGGAGTGCATGCAGCAAGCAACGCTAAGCCGAGTTTACAACTGCTGCCCACTGAAAGTTGGCATGGGCAGGTAGTGGAAGTATTAAGTGATAAAAGACATAGAGCATTGAAAGTGACAGGCAGCAGATGTAAATAGAGGTAATTTCGTGCAATAACCTACCAAATTCCATTTTAATGAACTTAGCTCTCCAGTCTCCATGAGACGAGACATTGCTAGACAAGAGAGAGTGAGAGTGAGGTCCAAAAATAGTGTCATGAAGACAGAGGCTGCAAAAAAGTTGCAGCAGGAATCCGGCAGAGCGCACGCTCCTGTGAGTAAACCCACCAGCCAGCTTCGGTTTGCACTGGTGACAGGAACGGCAGCAGCACCAAGGATGCCTAAGGAAGAATCTGTACTCACAGGATGATGTAAGGGGAGACATGAAGAATAAATTATGCACTCCACATTCTAACAAGGAACCTGGCAGCGGATGGTGGAAATAAGGGAGATCTGTGGGGACGATGTTTGCCTGGTACCAGTGTGCCTTTGACTTCCTTCTTTCCTTTGTTTTCCACATTTATTCTTCTTGAATTAACTCATGGAAGAGAAACAGATGCCATTAGGATTAAAAACAGCATTTTCTGTAGCTTGAAACTAGTGCTTTAGTGGAGGATGTCAGCATTTCCTCTGAATTGCACAAATCAGTGGTATTGTAACAAGGCTATTGTTTATAGATTTTTTTTTTATTAGCAATTCTTCAGGTCAGTTGCTTACAAATGTTTTTCAGAAAAAAATGGAACTACTTTAGAAATTCTCTCTTGTCTAATGATACATAATTTTCAAAACTTGTAAATAAAATATGCCAGGTGTTCTGGAATTTCACACTGAAATAAAGCTCCATGTTTTCTGGAACACAAATTCCTGACTTTGATTCCCTTTCCCTCATATTTGACTGACAACCATTGACACACTGTTGTGAATGAAAAGTTTCTGTCTATCTGAACTCAACGGCCTCAGACTTTCCCCTAGATGATTCATGTTATTCAAATGATCAGAAATCTATAAATCTCAGAATGGAAAAATGCAGAAATGGCATCTTCATTATTCTTCTGGTTCTTCTTTCTCATCAAGAATATAAAAGTCAGATTTTCCTATGTAGTTGCTGCTTCAGATTCAGCATTTTCATCCTCAGTGTTTGAAATTACTTCACGTTAATCTGTGCATGTAGTTAGAAGAGATGGCCGTGAGATCTCTGTTAGAAAATATTTTTGTACAAAATGCATCAAAATATTCTCATATAAACTCTTTCTATCTACTTCAGAACCACGTTGACAAGTTTGGTTCTGAATACAGGGAAGAGTCACAGTACAGCTGACAGGCTTACTGTGGGGAAAAAAAGCAAACAAAATGAAAACATCAGTGAAAATATTATCCATGTCTCTGGAAAATGTAATTTTAACTCATCTTCTATCTGTTGTGAAATCAACTGCTTTAATAAGGCCACATTCTTCTAAATCTGGACAGCACTGGAAAATTAATTTTTTATCTCAAAATAGTTTTGATGGAAAATTTTCAACCTACCCTGAAACAGCAAGTGTGGTGAGACAGTTCTCTTAGCCGAGCCCCTGCTTGTGCTGGGTCATTCTTAAATGCCGTTAATGGCAATGCAAAAGAGTCCTAGGTTTGACATGTAAAAAGGGAAAAATCATCAGAGGCTCCATGTGTGAACAGAAAAGGGATTTCCTTGCTTTCCCCGTGGATCTGGTCCTTTCTCAGGGTTCAAAAGAATTTGACTACATGGTGGGGAAAAATCTTTCTAGCATGAGAGAAGGAGTAAGAGGGGGGAACAAAAAGACATAGAAAAGGAAAAGAAAATTCTACTTGATTAGCTTCTTAGCATCAGTTGGATGTGACAACTCTTTGAATATGGATGAAGTCTACAAGAGGGATCATCTGCCAGCAGTAGTTGTTACCAAGGAAGTAAGTGATGCTGGAGGTCGGAGGGCACCTGTCTCGCCAGCTAATGAAAGAATTGTGGGAGACAGAGCTTTTCTATCTGATTAATATAAGGGCTGTAATTCCTGTCTTTCCCACCCCCACACCTTCTCTGGTCTCTCTTTGAAAATGATACCATGGCTATTGTTGTTATTGTAAGTAGGATGTGAAAGAGACTGTCCTAGGAAGAGCTTTGCCTCTCTTAGGTGATATTTTGACCAATAACTTCTGCCAATCTCATCCTCCTACTCAGATTCTGGAGGGGAAAAGCAACTCTTTTCTTTAATCTCTGCCAGACTTTTTTTCCCAATCATGCTGGGAGCTGAAAGTCACCCTTGATTTTCAAGGGGGAGAAATGCAGTTGGTAGAATAGATTGATTAAGCAGGAATGAATATAGGGGGGTGGGAGTGTTAGAAGAAATTACTCAGGAATGCTTTATCCTTAAAGGCAACAAAGACATTTTAGGATATAAAAGTTTTTGTAGACCCTCTGATCAAAGAGAAAGGTAATACAGTACCTTTTATCAAGCAGTGGCCAGTGTATGTATAGCAGAAGTATATAAAAATCAGGGGAGACATTACGAGTGTTCTGAGGTATGTCTTCTCTGTTTAGGGAGCTTCTAATACGCATAGTTCAACCATACCATGGAAAAAGTTTAAGTCCTCAGCTATATCAACATAGGCAAGAACTTCATCCGTATCACTGTAGGTGCATTCCCTGTGCACAATGAAAGATGCTTGTATGCTCACACTGACAGTGCTAAGCTCTCCTTCAACCAACAAACAAAAAAAAAGGGTGCACATATCCATGCTGCAGACAGCAGTAGTTTTTGGCCTCATCCATCCCCCAGATCATATCTGGATGAGGTTCACAAGAGTAGTGACCAACACTGTGCTAACAACAGATTTTTGTCAGTCATAGGATACTGCCTCAGCCCATTTTTCTCACCCAATTTACTGTAGATGTAACCTAAAAAATCGGGTAGTTAGTCCTCCTTTTAGTTGTCCTGAGAACGCCACCCCCACCCCTCCACAAATCCCACAGGCGCAAAGAGACCTTCAGGCGGAACCATGGACACAGACCAAAAACTGGCAATTTGAGGGCAAAGTCTCTGAAAGTCTGACTTGAAAGCAGATTTGGGTATGTAGCATCATACACTGTACACTGCACAGCAAACAAAGGAAGACAGAACATATAAGAAAAAAGAGTTCAGAAAAGAAAATGGACCTAGGACTCATAGGGGTCAGCCTATGTTTTCCAAGGCAAGGCATAAACCAGAGCCTTCTGGTCCCAGGAAGAAGGTCCCTCTGGTTATCTCAACTGCTGTCACTCTCTGGCTCAGACTTTCTCTCAGATGCAAATTCTTTACAGAAGCTCATCCTTTCAGGGCATAAATCAGTAAGTTTCAGTACAGCTATGGTGGTTTTCAAGAGCAGATAACTTGGCCTACGTATTTCACAGACAGACCAAAGGTTTTGCTTGACCTCCCTAAAGCAGTGCTGATTTGATCCTCTTATTTATTTACCAAATAAATGCCAGTCAGTGAATTTAAAATGTTGTCAGAGAGGATGAATCTATACACAGGTCTCCCATAGCAGGATCAGGTTTCACAGAGTTTAACTAATATTGAGGACAAGACATTTTCCCTTCCACTAACAAAGGAAAGAGACAGGGAGTCTGGAACTTCTCCATTTTTGAGCTATCACTCAAAAACTTTGTTACACCATCAATCAATACCATGCAATTGAGAAAAGATGCATATAACCAGACAGTTACTCCCATGACAACATCCAAACATGGATGGTTATATGAGGCTGTAGTGAAAGACACACCTATCCCAAGGTATTGTGACTGAAGTGTCCTTCTTCAGATCTCTGTGAAAGGTACAGAGAAATGCCTAAAACCCCTTGCTCCAACCCAGGTCCACCAAAAAGTTATCAGTCCTGTTGAGGCTGATATAGTTTAATCTCCAGGTATAATATTTTACTGGCTCACACTTTCAAAGATATTGTAGCAGAGTTTATTAACAGAATTTACACTCTATTGGTGTGAAAGACTTCACTTGCCACCTGATAAAGGCAAAAGCTGGAAGAGGGTTATGGATTGCATTTTGAAGTGGATTTTATCTTTTGCAAATATATATATGTGTAGTTTACCTCTTTTGAGTGTGTTTTCTTACGTAAGTGTGGGTGGTGGGGAGAAAAAAAGCTGTTTATATCTTACTTCTCATTTTTCTATGCATTTTAAAGTATTGATAATATTAAAAGAATGAAGATGAGTTCAGTGGAGAAGGGATGCAGCTAATAGTGTTTCCTCCACAGAGTAGGTATTTGTAATTGCAAATAAATTGTGCACTATTGTGCACATTTGGTGCCTCTGCCCATAGGCGTTCAATCTGAAATTAGAAGCATTTATTTCCATGTGCTGTTGCACAGCCAGCTTTAGGGGAACCATAGCCTTGTAAGGTTCTACATAATCCTGTTAGCATCCTGAACAGCTTTAAAGAAGAAACTCACTTTTAAACTAGTTGGTCATGTTTAATATTCCCCAAATTTTCCCACATCTAAGACATGTAATTAAAATGCAGATCCTTCCAAAGATCCTTCCAAGTCAGTCAAGGCTTGCAATATAGAACATGGAGCAAAAAGTGTTTTTTTAGGGGAAGTGTGACTTGGCTGAAGGTAGATGACTATCCTATGACAAGACTTTTGCCCTCGACTTTGCAGAGCAGACACCTGTTAACTACAGGAAAGCTAAGGGCGATTATCTCAGATAAAGGCACGTTTATAGTAAACACTTAAATTTCTTCCAAATGCATCCCATCCTTTCAAAAGCAAAATTCTAAATCTGCATAATATTGAAGTCAATATTTAGTTTTCTTTCCAGACATAACAAAAATGCTGTTCAGGATTACAAGTGAGGAAGGATTTTGAACAAATCATTTATTCACTGGGGAAAAAAATAGTTAAGGATTGAATGAAAATATATGCGTGCTCCTATCAAATAATAAGATACCACAATCAGTTTACTTGATTGAAAATATGAAAAAATTTGCTGATGAGGTATTTTTTAAACAAAGCTATTTCTTTTCCTTTTTCTCAATTTCCTTTATTAATCTGCTTGCTTTTGATGAAAAGGGAATAAAACATAACAAAATTAAAAGTTGTTACATTTTGGATGAGGAGAGACACTCTTGCAAACTAGAAGTATTTTTTTTAGTTATTTTGTTGATGTGCATTTTGGACAGTGAAGTAAACAGTGCTCAGACACACCTCAGTCCATGTGTATGACTACCAGCACCCATCCACAGACCTGGGGAACAGCTGCATCCCCAGGGCAGCCTTTAAGGATAGTGAAGGTCAGGGGTGTGCAGAGTCGGGGAAGCCAGGCTCAAACAGATATATTAGATATATTAGACATTATATTTAGATTGGATATTAGGAAAAATTTCTTCATTGAAAGTGTGATCAGGCATTGGAAGAATCTACACAGGGTAGTGGTAGAATCACTATCCCTGGAAGTGTTCAGGAGGTGTGTGGATGTCACACCTGAGGGATGTGGTTTGGTGGTAACATGGTGGTGCTGGGTTAACAACTAGACTCAATGATCTCAGAGGTCTTTTCCAGCCTAGACAATTGTATGATTCTATATGGATGCTGAGTGGATAGCTCTGAGATGAAAAGAAAAATCATTCCCTGGGCAGTTTTACCTATCAGTTCCCTTCCCCATATGAAGGTATAGTTTGCCACAGCAGATGGGACCAGTGATCCATCCAGTCAGGTACAGTGCCTCCAGCAGTGGCCTGTGCTTGGTGTGTGTGAAGCCCTCCCTCTTGGCAGCACCTGGCCAAATGCATGGTGGTGGACAGAAAGGACAAATTTCTCCTCGGGCCCTGCAGCACTGATCTGACATCCTATTGACACACACAAAAACAAATGGTCTGTCCAAATCTTCGGCTGTTGCAGGTCACCTTTGAGCCTGCAGAGTCAAGAGAACTCCTTAGGTAATGTCTAGGCATAACACATGAGTGAAGTCAAGGAAGTCGACAGATAAAAGCCATCTATGGGGACTGAAACATGGCCTGTAGGAAGAGCCTGCTGCAGAGGACAGCCCGGACCCAGGACATCTCCCTCCATCATGGCCTGATCATAGCTCATAGCAGGAGGTCTTGACATGGAGGGTGAACCTATCCTTGACTTAGATTCTCCAAGGCACCATCTCTCTGCTTTAGATTTTAGGATGGTTGAAATATCTGGGAACTGCCACTCATTTTCAGTAAATGAACCCCCACCTCTATACACTTACCTGAATTTGAGGAGCAAAAGCCCAGGGACCTGTGTAGACAGCAATCAGAGCACCAGAGAGGGAGAGGAGATGGACCCTGTGTTCAGTCCTGTCCAAACCCACAAAGCCTGGTACTAGCTCCATCTGTGGATGCCAGGACCAAATATGTTGGTCTTGGATGTTCATTATGAAAGCCTTGTTAGGAACCCCTTGAGCAAATGGGGGAAGGTTTGAAGAAGAGAGAATCATACAATTACATGTTCTGAGCTGGAAGGGATCCACAAGGATCATGGCCCTGCACAGGACAGAGGAAGGAAACTGGAGATTCAGATCTACTACGTGTGGAAGAAGGGAATGGCTTTCTTGGTCATTTTATCAGACCCCTAAGTTAGTAGAGGGGTTTGGAAAAATTAAAAAAGGTATTTAAAATAAGAATAATAAGGGGGAAAAAAAAAAAAAAAGGAAAGCTAGACATTCAGGATTTCAGCTCCAGATCTCCATAACACTTTCAAATGAAGGCATTACCACAGAGCACATTTTATTCCCAGAGACACTCTTGAGCTTGAGCAGGGGGGATTTGCATCTGTAAAAAGGACAGAGAGAAGGAGACAGCAAGGCTTAGCCTTTGTATCCATCGCCAAAGCTGGAGGAGGGGAAAGCCCAAGGAAGAGGGTGTTTGACCCTCACCTGGGTAGCAAAGAGGTTGGAAACAAAAACATTTTACTCCAACAGGCCCACCTTCTTTTTGTTCCCCCAACCCTTGCAGAAAAATCAGTTGAAATCTCCTGTTCTCAGGGGGTAATACATAAATATATAGAGGCCCAGATAAGATAACAACAGCCACAACAACAACAAGATGTGTAGCAGCATCAGGGGCAGGAAGGATCAGCATCTGCTTTAATTAAAAATCTGCCTCCATTGATTTTTTTTTAAAGGAACATATTTGTAGGATATGAAGAAAATGCTTCCACCCCATCTTAGTTCAATGAGTGGTGTACGTCTGCTGTTAGCTACAAATAAGCCTTTGATCATTTTATCGCTGTCTGTAAAACTAAAATAATTTTTCTGTGTATTTTCCTTTTTTTTTTCTTTTAAATTGGGAGCTTAAGGAGGGGAGTGGCAATAGAGAGATCTACTTGGGAAACCTCTGAATGAGTGTGGGGGAGAGAGCAGGGAGAGGAGAAAGAGAATAAATACACAAAGCTGCATCTAGCAAGGAAGGATCAGGCTGCCAGAGCCCAGGGGCTGAAACAACCAACTGTACCAGCCTCAGCTAAGAAAAAACAAAATACTGTGCCTGCTTTTCCCAGCTGCCTACACTCCTCTCCAAACATAACAATTAGAAGCATGTAGTTATATTAAAATTGCAAGAAAGCACATATTTGAGCCCAAATTCAACTGGAGTGCTTCATCATGCTCCCCCTCACAGGAAAACTGGGAGATGAGGGAGGAGGGTGGAAAATGCTGGTCCATGTGGAGGGGGTACAGGGAGGACCGAATTTTTCTTGCAGAAGGTGGCACTCAGCAGTGCAAAGCCAAGCACTTAAAGATGGGGATGGGAGGCAGAGAGCTGCCCTCCTGCCCAAAGCGAGAGCCTTGGTAGGTGCAGCGTGGGTCCCACCTCTACTGCCAGCTTGCACGGTATTTGTATGGAAATCACTCGTGTTTCCTGCTGTAAAATGAGCTTAACACCACTTTCCCTGCCTCCCAGGGCCTCCTGAGGGTAAGCAGATTAAAGGTTTGGAAACATGTGGGTGCCACAGCAGTGGGGAGCAGAGGCCAGCACGGCACAGCCGGGTCTTGGGGGGATGAGGAGCTGATTGCAACCACCAGGGTTGGGTCCTGCTGCCTCCACCACGGCCACATGTCACTGAAGTGTGAGAAGCCCTTGCAGGTGGAGGCAAAGTAGGCTTGTTGCCTGGTCAAGAAGGGATTTTAATGCAGCCTCTATTTGCCTCCCTCCTCCCACCCCGGCAACAGCAGCTGGCTTGGCATGATGGGGCTGTCTCTGCTGCTTTGTGCAAAATCCTTCCCCATACTCCTGATAGCATCAGTGAGCCATCCTAGGGCTGGCCACACTCCCCTATCTTAAGAGGAGGGCAGAAAAAAATCAGTTTGTCCTAAAGTGCTGGGAAGTCTGGAGCTGGCCTTGGTGAGACAGCATGGGGAACAGACAGGACGCAGGAGGGGATGAAGTGGGGACTGTGGGGTGGCACAGACTTCTCCAAGATCCCAAGGAGCAGCTGTCTTGTGTCCCTTTTCTCTGTGGGTGTCTTTTTGCACGGTCTCTGAGAGGTAATTTTCCATGGGTGTACATCATCATGACTGTCAGCCCGTTACTTCCCAAGGGCTTGGGAGGTGCACAGAGTAGGAAGTGGGTGCCAGCAAAGAGTTGCAGCTTCCTACCTTTAATCTCTGTGTCTCAGAGCTCAGTTTTTCCTAGTGGTTCCTGCCAAGGAGAAGAGTAGGAAGTTTTTTCTTACCCCAGAGGCACTGTGGCATGGGACACACATATCACAGGGTCAGAGCACTGGACCTTGCTCCTATGTGGCCTCATGTCCACTGGCTTCACATCTCCCACTCATGGGCAGGAATGACAGCGTGAGAGGGTGCCTGCATGTGCATGTGTACCCACTGTATTAATACATATGTATGTGTATTTTTACATATCAGTTCTATAGGGCTCAGCAACATCAAAAGGAACCTGGATAATCAGAGCAGAAGATATAAAAGATCAAACAGAATATCTTTTAAACAGATCTGAGAAGCTTAATTTTCATCCAATGTTACTGCAGGAGCTTTTCCTTCTTTTTTTTTTCTCCCTCTCTCCATTTTTTTTCCCACTTCCATGAGTTTCTTTGATCTGTTTTGATGTCTTTTTCAGCTCCTCTTTCAAAAAAACTCTTTTAAAACCTTCCTTTTTTTTTTTTTGCTTTTCCTTTCCCCGAAAGTCATGAAGGCTTCTAAGAGTAAGAAACTAGCTACATGCAGCATCTCCCCACACACTTTCCTCCTTACAATGCACATGCACTCCACAGTCCCTGTTCTCTGACTCCAGGGCAGAGGGATGAAATTAAAACTGCACCAAGTGAAATGTTATTTCCTTCATGTCAAGGGTTTTCAACTCGGTCACTTTTGAGTCTTGTTCAGGGTTTGAATTGGACTACATTTGTGGCAAAAGCTGTTCCCTCAGTTGTACGTCTAGCAAAAGGCCAACTTCACAGAGAGAAACCCAGCAGGCTTCATTTCAGACCTGTGCTATCAGTTCCCATTGACATGGATGTGAGCGTAGGGTCAGGTCACCTGAGTTTTTCCTTTGATTTCCTGAAGGCCTGGACAAAGTTACTTAACTTTTCAGCCTAACTACTGAAGAAGTTACTAACTTCTGCAAATCTGCTATGCCTATAGGCAACAAGGAAAAATTAAATTTCACCCATGGATGAAAGTCACCAGAGAGGAAATGCTCTCTTCCCAGCTCTTTGGCACATTTTTCACTCCGGTTGTGGGCACACCAGAACATTTCCCCTTAACTCTCCCAGGTGATTTGATGTCTGTTGTCCTTTTAGCTCACACGCTCCCAACACCCTGCAGTACCAAGCTCCCACACACAGCATTGTCCCATGCCTTGCTCAGATGTACCAGCCCACCCCGGCATTGCATCCCAACATTTCTCTTCATCTCACCTGGCCATATGGGGGGCAGCTGGTACTCCCCTCTCCCAGCTGCCTATCTCATTCCTGCTCTTACTCCCTTTGCTGTCGGACACACTAGTGAAAAGCCCTTTGCTGGTGAAAGGAGCTCTCACCAGCACTTCAGAGCAGGCTCTCCACAGCAGGCACCAAGCACAGGCAAGAGCTAAACAACATCAGTTGAGTGAAGTCAATGGCAGGCCACTGTAGGGTTGGATGTCTGCTGGGCATAGGGCAGATAAAGCCAAAACTCTTTTCCACTAGCCTTAAGCAGGCTGCAAGCAAGGTCCCAGAAAGCCAAGGCTCACATTCCTGCACAAAGGCTCTCCCTCAACAGCTAGTGCCAGAGCAGTAGGAATGCTGGTCCTGTTCTTCTAATTAATATGATTTCGGTCTCTCAGAGTGTCCTTAGAGCCCAGATAAAATGTGGAAAGTGTAAATACTGTACACAGACACACAGGCTCACAAGAATGTCTCATCTTTCAAGCCCAGATAGTCTTTCTTGCAAGCAAGCAGATGAGCTCAGAGGAATTGGGAAAAAAAAAACTGAACTATTACAGCAGAAGTTTTGTGTGAAACCAAAACTGCCCTGCAGATTGGAAATCTATTTTCAGTCATTCCAGTTCCTTCCAAAATACTAATAATAATAATTGAAGTTCTGAGGCTTTTCAAGTAATTTTTATCCACCAGCCTCCTCTGAAGTACAAAGCCAGCTCATGCCTGTCAGGCCAGCTGGGCTGAGCTCAATCCGAGACACAGGGTGCCAGAAATTTAATCCTGAATTTCCCAAATCTAATCGAAACGGCACAAGCCGTGATTAATAATTCACTACTTTATTACTGATACGATGCCTCGGACTATCACAGCGTCTGAATAATTGATTTGCCAAGAGGGGCGACATGTCCTTTCCTAAAGCAGAGAAAGTTTGACCGAAGAGTTGCCGTGTAAAGCTGGCTAAATATTTTTAAATAGTTTGAGACTAGATCTCTGACATTCACTTGCTGTCTAAGGACAAGCTGGGAAGAGGCAGATGGGAAGTTTTATACCATCCTCCACAGTGCAGGTCTAGAAGCATGGTCAAAGGGAAAGAAAGGTGAAGAAGAGAAAGAAATAAAGTTACCAGGAGGAAAAATCCTCATCCTACACACCTATGCATAGTATGAATATTCACTACCTTTAGATTTGATCCATTAGGACTATGTCCCCTTTCTCCCACACTGATCCCTGCTTTGATTAACGATGGTTCAGATCCCCTGAGTCTAATGAATGGTGAATGACAGTAGAAGAGCTGAGCACAACTTGGTGTAACACAGCTCAAATTGGTGTTTTCTAATCCTGGAAGGCTGAGAAAAATCTGGATGTCAGTCCCACTTGCCTTGGGATTAGAGGCAGATTTGGGATAGAAATGGTGTTTCTAAGTTCTCCAGAACTGACAGCCCCATATCTAGAAATTAACAGTCACTATTTCACCTTAAACAGTGAACAAAATTTCCATATCCGATCAAAACTGAACCTCAGTTTACCCATTTGTAAAACAGAGACATTGAGATCTGGTGATCTGACAGGGAAGAATTCAGAGTAAAAGTAAAACCGCTAAAATTTTGACTGTTGTGGGATAGTGACAAAATTATGTAGGTAGAGTTTTGAAACATCAGAGGGGCCCTGGTGAGGGCCCCATCATGGCTTACTGTTTCATTTAGAAAAATTATGATTTGAACTGTTTTATCTCCTGTTGTGTATGCAAGGTGATAGGTCTACCATAAAGCAGCCCCATCTCTATGCAGTTTCCTTGAAATTTTCAGAGCAAATGGCAGTCCCTGGCACTTTCAGGGAGCGAAACACAGCAAAACAAAGCATTTTAGCTGCTAGCTGAAAAACCACTGCTCTGCCATTTTCTTCTCCAGTTTATTTTAACACAGAATTTTGTACCTGTAAAGTCCCATACCGAGCTAGTAGCAAAGGGGTTAACATAATTGGGGCTGTTTTCTTTCCCCCTCCACTTTGCCTTTGGTAGTTAAATCGAAAGCAAGTGGTACTGCCTTATTACTATCATTGTGCCGAGATATTGCATTAAAGGAGTTGAGGGTTTCAAATTGAATGTCAAATATAATATCACAGTGGAAACTTGAAGTGTGCAGCTGAGCTGCTCAGCTCCAGAGGGTTAACGCCGCCCGCCTCTCTGCCCAATACCACTCCGAGCCAGTGATCTCCATTTCAGCCCAGTGAGCTATCTTCAGATGCTCACCAGGACTTGCAGGCAGGAGAAGGGGGCCCTGATGGATGTCAAGCAGCTGCAGATGGAGGGAAAGAGAGTTCAGTGTAACGAATTGATTGCTGGGGAATTGATTGGAGTTCTGTATTGCCTCAGCTGTAGCAGCCGATCATAACTAATCAACCCTTTGTCACTTCAGACTGGAGCAGCGTCATGCGTGGACCAGGGATGGAGAGAATGTCTTTCATTTTCCTTGGTAGAAAAGTTCCTTGTTGGAAAAGAACCATGGCCATCACCATATGATTTTTCTACCTCAGTGCTTAGAAGCTGAACAGTTTCAGGTTTGGAGTCATTTTCTAGGGGCATAGACACAATATTGTCAATGCCTTCCTCTAGTTCCTACATTTTTTTTTTTTACTTTCTTGGTCTGATTTATCCTTTTTCTGCAGGGGACATTAATGATGTATGCTATATGATAGAAAAAATGCCTAGTACCACATACAGACTTAATACTGGAAACCTGTTTTTATCCTCTTGTTAATGTGAACTAAAGTGTATTAAATCAAATCACTGAGAAAAGCAGATTAGACCTATTCACAGTTTGGAGGAATCCATATGTAACTCAGAGAGCAAATTCCCATTGAAGCAAATTTTCGTTCAGTGCAACGAGTTGTCAGAGTAATGAGTTCTTGGGGTAAATACTTTACTCTGGCACCTTTTCTTAAGTCTTTGGAAGACTGCCAGAGTAGTTTATCTTTCCAGCCTCACTGACATCATTGCAGTTATGTCCTCCTTATACCAAAAGTAGAGTTGTTTAGAAAACTGATCTGACACAACAAAATTGTCCTTCAAGTGCTGTGAAAATCTTAGACTTAGCCTATGCTTTTAGCTTGCTGAAATAATTTGAAAATGCCCTAGAAATCTTGTTCATAATTTTTGTGTATGATCAATATGAGGATCAAGAAAACTCTCTTCTCATCCTCCTTCTCTCCCTACTTTCCTCATAAGACCTCATTGCAGTCACATCTTCCTCAGGAGGGGAAGAGGAGGGGCAGGCACTGATCTCTCCTCTGTAGTGACCGTGACAGAACCTG
This sequence comes from Neopelma chrysocephalum, assembly GCF_003984885.1. Classification (NCBI taxonomy): domain Eukaryota; kingdom Metazoa; phylum Chordata; class Aves; order Passeriformes; family Pipridae; genus Neopelma; species Neopelma chrysocephalum. The sequence goes on from NW_020925669.1 coordinate 2,750,788, forward strand.
AGGGAATGGCCTGAAGTTGTGTCAGGGGAGGTTTAGGTTAAATATTAGGAAAACAAACTTCATACTGGACTCCAAGTGTGTGCTGCTTCACACTCAACTTTAGGACAGGCTTCAAGTCACCCGTGTGTCTCGTTGCTTTGCTGAACAGGAAAGTCAGGCTTCCCTTGGGAAGAAACATTGTTAAGCACTAAAAAGTACTTTTGCACTTGGCCTTGCCTTTTGATTATAAAAAATATCTACAAGCCATTATCAAAATAAAGTCCACTCATCATATGAATTGTGGTTAACACACTGTTAACTCATTGCAAATATAAAGAAATTTTGTTAGCATAAATGTTTGAAAGAGATAGATCATCCCCAAAGCAGGTGGAAATGTATAGATAGAGCTATAGAGCAAGTCTACTGAGAGTGAGAATACCTCGTGTAGGAAAGTCTTGGATCAACTCCACAAGTGTGATGCAGCTTTTTCCTTTCATCATTCCACGTCCTTAGAGTACAATGAAGAAAGATGGTAACTTTAGTTGATGCTGTGTCTTTGTGTTTGTTTACCGTGTTGCACATTATATTGTAAAAGATTAAAAAGAAAAGAAACCTAAAAACCTGCGGGGTTAAGTTAGAATTTTATAGCCCTGTTGGGAAATAACATGGCAGGAGCAGCAGGCTCATCCTACAGATGCATTATATTTTGTGACAAACCCTGGTGCATGCAGAACATCCATCAATCATTGAGATAATTTTCCATCTCATCAATTATGCAAATTAAACCAGAAAAACTATGTTCAAATAACGCTAAGGGCCTGACATAAACCCAGGAAAGCGAGGCAGCTTGGAGCGAAGGTTGAAATCCTACTCTCCCTTTGCCCTGCCTTGCGCTGGCTTTTCAGGAGACACACTGCGCACGACTGCTGTGGCAAAGTGGTCCTTTTTTTCCTGCCAGCAGCTTAAGCATCAGCAAACCATGTCTTGGCTTCTTGAGGGCCAGAACCTCAGATTCCTTTGGCTGATATTCAATGTCCATTCTTTCCAGCCTGATTAAGGCCAGGGCCCACCTAAGGTGGTTATGGGGGTGCACCATGGCCTTTATCTCCATGGCTCTGAATACTGTGATGCAGATGGACAGACGGAGCTATACCCACTCGCTGGGTTTGTGAGGTCAGAGGGTGGAGGGAACAACCTCAGCTCTCAGCGGCTGAGTTTATCACCCAAAGAAATGCCAAGAGAATAAAACTCCTCCTATGCAGTGGTCCCACACCTCTCACATATCTGACTCCTACCTTTCTAGTTTTTCTCTACCATGACATGACTTAGTGAATTGAGTCACACTTGGGGAGAGGAAATTCATCCATATTGAAAGAGTGGCCATGGGCTCACACAGGTGGCAGCCAGTGCCCACGTGAAGATATTCTTCTTGCCGATATTCCACAAAGGCAGGGTAGCACAGCGCGAGTTAAATATCGCAGACCTCAAAGCTCAGAGTGACAGGAATGACAGTGGATAAGACATTTGTTAGCTTTTCAGGGCTTTGAAGCAATCTCACAATCAAAACTGCTGTCTTCTCGTTGATGCCACGTTGTCACCATGAAGCGTGGAGGAACTACAAACATGAATGCAGACAGTGTAAAGTAACTGCAAAGTCATGGAATAAGGAAGCCTCACCAATATGCTGATGATGATTATTATTATTATTATTACAATATTAAAAAATATGCACAGTACTGGGCTTCATCTTCCTCAATTTTGTTTGCTTCAAAATCAATACAGTGATTTCCTTTGATTGATTATGCGTATCTGCAGGGTATACATCTGTACCCCAGCAAATCTGTCTTGGCTGCCTCTATAGTCCGCAGTGGGGCAATATGGTCAATGGAGTTTGAACAAGATTCGTTTCAGCCTAAAGTTCTATCTTTTTGTCACAAGAATTGTATCCTAAATAATAGTGACTATATTGATGAAATCTCAGTTTTTGTTAAGACATCCAAACACTTTTGAAGAATGTCTCAAATATTCACACCTACCCTATAAAATCTGCTGTTAGTTGGGATCCATACCATGATTGTTCCAGGTCTGAAACACCTAGTTTTAAGCACTCTCAGAGTTATTTGAAACTACAGAGAGAGCACATCAGTGATTGTGGGATCCCTTTGTTTCTGCAGCACTCTACTCTTGGAAATTTGAACATTTTTCCAGTTTCCAGAAAACTCATTAGTTTCCATCAACAGTAGAATGACACCATCTCAGGTTGTATACAGAGCAGCTTTACTGCAAGAGTAGTCAAAATAAAATGTACGGAGAAGTAAATGTTATCCAGCAAAAAAGAAAATATTTGCAGACAGAAGGAAGAAACAATGTAGTTCCCTTTTCAAAGGACAAAATGTTTGTTAATTCCAAATGCAAGCATCATAAGACAAAAATTCCATTTAAAAAGCACTCTATTTATCTAGCTTGTAATCTATTTATCTATCTATCTATCTATCTACCAGAAAACTCAGGAAAAAATATAGACGTTCAGAGAGATTACTTTTATCAGTACACCCACACCACAAAACTTATTTTATCCTCCAAATTATTACTAGTGAAGCTCTTTGCTTGGCTTTTTCCTCCTGCACCTCCATTTCTGCTCACAAATGCATTGCTTGTACTCCCCGTTGGTTACACTCCACATTTGGTATGCGACCACCAGCTCTTAAATGTAAGTGAAGAACTATACTCCACTGATTTGTGTCAGTGAAGCTGTGTTTGGGAGATAATTGTTCACTGGGTTTATTTATTACAGTCACTCTCACAGGATCTGCATCACAGTATGGTCACAGCATGTCTCTGGAAATAAAGCAAAATGAATTGTATAAATAAATCGGGTACATTAACTCAACATGAGCTTTGCAGGAGCAATATAGTCAATAGAACACACTAGTAAAAGTGACAGGACATTATATATTCAATGACACATGCTAACGAAGGTAACCAGAAGCATTTATTCCATAGAGCATACAAATATCATGTGGAGACAGAGGAAGTTTGAGTCACATCCAATTAAAATGGCTTGTTTCTGGCAGGCCAACTGCATTTGACAGATGTCCTCATATACAGCAGCACCTTGCAATGATCTTTGTACCCAGCCCAACTCATCTCTCATTAGCAAGACATTTCATTACCAGTCTGTGGGACCATCCTCTCAGCATTGCTGATTTTTGTCTGCCCAGCAGAAATGCTACCTAAGCCAAGAGCTTCCTGTAGGTGACTGTCTAGCCAGAGAGTGAACTTGGCACCTAGTAAAACCCACCTACTCGGGAGGCACCTGAGGCACTTGCAGTCACATTTCCTGAATATTACCCACTGCTCTCTTTTCTGAGAAGGTAGTTCTACAACTTGTAAGATAATTTCTTTCAGTTTTGGGGGGCTTTTCCTTTATTTTTCACTGTCTGTCCCTCCTTCCCCTACTCTTTACCTCAGGAAAACCTCCTAGAAAGACTCTGATACCTGTTTTTCCTTGTGGAGAATATCAGCTGACAGTAAGATCTTCTGTGCTGACTGGAGACCATGGGAATAGGGAGAGGAAGATATAAATGTTCTGTTTCTCTCTCTGGTAAACAATCCCTCTCTTTTACATAACTGTCCAGTTATGTAAAGAGTTACCACAGGAAAGAAGGGGGAACTTCTCAAGTGCTAGTTTGTCAGGTAGAAATACACATCACCTCTGCAATGACTTATGACTAAGTTCAAGAATACAGGCATAGTGAGGGGGTTCTTTGCTTCTACAAGACTTTTTCAAAAGAGTTTAGTTCTGGGAGAGCTGCCAGTGACCACAGTAGCACCCCCACACTTACCAGCAAATTAAATAAGAAAAGAGCCGATTTGTGCATTGGTTTTGCCAGAATGCTGGAGGGTCCGTGTAGTTTAGCTAGTAGACCATAAAAAGTACTTAGCAATTCTTTCATTCTCTTTCTTCATACTCAGCTTGATTCTCTCAGCCACAGGTTTTAATTAGACAAAAACTTTGTTTTGACTGTTTTCAGGCCATGAAAATTTTGTAGAAGTAGAACTGAAGTGATTAGGGACTCAGTGAAGGAATGGATGGTGGTACGGGAAAGGAAGTTTGTGTGTGTGCACAAATGTACTAATGTAGTTGACATAACTCAGGTGGAAATAAAAGCATCAAAAACATCCTGCTGCAGCTCCAACCAGGAAAAAGCATAATTTTATGTTATTTAGACAGCATACAAATTATGTACAGTAGGGTTTAATCTCACTATTTCTCATTCTTTCCCTTTTCTCATGATTCCTTTTAAGAAGTGGTTAGCCTTTGATTCACAGACTGATGAGCAAAGACATGATTTCAAGGATTACATTTCCATTGTATACTTAATGTATACCACGGTATTAAGCCCAGGGAAATCTTTATTCCATAAATTAATGAGTGGCTCAGTGAGTCACCTTTTAGGTAGATGTCCATGACTAACATTCTCCATTTTACATCCCTGCTACCTCCAACACTCTTCCCTCAAACAACCACTTTGGCCAATTCCGGAGTCACCTGCTCTTCAGCACACCATTAAAGGAGAAAGCTGACTTTTGTTTCCACGTCTTTTTAACCAAATGATACCACACACCTCTTTCATTAGAAAGTCTTCCCAGAGCCACTACTGCTGGTGAAATCGACCCGTGATTTATGTTCATTAACATCATGACTGTGAAATTTTTCACCCTGGCACTGTCCTTTTCCAGCAATAAAAAGTGAATGACTTCCACCAAAAACTCTTTTGTCATAGCAACAGGAAACCCATTTTCTAAAAATGTGGTTACTCTGCCTCAGCTTGGAGCAGAAGTCAATGGATGCAGCTCTCTAGATTTATAAGCATTTCTTAGAATTAATTTATCTGTGAAGCCTAACGTCTTCAATGTAGTTGTAACTGTCAGATACAAATGATTCAGCTATGCAAGATGAAATCCCAATATATCGATATGTTCTACTGTAGAAACAGGTTATTTTTCTTACCCCTTTTTTCAATACTAGATAACTAAGTCTCCATCCAGATACAAAGAAACAAAAGAAACCACACAATATACCAAATAGCATTCAAATGCAATGTCTAATAGTAGCCTGGCCAATGGGATGAGAAATTCTTATGAGGGCAGTGATGGTTTTCAGCATCTCAGCTCTGCATGCTTTTTCAGACACTCATAAATATCTCCGTTGTCCTGGTGATGTTTGTGTCTCTCTGGCCCAAACTGAGACAGCTTCATCCTGTGGCTCTATTCCTTTTTCACACTTTTCCCTTGGGTTTTTTTCTGTGGGTTTTTGTTGTTATTTTTCATTTTTTACACGGTAGAGTTGTGGTGACTGGAGGATTGTAGCAGATATGGTTTGATCTTACAGGGCTTTTTTATTAATTTACAGCAGCAAAGTTAAGATCTCATATTCCGATTTGTAGGAGGTAATCTTCAGAAATGAAATTTGCTGAACGTTCATTTTATATCCTTCTTATGTCAGATGCAAGAAGGAGATGGAGCACCTTGTATCCACTTCTGTAAGAGTCAAAGATTAGATGGAAAAGATACTGCTCATATTTCCATTTCATTTTCATTTGTTCCAGCCTTTGAGGTCAGTTTGTCTTCTGTCATTCCACAAACACATCAACAGTGAACCATGAAGCAATAAAAGGGTTTTGGAAAAGCTACCCCCCGATTTTAGCATCTCCATAGTAAATATGTGTCATATGCAGAACAAAGGCTCAGTTCTGTGTAGCTGTGATGTTACTCAGCGTGTAGATTGAACTCTTCTGAAGGCCAAAATAAAAGAGGTATAACTGAACACACGAGTCAGAGAAAGACATAGGAAAAGTTTTCAAGGAGAGGTACTTATCACTTCAAGCAGTGAAGTCATGATAACTCTGTATGAGTGGGAAGGGGCAAATTGAAGATGTGGCATTCTTGTCAGCGCCAAATAAATTGCAATTAAAAGAAGGCTGAAAATTGAGAAAACCTCAGAGAGAATATGACAATTATGAGGTTTTCTTCTGATGGTGGAAGAATGGTCCATCCACTGAAGTGGCAGAGCCTCTTCTGATTATCTTGTCTAATTTGAAATTATATTGGATAAAGTAGCTAATTTCCAGTAAAAACAAGCTGTGCTGAAACTTAGGTGAGTCAAATTATTCTAATGGGCTTTGGGGACAGAAAGAGGGAAGAGTCTACCCTGATGATCAAAGAGTTCTAGTTTGGGCATCACTGTGCAACAAATTGTTCATTAAAACAGTAATTACTTCTGTCTAATCATTATACTTAAACATTTCTGAGCACTAACTAGAAAAGGTCCTGTTGGCATTTTTCACCCCAAACACCTGCAATGGAAAGTGAACTCTGATCTCAATAGCTACACTGTCCATCTAAAAGTAGACCTTCTTGCTCAATCTCAGCATTTACAAAATCATATCCTGTCTGAGGAAAGTCTGGTGCCACTACCAGCCCATCACTTAATAATGAGGAAAGTGAGGGAAAAACACATGGTTAGTGGAGTTGAAGCCATAATAATAATAAATTACTTCCCTTAAAGATTATGATTTTAAGATCAAAACGTACATTATAAACATTCAACTGTTAAAGTGGCACAGGCTTTGATAACATGTGTTCTCGGGATTTGCATTCTGTACTGCTTATTACTAACACTATTAATAATACTATTTTGCATTTGAGCAGCAAATAGAGATCTTAATCAGGGCCTGGAGGTCCCTTTCACTAGATCTCACAAACATATGTCATTAAAACAATGACTAGTTTCAGACCTACAGCTTTACAGGGTTTGGGTGGGATTTATCTCACCTTTCACTATCTAAAAGCAGGGATCACAAGGTTGCAAAATGAGCATGACTGTCCTAGTTAGCAGCAGACAAGCTGTTTTTTTGTCAGCCACAACTTACTGGGCTTCTGCAAGGAAATAATCTGCAAGGAAATAACCAGTCCCTGGTTTAGGATATCCAGGAACTGAGATAATATATTGTTACCAGTCTAAGGACTTTAAATGTTGTAAATCCTTGAAATGCAGCAGTTTGATTTGTCTCTGTGTGTGTGTGTGTGTGTGTGTGTGTTTGTAGTTGAAGAGGTTTGTGTGTCCATCTGCACACAGAGAGAAATATATATACAGATAGATGGATATTTTAATATGACTCATTCCTATATTGCCGTTCCTTAATGGATGCTATTTGCTTCTTTTGAAACCACCTCTGACTAGCGTATCAATCCATATTATGTAGACATCATTGAAAGAGGCATAACAAGAAGCAATGGCTTGAATCCTAAAAAGGAAACATTTAGCTTAGACATTAGTTAAAAAAAAATCCTAATGATAAGGCCAATTAGGCACCAGAATGAGGCACTGGAGGTGTTTTCAGAGGAGGTTAAAAAAGAGACTTACATTAGGGGTGAGAAAGAAAATTATGCCTGTAATAGAAGCGTTTCAGGGAGATGATAAATAGACAGATAGACAGATAGATAGATAGACAGCCACACAGACATGTTTGTGTGTGTGCACGTGTGCATATATATATATGTAACATGCATAAACATCATTGTGTACTTTGTATATATGTTTACACGTATATACAGATATACACACAGATTTGTATAAAAAATTGAATTGGCCCACTAAATATTTGTACAATGTAACCTACAAAATCAAGTAAAGCAGAAGCTTTTATTTGTTTGCCAATCTGGCTCTTCCAGAGCTTTTTTTATACTTGATAAAAAACAAAGTTTATGGAGTTTGAATGAAGTGTGGTGAAGCAGCACTTGTTGCTCTTGGCTACAAAGCAATGACTTCTTCAGTGGTTAATGTTGTCTGTAAGGATACTCTTAGTCCATATCTACAGTAACTCTGTTAGAAATCTCCTAGTTTGACCTTCAGTGTTTGTCCACATCAATGCTGTAAGCCCAGCTAGGTTACCAACGCTGAGACAACCCTCTGTTATTTGACTTACCAGACTTGTTTCTCTCTCTCTTTGCCTTCTTTGAGAATGGGGCTCTCTTCTCTCCCCTCTTTCCTCTATGTGGGATAGAGGCAAGCATAGACAGAGAAACATTTTCTCTGCAATTCAGAAGTAGGTATTGGATGAGTAGCTAAGGAAGCATGATGAAGCACACCACTCTACGTGACATTACAGTAGGAAGGAACTTTCATATAGATTTTGCATATCTGTGAAGACTACCATTCCTTGGGCCCGAGCTTCGTTGTGGTCTTTACGAAACAATTTTGTAATCTTGGCATGTTTAGTGATACCAAAACAGGTCAAAAAGGTGTTGCAAGATGTGAAGGAGGTGCTTTAATGCACCTGCTTCAGCATAACTTCCATCTGAAAATACCCAAATGGGACCTACTCAAATTCCATCCACTTCCAGCTCAGCTTCAAGGCTCAGGATGTTGAACAAATCTTCCCTGGCCTAGCCAAGCATGTATACACATGCTGCACTTCAGGGCTAGAGTAAATCCTGTTGTTTTCCAAGGGGAAATGAGCAGAGTTGGTCTCAAAAAAGCAAAAAAGTGGCGTGCCCCAGGACACAGAGCTAATTCCAAACCTTCCCAAACCCCCAAATATTGCCATAACTGCTGGAAGGCACATGTTATGCTAAAGGAAAGGGCTATGTTGTTTGACTATGACCAACACTGAGAATGACAGCGTAGTGGGAAGGAAGAAAGTTCTGCTTACTCGAAATCAATCCCTTTCCTTGAAAATGAGGTGGGCTGTGTAGATGCTCATGGCATTCCTAGACATCTTTCCCAAACAGCCAGCCTTTCCATGCCAGTGGGATCTGATGCCCATCACTGCTTCACTCTAGTTTTCTTGGTAAAGGAGAGACAAAAAAAAAAATCTCTGGGTGGCAGCCTCTGGCACTCAGCTTTTCATATTTCCCTCACTCTTCCCATCTCTCTTCTCTTCTTTTCATTTCTTTTGGACTGTAAGTTTCATTCCAGCTGGAAAAGACCAAAATACAACTGTTGGATATGCACAGAAAAGGCCACCATTGTAGACTTATAAAAACCTCTACAGAAATAAAGACACACCTTTGGGCTCTGCCAAACCAAACACTGGGGCTGTTTCTGTGTGCCCATTCATAGGGAACATGCATACACATTGGCATGTGTCCACAGGTGCCATTTAATTTTTCAAAGCAGAAACTAACTGGCTTCACATTTCCCCTCCCTGTCATTGGTAACTCCCAGCCCCAGTGCACTGGTGTCCTCCCTCAGTGTATTCAGTGAGCAGTAACAGTGTCTCCTCTACACTATTTCCCACCAATTTACCTGTACTCCTTGGTAATCCAGGGGAATATGATGAGACATGGACAAAGCCAAGTCAAGGCTCTTGGTCTCTTTGATGAGACTGGCAAAAAGGATGTTAATATGCTGAGGAACTTTTGGGAATACTCTTCCTCCAAAAGTTACGCTTGCACAGGATGCAAGCCTAGTGTCATCTTTGGATTAAGTTCTCCGTTAGGGCAGAGCTTTGTGCCACCTAATCCAAACAGTGATTCCTCTACCAGAGAACAGAGATGTGCAGTCTTAGTCCCTGAGCTTCCCTGTACTGAGGCAGCCTGAGAACCTGGGAGATCCTTGTATCCTTAATAGTTAACACATTTATCTAATTAACTAGACAATGTAATGGAAAATACACTTTTAGAGACCATAAAACTGCCTATGAAAGATGCTTCCTTCCTTGAACTATTTGTTTAGGCTGGTGCAGATCCAGCTCAACTATCCTGAAATCAGTGGTGATGTTCCAGATTTACACCTTAGAAGCACATAGTCCTGTCATGGGAGATGAAATTCAGGATGGGCTTCAAAGAGTTGCATGGGTAGCATAGGAAGCCTTAGAAAGGATGGATTTGGTCAGATTGACAAGTTTGTTTTACTGCTTACCTATAACACCTGGACAACAAATAAATTTCAGAAGGAAACTGTGGGTTTTCAGAAGGAAACAGGTGACTTTGGGGTAGTGTGAAAGCTTGGAAGCAGAGGTCTGATACAGCTTTGCATGATGAGGCAATTGTGTGGTTTCCTCCTGCAAACAACTCTTCTGCCCAGCTTGCAAGGCATGGCCTACGTTTCAGTCACACTCTAACCCACAGGGGCCAGCTTCGGCGAGATACTTCTGTCTTTCCTTCTCCCAAAATCATATTGTGAAAAACCTGTGAGAAACCACAGCGAAAGCTGCAAAATTGCCCAGTGCTTCACTATGCAGGCAGTGGCTCACCTTAGAGTGGCTTTTTTCAGCACAAAGTGAGACTTCTGAAACAGCCTAAGAAATTTTTTCTTCCTTTCCCTGCCCATTTGGATTCATGTGGACCCAAAAGAGGAGCACTTCTCTCTGACAGAGAACTAATTACACCCCACTAATTACACTGCCCAACACTGCAATCCTTCTGATGCAGATCTGCTTTCCATAAGGAAGATTAATAAGCAAACCCTGCCTCAGTTGGGGTCTTTACTTTGGCTTCCTTTCCCTCTGTCTTTAATGTTATTTTCTGTAATAGATGTTTTAAATTATTTGGGAACTTGGTAAATTAGATTCGTTTATAGTGCCACTTAAAATAACTAAATAAATGTGCTGAACACTTCTTAAGAAAGAGCTAGACCATGTCTTCCCAAACTCTGACAGGGCTAAGCTCTGTGAAACTCAGATGAGCTGATGTTTCAGTTAATGGAAGAGCTGGGGTTTCTAGATACAGATTTTTTCAAATAATGATTATGATACCCTATATTTGCCTAGTCCATTCCACTCCAGTGTTCCCCATAACATATCCCAAATGTCTTGTCAACCCCCAAAGCGCAGATTCTTTACTCCTATTCAGCTAAATCTTTCTTCTCTGCCATGGGCTTTTGCTTGAGTTAAGACTTCAAACCATGCTCCTATGTACACTCTGGTTTTGCTTTATAAGGTACTCAGAGGCAATTTCCTCTGGGATGTAATACATCAGCTGTTTCAGCAAGGGAAAGCCACATATCTGCCAAGGGGTCTGCTCTCCAGCTGCTATAAGTCAATGGAGATGCTCCACTGGGCAGAAGAGGAATCCCTTAAACACAACATGAGGAACAAAGCAGGGAAGCCTTTGCAGCCTGCATAGTAAGGGCTTTTTTGTGTTAATTTTCCTCCTGCCCAACAAGCCACCTGCCTAGAAGACCTGCCAGAAGGCCTGAGGGGTTTTAGGTAATTCAATTTGGACAATATCTTCCACCTTGGCTTGAGCTGGTAGGAAAACTTCCACATTTTTGATTAATTTTTTCCCCTCTCAAAAGCTTGTCTTCCAATTAGACATTGCAGAAATATCCTCACTGAAGTTCTTGCAATCAGAAACTTCTTTTTTTCATCAACCTCCTCTCAGCCTGAGAAAAAGCGTCGGTATTTTCCTCTCCCTCAGCCAGTTTAAGCCCCTTTGTTTAAGGGCAGATGTCCTCCAAGGAGAGAATGCAAAGCCCAGGAAGACCGATTAGCAGCATTTGGCTGTTTGCAGAGCAGCATCAGGCATCAATAGGCTCTGAAAGGGGGAACAAGCAAGAGCAGTGCCAAAAGAAGCCTGTTCTCTATCTGTCTCCCATGTCTCACGCTTCTCCCTCCTGCTTTCACCCATCTCTCAGTAAAACCTCTTTTTTAACACAAATTAATTGCTACTGCAAAAAGCACTGATAGAGAGAGTTAGTTGACCCCAGTGCAGAGATCAGCTTCACTGGGATGGAACGGGAATAAAAAAAGCAAAAATCTCAGAAGGGTGATCTTACAGACTGCCTTCAGCAAGTCCTCAGGACAGCTGCCTTTTTGCACATCCCTGTCACACCCAGGGCCTGCACCAACTGGGAAAGAAGGGCAGTCTCTGCTTTATCCACATCTGCACAGTGAGCTGGAGAGGATGTGACACTGTGGGTGGAAGAAAATTTCGTTTCTTGTATTCCTCTCGCTCTCCTTACTCTCACAGAAAAGGAAACCCTGTGACAGATCAAATTGAAAAGCTTCCCCACGTCTTTTTCAGGTGTTAGGATAGGCATCATCTTCTGGAAATATCCCCCAGAATGGTCTGTCCGTCGGCCAAATAAGAAATATCATGTTGCCTGTCCTGTCTCTGGTTCCTTAAGGGCCAGTACAGCTACAAACACTTCCTGCTGTCATGTCACCTCAAATTGTCACCCTTCTCGTCTCAGAAATGCAAATCACTGCAAACCCAAGTGCTGACCTGTCATTCCCCTGATATACCGGGAAGCAAATGACACGGACATCTGCATTCTTGTCTGCTGCCACCTCTGCCACAGTTTGCTGCAGAGGGGAAAAAAACCCATAGATATCTTGTTTATAGCCCTCCTTATAACCCTCCTTTCATCTTGCAGCTTGGGTGAATCTAGAGCCTCTTGGAAGCTCTGTGGTTACTAACTGAGCCAAACAAACTTCAGAGGGAATAAAAATGGTCGTGCAGGATTTCAGGAGTCTCTCCACACCTTTACTGAACCAAAGGTCACCCCTCCCACTATACATTGGATCCTGGGGTTTGATGCAGCTTTCCACAGGCAGTCAAGCAATTTAGTCTCAGATTTAAAGTTTTGGGCATTTTTGAGGGTAAAAGAAACCAGCAGAGGAACTTAAATACACAAAGACACAGACCCTTGTGTGATTGAAACTAGTTTATAGCTAGCGAAATAATACCTCTGAATGCCTGTGCTTCCCTTAGGTTTCTTTCATGCTGCTGGGAGTATGCAACATATTAGTTATGTTCTCATTAGTGTAGCTCGGAGATGTGTTTGTGTTCTCCATTTAGCTCTGCCTTTTTTATCTGGTTCTCTGTAGCTCCACGCTCATGCTGAGCAGGTTCAAACCCTTCATTGTTGGGCAGGAATGTGGGAGAGGAATTACAACTGCCTTCTGCGGGAGCACCGCTGTCCTCATCAGGAATCCCCATGCTCAGGAAAATGAATGAAAGGACTGGATATATCCTCCATTTGAATACGTCTTTGCCCTCATTTGCCCTTTCCCTTGTGCTGAGGGGGAACTAACTCAATGGCATTTGGAAACTGGAGTTAGGGGACAAGTGACACAAGCAGATACTCGGTATGCCGAAAGCTAAGGAATGCATTTTTTTCAGTATTCTTTTCTTTTTTTTTTTTTTAAGAAAGTTGGGTTGGAAATCCAGCAATGTTTGTTTCTAATTCAGGGCTCAACAGAAGTGCCGGAGTCTAGTTTCTCCAAGACATAGCTTGACACTTCTGATCTGCTTACATCTCATCAGCAAAGCAGTGTTAAATCTGGCCAAGGCAGAACAGGGAGTGCTTCAGGGGGAGAAACATTGCTACTGTAGAAATCATAGTTGGTCAATGACTGTGCACCACTTCCCTAGTGTACTTCTCCAGAACAGCACTGGGAACACTTCTGGGGTGTAAAACACAAGTTCTAGGTAGTGCTTCAAAGGCTTCTCTTTTCATATTCTTTATGATCTGAGCTATGCTCCAGCTTGGGCTACTGTGTTTTGCCAGTTGTATGTGCAATGGCATTGAAAATTTTTCTTTATTTTTCTGCAAAAAAATACAGAACTGTAATACATTATAGTGTATCCACTGATGCCCTGCCATAGAAGATCCACATTTTTCAGGAGGTGGTCTTCTGAGTAAGGAGCTACAATCTGAAGGAAAGAAAAGCTCAGGGACTACCTCAACCCATGTAATTTGTGAATGCAGCCATGAGTAAATCTTGCACCTGAGAAACCCTTTAAGTTTGATCCATGTAAGGAATGTGTGCATCTACCTTCGGTAAAAAACATTTTGACGTTTGAGAGTTTATTTCTGTTCCCAAAATATTTGCTAACAGCTCCTTGCAGGCAGCCTGCATAACACCCAGGACATAGCATCATGCTAAAAACATAGGGAAAGTAAAAAGTCAACATTGGATGTCTGCAGGACAAAGTGGCCCATTTCCTTCCCTTTTCCAAACACTTGGCACTCTCATATGTGCCATCTTAAGTTTGCCTGTTGTTATCTTGAGACCAGCGTCTGTGAGTGTTCTGGTTTTTCCTGCATAGTTTAAAAAAAACAACAACAACAACAAAAAAACCCTACAAAACCAAAAACAAACACACAAAACTACAAAAACAAACAAACAAACAAAAACTAGCGAGAAATAATGCCCAAGAGTTAAGCTCATCTTAATGCAGGAGTGGCAGGATTGCCCCAGCCTTCTGAGCACTGTGCAAAAAAACCCACTCTGCAGCCTAAACTTCTTTCTTTCCAACATCAAGGTGGCAAATGCAAGGTCTAAGCATTTATTTATCAAAATCACTGTAGATATTTTCTTCACTGGGAGGCTCAGTACTTTAGGCTGAAATCATCCATCACAACGAGGGAAAGGGAAAAAAAGGCTTTTCACCTTCATGGATTTCCCCCTCCCTTCATCTCACCTTATTCATGTTTAAATGGGTAGAAATTCATCTTTTTCTCCAAAGATCCAGCTGGCTGCAGCATGCTCTGTGTTAAAACAAGCTGCCTGCATTGGAAGCATTTTTCAGGCTCTCTGTCTCTCTCTCTCTCTCCCCCTCCCCGTCCCCCTGGACCCTGATTGACGTCTCATCTCATTTTTATGTTTGACACCTCAAAAAAACAGCTTAAAAGAATAGCCCCTATTTGTAAAAGAAAAGTAACTTTTCTCAAAGACAAAACAGGCTTCTCACTAGGAGGTGTTCACACTCCTCGGTAAATGCTCTTTGCTACCAACCTTGGCAGGGTGGACTCTGTGCGTGTGTGTGTTTGCATCCTGTGTAATGTTTAATTCTGCCTTTTCTTAAAGTTGATATGGAAAAGCAAACACGCAGTAAGTCGCATAACTGACTACTCTGCAGCTCAGAGATTGGAGTGTCTCTTTTATGGTAACAGTTTTGATAAAGCTGCCAGCAGCTTCTCCTGTAGTATCCATTAATGCATCTGTGTCCTGAGTATGAGCTTTCGGGACAGGTCACCCAAAATATGCTCAGACTATGTGGCAAACCCACCCCAAACTGGGAAACATGAGTTTTTCTCAGTTCACTTCAGCCATAGAGTGACTAGAAACTGCTGAAGGATGTGGGTTTATGCTGACAAGCCTGACGGTGCAATGGGACCACTGAGGCTTCAGCTGTCTCTGTGGAGAGAGCAGGGCAGAGCAAAGCCACTGTTTTTACTTCAGCAGCCATGAAATGGAGCCTGTAGACTTGATCAGTTATGAGAGGTGATTGTATCCACATTTATTGCACTAGGAGGGAAATTATCTCTCAGCAAGGGAAAAACTGGAAAAAAAGTAGGATTGGCATGCTTCTCTTAGGGAACATAGGAGATGCTTTGAGAAATGAGGCCATTGCAAAGCACCTCTATTCCCATCTTTCCCCATGGCTACTTCTGTTTTGAAGGGTTAGTCAACCTTTTCATGCTTGAGGTGAGATCGCCTTCCTCGTATTTGTGTAGGTCCTGGAGAAAGGAGTCCTGAGAGCCTTACAGCTTCTCACAACAAACAAGTTCTTCCTTACAGATCTGGGACTATCTGGGTTTTTAAAGGTCTGGATGGAGCAGGGAGGCTTTGATTCCCTTAGATCCACATAAACAAGTGTTATACCTAAACAAGTGTTATACCTCTTCTTCAGTTCCCAATACACTACCTGTAAAAGAGGTGCTGGGATTGGAACAGTGATATTCAGACATGCTGGGCTTCCTCATGCTGACAGAAGTTCCCTGTGCCATCCCTTCCTTCATACACAGTGCAGTACTGGGTCTGATGAGCTATTAACATGTCAGCAGGGACAGACAAATCAGACTGTCTGAATCAAATGCCAGGACTCTCCAAGACATGAAGAAGCAACAACAAATGCATCTTCTCCATCTTTGATCTCAGATGATTACAAACAATGAAGCTTCCAACTTTGTAGGAAGCAGTATTCATAGCTTCAGTGAAACAGCTCAGTGCCTAATTCCTTGGCACAGCCTACAGCCTATAACCATAAGCGTGTGGCCGTTACAGACATGGCACTTTTGGGAAAGCTGAAATAGTTTACATGTTTTCCAGAGCCAAATTCCAATTTCAGAGGTCCATTATGCCTACCTACATACCCATTCAGCATCACAAAACCACAGCAACTGGCTACAAAATCCCACATTGCATCCTTCCCTTGGTTATGGTGGTGCAAAGTATGGTTGCAATTCCCACAGAAGGAACTGAGTTTTTAGGCAAGAGTGGTTAATCCTGACAGAACAGAGCACCCACTGTATAGATAGCAAAGTTACCTACGTCTTCTCTGCTTTCCTCCAGTTCGATTCTGCACAAATTCATTTGATCCCAGATGCCTGAATGGGGGACATCACTTTAGATGGAGCTAGCTGAGCTGACTTTCCTAACAAGGAGAAGAGGTGGAACCTCAGACATCCATATACTAATCGTTATCAAATGTATACCTTTAATGGGGCATTTCAGGGGATTTTACACTTTTCTTTGAGGCATTGATCTCTGCTGGATACATAATAATGCTAGATCAGAAAACCTGAAAGTCTTTGTGGTTTACATCTCTCTGCTTATTTCGGCTAAAATGATATGAATCCCCAGAACATTAGAGAGTGATCTCTAGAGTGACTCTGTCTTTTTCGTCCCTTTTTTTTCTTTTCCTTTTGGGTCAACCCAAAATGTACTTTTTACATGAAATATCCTAAGCCATTTGTGCTCTTTTAGAATTCAGGTCAAATTTTAGATAAAAATTTAAATATTACTTTGAAACAAGAAACCACCAACAGTTGTGCTTTGACGCAGGATCTAATATTTGCTCTGAGAAGGGCAATATTTTCAGTTAAGACTTGTAAGTGTTCCTTGATCTGAAATCACACATGATTTAAATTTTGACACAAAGTTCTTCTCTCCATTGAATGCAGTAATGGGCAAAAAAACCCACAAATTCTCAGCCAGCCATATGTCATATGTCCTTGGGTTTGCATATCTTGCTAATTTGCATATCTTGCATATCTTACTTTTACTGTACCATGATTACTGAGAGGTAGTCGGCTCTAACTTCACAATGTTCTCAGACCTAGACTTCCTCCCACATTGGAACATTCTGGTAGACCATGTCCGCTGAGGTGTGCTGGTTATTTTACATGCAGATCCGAGGATACATGCAGCAATCATGGTGAATGCTTCACAACAATTCTGTTTAATAACCTAATACTAGGGTGTAATTTTCGGTTGGTGTAATTCTTCGCATAACCTTTAAGTGTGCAAAATTTCCACCTATTCAAACGAGATGAAGATCTCGACCCTGAATCTGGTTTAACTGCTTGGTCATTAAATTAGGAGCTTTCCAGCGGGGATGCGATTCTATTTGCAGAACTAATGCCTATTCACTCATATAGGCTACCCGAGATCGCTGACTTCAAAAGGCTCCTCATGCAAACAGCACTGTGAAATGCCCAAATTGCACTCTGTAAATTCTGTAAACCGAGAGCAAGTGTCTTTGTTAAGTCCACGAGGAAGTGCACAAAAATCCTATTTGCTGACGTGCAAAGGCTTTGTAAGGCAGAGCCCCCAGCCTGAAATCGCTTGATTTGTGGATCCTTGCGATTAAGTTGAACTGAATGACATGCAAAGCTGGCAATTGAGATAAAGAATCACTCCAGGCTAAGGAAGGGAGGCAGCTAAGAGCTGAAAACAAAGGATGTTAATCTCACGCTCATCATCTTTAAACAGTGCACGTTAAAGGAGCAGGTAAGGCTCAGCCGATGCCTTCAGATTACTGGACGGGATGTTGTCTTTTGTCTTCGCAAAACTCATTTTGATCCAGATGCTGACAATTCTCCCCCCTCCTTTCCTCCCCCACTTCCATCCCCTCAGGCGGAACATCTCATCCCAGCGGAGCCTCTGCCTCAGCTCCGCTCCTCGGCTCACAGGCACGAGAAAAAGCCTATCCACATCACGGAAAGTTTTCTCACAGTTCCCAGCCTCTCCCAGGAGTGCGGCTTCTTTGTCTCTCTGCCCCTTTGCCTGCCTGGGCTCAGGGGGTCCTGCCCAGACAGCATTTTGCAGACAAACATGACACCTTGCTGTAGGACATGTGGCTAATCTGTCTGTCAAAATCCAGAGACAGCCGCATAAAAACAAAGACATTTGTCCAAAGTAGATGTGGGCAGGCTGGAGTTGAATCCCATTCCCAGAGTTAGGTGAGACTCTCATTTCTCGAAGACCTGTAATTGTGCTGCAGACTTGTACTTCAGCATCCCTATCCAATACCCTGGATCTCAAGGTCCACCACTCGGCATAGCTTGTCACAGGTGGTCACAGAACTCTGTGGACAACAAATGTTGTCCTTGTGTAAATTAACGCCATGGTAGGGTCTGGCAGCATCCAGCCACAGCAGAGTAATCGGCAAAGGGAGATGCATTTAAACAGTATTGGAAACATTAGAAACATTCCAGCACTGCAGGTTAAAAACTGCTCCAAGATTGCAAGTTCGGCATTTTAGGGATCAGTGGGAGATTTCTCTGGAGATTAAGAGCAATTGAAAAGATCGACTTCCTCTATATAGAGAAGTTTTAATAAGGCTGAAAATAAAATGCTGTCTCCCTCAGCCTTCCTGGCAGAGGAGATCCAACGCGCCCCCCTGTTGTTTCAATAATTCAAACTTCAGCTTTCGCCAGCCAAATAGGTCTGAAATTCACCTGCGAAGGTTCACAAGGCTAAGTGGGATTCGGAACAAACTCCTCTTGTTTCCAAACTCATGTATAATGCAGTGAGGAACTTTGCTCAAAGCTAAGCTTTGGCTTGCTGTTATATTTAAGATGCTCCAAGAGAAAGTGCAGGAGGCAAATGGATAACACCACATGAGAGGCAGCAGAGTGGGAGGGGAAGGGAAAGAGCACAGCCACCAATTTATGATAAGTTGACATTCATCTGTAGCTGGGCAGCACCTAAATCTATCTCTTCTCCCTCCTCAAACTAAGATTGCTGTGCTGCCCAAAAACAAAGAGATCTGAGTTTGCCAGCAGAGAACAAGATAAATAGACAAGGCAAGCACCAAAGGAAGAAAGAAGGAATATAGTGAGGAGGGTTGTTTCATTAGCCAGAGGAAACTGAAGCTGAACACGAGCATTGCAAGCCTATCGTTTTGTTTACACAGATGAAGACACAAAGGTGTCTTTGAAGTCAAGCTCTCCATCTGTCAGTGCTGTCGTTGTGCTGGAGAGTCCCGCGCCTGGCTCTGGGATGACCCAGGTACCTCTGGCACAAGGCGTTTGCCAAAGTGTGACCATAGAGCACCATGGCCAGGTGGTACTGGGCTGGCAATGCCGCTGGAAATTTCAGCTTCAGCCAGCTTTGTTTCACAAAGAGTGATTCAGATAGTACAACGGGTACCGCAGTGTTTTTTCCACAAACGCCATGCAGTAGACTGGGAGAAGGTCCCATCTAAATTCACTTCCCTGTTGGCTAGGATGGGTGACTCACCCTGTTTGTTTTAAAACCCAAACTCAGACTGCAAACAGATTTCTGGAAACCTACAGCTATTGCCTATAGACAAAATAGACACAAAGATTTTAGGTATCTAGTATTGATTGAGCTAAATCCATGACAGAGGTGTGACTCTTGGGGATGGTCCTGTGCAGGGCTAAGGGCTGGACTTGATGATCCTTGTGGGTCCTTCCAACTCAGCATATTCTGGATTCTATGATTCTGTGAATCAGTTTTTTATATCTACTTCATTATTTCACTGAGGAAGTAAATACAATGGTTATGTCTAATCATGAATTCCAGTGCTGATCAGAGATCTTTTCTCTTTCCTTCCTTCCCTTCTCTCTTTAATTACCTCACTTTTGCCAAGATGTTTGTTGTTGTTTTTTTTATTTCAAGTATCTGATTTTTTGCAGCTTTCTGAGACTGGAGTAACTGAAGTGCAATGTGATTCATTTGAAATAGTAAATATTTAACTACTAAATGGCACCCTGTTTTTCTAGACTCCCATGTTCCTTCTAACTCTATTCATACTATATATACTATACTCTTTCTATGTTATACCATATATATATGCTGATCAGCATATCAATTTGTATTTATATATATTAGGTTTTTTGATACATCTATTTAAAGACATTGAGGTGTGTGTGTCCACAGGAAAGCAATGAAGTTGGTGAAAGGTCTGGAGCACAAGTCTGATGAGGAGCAGCTGAGGAAGCTTGAGGTGTTTAAACTGGAGAAAAGAAGGCTCAGGGGGGACCTTATCATTCTCTACAATCACCTGAAAAGAGAGTACAGGCAGGTGGGAGTTGGTCTTTTCTCCCAAGTAACAAGTGACAGGGCAAAAGGAAATCAGTTGCACCAGGAGAGGTTTAGACTGGATTTGAGGAAAAAAAATTCTTCACTGAAAGGGTAGTCAGGCACTGGAACAGGCTGCCCAGGGCAGTGGTGGAATCGCCATCCCTGGAAGTGTTCAAAAGACTAGTGGATATGGTACTCAGCCACATGGTTTAGTGGTGGACTTCACAGTCCTGGGTTAATGGTTGGACTCAATGATCTTAGAGGTCTTTTCCAACCTTTATGAGTCTATGACATTTGCTTTAGAAGTACAAAGTGACATTAGAAAAAGATAAAATATTTCAAAATTTTCTCTGAAAATGTTTGACAATCCCAATATGAGGCTGACCCAGGCAAATTTAGTTCTTCTTAACTGTATTTCTATTTCATTATTTCATTACTCAGTGTTTGATTGCTTAATTACATGGGGGTTTTTGAGGGCTACTAAAGCTGATAGTATAGTGAGTGAATCAACTTGTGTGTTCATTCTGAAAAGCACAGGCATCTCAGGTTGTGCTGGACACCATTTCCCAAATCAAAACAGTAATTACTTTTTGAAATTATTCTATTATTGATACCTTGAAGGCTGCAGTACATCAAAGTTGCAACCTCTGCAGTTCTAGGGACCACGATCAGCTGGATGGGCTTTGAGTTATGTTTGCCTCCTTTGCACCAGGCTGTTTGTTGTTAATCTGTTGTTTTGAATGTAGACTATATTTACAACTTTATTAAGCATATTAGGGAATAAGAATGAAAAATTATATTTCAAAATATATAGGTGCTAAAAGCTGAGGACATAGTGCAGAATTAATTTTGGTGGAAACTTGTGAGAAGTAGGAATGTTGCATTTATGTTTCTTGATGAAACTCTGTTTCCTGCAACATTTGCTGCATTACAGTTAATGGAATTTATGAGAACAGCTTGTGATTCTCCAAAACTACCTGGTGCGGTCATTTCAGCCAGCACAATGTGAATTATGCAATAAGCCATCGCCTTAATTAAAACAAATTGCATTTACTGTATCAGTCCGTACTATGAATCATTCCCTAGGGCCCCTCTTCAAGGTTTGCGCTTGGCCTATTCTTGAGAAATGTTGACAGCAGCCTCCATTACCAAAAACATTTTTGAGCATTTTGTTCTAATATCCTTCTCCACGATCCAGCTCTTGAGCTCACTGCCCTGATACACAAAACAAATTTTACCCAAAAACCAAGGCAGAAATCATGTGAAAACAACAGAATATCTCATTTTCCCTTTCTCTTGCAGCATGCACTTTGGTAGACTGTGGCAGTGGAAGATAAAGTTTATTAATTGAAATAATGATAATAATAAAAGCCAAAAAGGGAAAGCTGCAGACTAATTGTTTTCATCCAAAGTTAGGAGTCACATGGGATTCCTCACACTCCCTACTATAATTAGACTGAACAACAAGACAACCAGATTATTAGTCCTTTGTGTATCTCCAGTTTAATAAAGAGAATGACCATTGGGTATTTATATTCATTTGAGCTCAAAGCAGCTTAAAGCGCAGCGCTAAATACAGTGTATCATACTGCAGGGTGAAGTAACTCGCCTTTTAGGAAGAAAACATCATCATCTCTGTGACCTTTGATGTGGGGGGAAAGGTTTTTACTTCATTCAGTTTGGATCAGGCTGCTGAGACCATTCAGCTCTACCTAATGTTTAAGCCAGTGTGTTTGGCCAGGTTTCCTTGCTTTGAAAGTTGAAATAGAGCAGTTAAGTTCTTTGCTCAAAACGTTTATAGTTAAGAGTTCCCTGAGTTAGAATATTAGACTCAAAGTGGTGATTTCTGCATTTAGCTGTGCTTGACAGGTACTATTGCAAGTCTGAAGGAGGTGCTGTTTAAGACAACCCTGCACAGGTTAAAATGCACAGGGGAATCCTAACAGAAGGCTGATGCAAATTTAAAAATCTCAAGCAAGATTTCATAGCCCCTTTTGCAGGAGTTTCTTAACTCTCACTAATTTGGGGGATCCTGTAGGTGGAGCTGCTTTTGCAAAATTTATGAGGAAAGTGAACCATTTATATCTAACACTGTTTGACAATTCCAGTTACTTTGAAATTGCTGAAACCTCATCATGAACAACTGGGTCATTGAACATAAAATAAGACCCTGGAGCCTGATTGGAAAGCCATTAAAGCCAATGAAAAGGGACCCACTGGCTGGAGCCAACATCGGAGCAGATCCGCAGAGAATAATCTAAACTGAATCTGTCTCCATATTTATTTTCCTCTTGATATATACCTAAAAGAAGCCCAGGTAGATTTGCAGCAGCCTTTCACAACCTGTTTGTTGTGAAGATTATTTCACTTTACATCAAAGCAGGTGTCCATCTCACCCAGCAGACTCATACTGATGTTATTTAGGTCTTCCAATGAAAGCCCCTGTCACACAAACAAGTAAACATATCGAAGGAGCAGGTTTAAGCATTGAGAAGGAAACAAGACAATACACATTTTCTTTCCCTGAAAAGAAAAGTAGACACAATTGGATGCAGCATATGCCCAGACTGTGACTCCTGTTCCTCAGCCAAAATGAAGTCTGAAAATAATTGGCATCAATAAGTATTATCAAGGACCATCTGGAACACACATACTCTGAAAAGTGAGAAAATACCTTTAGAACAGTGCATAAATACCTTAGTTTTGATTCTCCTGTATTTGTTGCATGGCTAGGACTGTTTGGCTTATGAATTCAAAAGGCATTTATTGATGCTGTAGTAAGGGCCCACTGCACAAAGCTCAGGAAATTCAAAATGCTGAAGCCAGCAAAAAAGGTCCTTCAACCTCCAATAAACATAAGTACATTTTCCATCTCTTACTATTAGGCTTGCACTGCTTCTGAACAGTTTACAGTTTCTCATTGTCTTTAATTTTTTTTTGTTGCCTAAATTAATGACAATTAAGAGGTGTCTCATGGACCATGTAGTCACTGTAATTTTTTGTGTTACAGGATACTCAAAATACATACCTACTTTCTCTTTTTCATGATCAAAAATACTTTTGGTTTGCGGGTTTTTTCCTGAAGTTTTGATAACTCCAAAAGAGCTGTGGAGATTAACTTCCAACTTTCTAAATAAATTCACTGCTGGCCTGTTAATAAGAAAGCATGAGAAAATTCCAACCCTCAGAGGTAATTTTGGGGGAAAGTTATAAACCACTGAAAACAGCAGCTTATAATGAAAGTGTCATCTCAACCATAAAAGGTACCTCAATGCACTGAACAGGCACCGTAAAACATGATTGAAAGGGAGTTTAGAGATATTGCTAATGGCTCCGACATAAGGAGTGTAGCCATAAAAGATGAAAAGATGCATGGCTAAAACTGCCCACCACCAGTCTTTGAAGAGCATCTAACTACCCAGGCATGCCAGGGACGTGCGATTGCTGACGGAACTGGTCATGCAGATCTGCTCAGACAGAGAGAGACCTTCAAACACTTCACGCTTTTACTTCCTCTCAAAGTAATACAGCTGTTCAGCAGAGAGGCAGCTCATGTCCCCAGGCTCATCTCGGGGGCACTGGATGGCATTTGAAGGATGGGGATGGCCAACAGTGAGGCTGGACTGTGGCACTCAGCCTCTAACTCTGGAGGAGTAATGTGGCCTGTGGTTAGAAACTCACGATGTCTCTTTCTGTCTCAGAAATTGACTTTCTGGGTTACAACAGTTTTGTACCATTTTCATGAAATTGTGTCATTTCAGTTGGAATGGAACTCTGCAGAACATGCAGTCTAGCCTCCTGCTCACAGCAGGCAAACTTCAAAGTTAGTTTTGAAGTAGTTCTGCTATTCCTATTTAAGCCAGGTGATCTAAAGTTTAATTAATATGTGCAAAATACTTCAACAAGCTGAAAGTCATTTCATGGACTTTCAGAGTTTGCATTTGGCCATGCTTATTTTGCAACATGGTCCTTATGATATCTTTAGTGAAACGGGTCTTGGTCTGTGCTGAGATTCAGTCAGGAGGACTGTTTGGTTAAATTTATCCTGCCCTTCAGGGAGCAAATTCTGACTAGGAGCTATATTTTGAATATCTGTAGGTCAAGGTTATGCATGACCATGACTATGCATTTTATTTAGGCCATTTCAAAAAGTGGATTGTAAGGTAAAGCTGTGTTGAAGACTATGGGGAAGAATTTTTTTTTTTAATTGCTGGTCAACAGCTGAAATAATAGCAATAAGGAGAGCCGTGTTTTGAGGGAAAACTGCTCTTACTTCAATGCTTTCTGCCTGACACCCCTCTGCTTCTTGTTCTTACTGACTCCATGTTAGGTATATAAAAAACAATTAATGCTTCTTAAAGGCTTAAAGTGCAGTGGGTTGACCCTGGCTGGACACCAGCTGCTAAACAAGTCACCCTATAACTCCTGTCCTCAGCTGGATGGGAGAGAGAGGAAAGGTTTTGGAGTCAAAATAAGGATGGGGGAGATCACACTGGCAAAACAGACTCAACTCAGGGAAATTCATTTCATTTATTACCAACAAAATCAGAATAGGGTAATGTTAAATGAAAAACCAAACTTAAAACAACTTCACCCCATCCCTCCTTTTTTTCCTGGACTTCACTCCCTATTTCTGTCTGCGGTCAGTTCATCTCACATTGTCTCTGCTGCTCCTTCCTCCACCAGGGCTGGATTTCTCCCACTCTCCCCTGCTCCAGCACAGGGTTCCTGCCCACAGGAGACAGTCCTCCAAGAACTGCTCCAGTGTGGGTTCTTCCCACGAGTTGCAGTTCTTTCCAAACTGTTCCAGTGTGGGTTTCGCCTCCAGGGTCAGTCCTTCAGGAACAGATTTCTCCAGTGTTGGTCCCACATGGAGTCACAAGTCCTGCCAGCAAACCTCCAGTGTTGGTTCTTCTCTCCAGGGGGCCACAGGTCCTGCCAGGAGCCTGTTCCAGCATTGAACAGGGTCTCCATGGGGTCACGGCTTCCTTCAAGTGTGGGATCTTCCATGTGTTGCAGGTGGATCTCTGTCCCCCCGTGGACCTCCATGGGCTGCAGGGGCACAGCTGCCTCACCATGGGCTGCACCTCAGGCTAAAGGGGAATCTCTGCATCGCCTGGGACACCTCCTGCCCCTCCTTCTGCACTGACCTTAGTCTTTGTGTACCTGTTTCTCTCACACATTCTCACTCCTCTCCTCTGGCTGCTGTTGTGGAGCAGTTTTTCCCCCTTTCCTCTTAAATTCATTATGCCAGAGGTGTTCCCACCATCACTAGTGGGCTCAGTGTTGGCCAGTGGCGGGTCCATCTTGGAGCCAGCTGGCATTGGCTCTATTAGATATAGGGAAGCTTCTGGCACCTTTTCACAGAAAGTAGCCCTGCAGCCCCCCGCTACCAGAACCTTGCCACTCAAACCCAATATAGCCTGACTTTGCAAAACCCTTTCTTGTACACAAGCTGTCCAAATGCAGAGAATTTTCCAAAGTTTCCAAATGTTGACAAGTATATTTCTGAATATGTTCTCAAATAATATCTGAGCTGAGGATCAAAGCCCCAGATATTTCCTTGGTGTTTATTAGCAACTTCAAGGACTCAGAAAATATAAGTCAGACCTAAAGATGCCGTGAGGTTTTTACTTATTTAATAATAGAGTTGAGGTTCCTTTATTTGTCTCCTGCTGAGCCTTTAGCTTGAACTTGGGTCACTTTCAAACTTTGGTACACTCCTGAGGTCTAGAAAACCAGGGATTTATTGAACAAGAAAGGAAAAAAATCTCAAGTGTGCACATGACAGCAGAGGGCAAGGCCTCAAACAGCTTGAGATTGCTGTAAAAATCCTGATGGGTTTCTAAGCCCTATCATTGCTGCAACCCTCTAGCAGGCACTACTCCTTGTAGCCAGCTACATTCCTCGTGGGAGGCTGCAGAGCACGCAGCCTTTCCCCAGGGCCAAGTGGTGAGTGTCTCAGGCAAGATGTTAGCTTGACTTTTTTTAGAACAATTTCATATGAATTCTTCAAAGACAAAAAGAAATAGAAGAATAACTAAATGTAAAACTAATTCTATTTTTCAAACAGTTTCTGAGTTTTCCCTTGCTCTCCATCTTTGTAGTTAGCACCTCCTTCTCTTCCTCTCCTGGGTGAGGATGGTGCCTCACACTGGAGATGATCTATGCTATTTCCCTCCAGCCTAGTGAGAGAGATGAAGGAGCAGGGCCAGGAGAAGACTCTTGGTTCACTAATGAGAGCATCTCTGAAAAGCTGTAAAGGTGGTTTCATTTTTTAGGTGGTGGTGTGCTTTTTAGGTGGTGCTGGATGCTTCTGAGAGGCTGTCCAGGACACAGGGATATCTAAGGCTGAGTATTCCATGGTGTGAGCATGACCTTCAGGAGGTGCTCAGCTGTCAGGAATCACCTGCTGTTCTCCCACCTATTTCCCATCTCCTGCGGCAGCAGGAGGTGCTTGGGGGCCAAATCAGCTTCTGCCCATCTTCACACCAGCAGGCCTCATATACCTGGGCTGGGAGAGGATAACTGGGAGATTCTACTTTCTTGCAAACCTTAGGAGATTGCTTTCCACTGCTATAAAGTTACCTCCTCCTCAGCCCCAGGGCTAAGCTATTCACAGAGGTGACCTTGTCATCACAATAGTCATGTTCCAGCCTGCACCAAGTTATCCACAATTACCAGGGTGAGTTGACATGGAGGTGAGAAGCACTCTGCCTCTCCAAGCTCTCTTCTTTTCAGCAGTGTCTTTCACACCTTGGTCTTGTACCCATGTCCTTCTGCTGGGAGAGCAAGATTTTGCCAGTATGAAACTCTTTTATAGAAACATAGAATCATTAAGGTCGGAAAAGATCTCTAAGATCATCAAGTTCAGCCATTTACCCAGCACCAAACCACCACTAAACCATGTCACCAAGTGCCACATCCACATGTCTTTTGAACATTTCCAGGCATGGTGATTCGACAACTACCCTGGACAGCCTGTCCCAGTGCCTGACCACACTTTCAGTGAAGAATTTTTCCTAATATGCAATCTAAAACTCTCCTGGTGCAGCTTGAGCCTGATTTCCTCCTGTCCTGTCACTTGTTACCTGGGAGAAGAGTCCAACCCCCACCTGGCTACAACCTCCTTTCAGGTACTTGTAGAGAGGTAAGAAGGTCCCCCCTGAGACTCCTTTTCTCCAGGCTAAACACCTCAAGCTCCCTTTTCATCAGACTTGTGCTCCAGACCCTTCCCCATCTTTGTTGCCCTTCTCTGGGCCCATTGCAGCACCTCAATGTCTTTCTTGTCATGTGGGGCCCAAAACTGAAGCCAGGATTCAAGGTGAGAATTTTGTCAGTATAACCAGAGCGAAAGGATAGATATGCACTTTGAGCACACTCTGTGCTCCTCCCCGTCAGACAAGGAGGTAGCAGGGTACTGACTGCTCGCCAGGTGCTTGGAGGTGCTCAGGAGAAAGGAAACCCACGCGTCCTTCTTGAAAACCTCCTCTGCAAACCCGCATGCCTCTCTAATTGAAACAGGGCAGGGTCTGAAACCATAGGAGTCCACAGCTGCTATTTCTATTGTGCATGTCTGAGTCAAGGTGAAGAGAAAAGTCAGCGAAATATCCCACAGGGTGAATCCTCCATGTGCCAAGAAAGCTGACTCCACATTAAAGGTGAGAGCCAGAGCTTGCAAAGCAACGATGGCCTGGGAAGACAGAGGCCTTGATTCCCTCCAGCAGCCTCCAAGTGTTATTCCCATTAACATTGGCACTAGCCATCACCCTGAATACCCCATGCACCAAAAGGCTAGTGAAAGAGAGCAGGAGGGAGGGAGGGAGGTGATAAAGTTGTCAGGCTGTAGACAAGGCTATGGCCACTGAGGACTGACAGGGACTGTGTCGTTTAGGGATACATCCCGGGATGTATTTTAAGGGTAGATGGGAGACACTCAGGATAAGGGTGAGTTTGCTGATCCTGCAGAGTTTTCATTTTTGGTCAGTCTTAGTTCACAGCACCAGATAATCAGGGCTCTGCCTTTTTCTTCTCCTTTATCTGCATTACCAGGGGAAGAAAAGCTCTATGTGGCACAAAGATGTCTGAGACGGCAAAGCCACTTACATTATCTTCCCACAGGTGATAAATATCAACAGTCAATGACTGTTGCTAACCCTGTGGTTCACAAGACATCTGCCCTGCATGCTTCCAGGGTCAAAAACATTTTCAGGCCCCTACCAGCAAATAAAATCTGTCTTAAAGAGCACAGCACCCAGCCAGATTGAGCCATGGGGAGAAAGGAGGGAGGATCACTTTTGCACTGGACCTCTGCTTTGGTGTTGAAGGACCAGCACCTAGATAAAATCCAAAGCTGCAGATAGAATGGTGTGTTTCTGCCACAAACAAGTCTGCAGGCCACAAAGAAATCAAAAAGATCCTTGTTAGCAAAGACAAGACCCAAACTTTAGCAACTGATGCAGAATCTACAAGTGAGTCATTCCTCCTTCTCTCCTTTTTCTCCTCTTCCTCCCACCTTGGCACCAAAGTGTGTTAAGAAAACAAGATGTCTGAAAGACATCTCTTGGATCGTTGCTGCTCCTCCAGCATCTTGTCTGCCTTCAGGCTCTGGTGTCAAGTAGTGATCAGCCTCCTTCCTCCAGCCCTGAAGTAGCAGTTTTCAGACGTGACCTTCCACCTCTTCACGGCTCCCTGTGTCTCTGAAATGTCCAGAGGTCAGCCCCTCGCTGCCTCCACAAGGAGACCTGTTATGGAGATTCCTGCCTCGCATCAGCCCCACGTCATGTCCCTGTCATCTCCCATCATGTTACCAAACTGAAGGGGATACCAGGAGCTTAGATGGTGTCCTCCACTGTGACATGGACTCATCATTTCACTATTTGTTGGGGAATGGCAGCTGTGCACTGCTCGTGGAAAGGTAGGCTTGACTGACTAGCTAAAAATTGGAGGTGACCTAGCTGTACAACTTACTGCTCGGGAACAATGTGACAAACTTCATCTTTCTTCACTGCTAGCCTCTAAGGTTAGAGAGGGCCACTACCTGTCATAGTGGGGAGAAGAGAGACAGGTCTATGGATGTGTCTGTCTGTGTGTGTGGAGGGGGGAGAGGAGGCATATGCTCTTATTCTTTCTTTCCTACTTCGTTATATTGATTTTCAGTGGCTTGCACGCTTGGAATGCAATAAGGGAGCAATTCCCTTCTATGCTGGCTAGTAAACATTGCCTGTAACTTTATTCTGGGTCAGGAAAGTCAGCACTTAAAATTAAAAGTGGTTCCAGAGGAGGCAAGCCA
This sequence comes from Neopelma chrysocephalum, assembly GCF_003984885.1. NCBI lineage: Eukaryota > Metazoa > Chordata > Aves > Passeriformes > Pipridae > Neopelma > Neopelma chrysocephalum. The sequence goes on from NW_020925669.1 coordinate 2,780,353, forward strand.
TATTTTAGGAAATTCCAGCTGGGGGTTCCTTGTTACTGTACTTAATTTTAAAATCCAGAGTGTCATGTCGTGTCGTGTCATATGTGCCTTTAAAAAAGCATTTAAGTGATATATATTCTCGTCTGCTCTTTACTCGCAATATTTCAAGCAGAAAATATTTTTTAAAAATTAGTTCTCTGGCTCTTCGAATTTACAGCAGAGGCCACAGACTATAAAGTGGAAGGAGTTGAAATTAGGCCCAGGGGAGACAGAAGTGCACTAGAGAGAAAAGCTTGTATGCCAGGTGCTTAAACACATGCATAGTTTAAATGCTGTGCCGTCTCCCCAAAGCCAATGGAGCTGCTCTTGTATTTAAGACTAACACACCTGGCTTAAGTTCTGGGACCTTAATCTCTAAAAGAATGTGTGTAATGCTGGGGTACAGACTATGATGCCCATAAGCTACTCCGGGTCGAAGGTACAATCTGCTGTGGGAGTTCCTTTTCTCTGTGTAGAGCTTCTGTGCTCGGGTCTTGGGAAGCCAAAGGGGTTCCCTAAGGCAGGAAAACACATGTCCTGGACAGTCAGCTTGAGGAATGAGTGCCCTTGCTGACATGTGGTTCCCAGATGAGAATCCAAGCTGGGATTTGGGTGCTTAGGATGAGCCTTTTTTGCTAGTGAAGTTCCTCCCAGCAAAAGCTCATTTCCTGAGTGCTGGGGATTTTAACTGGAAAGCTTCCTTCTTATGGAGCAGGCTCTCACAGCAGGTGTTTCACATGTTGTTAGACAGCAGCACTTAAAACATGGAGCATTACTTTTTGGTTGGATAGACAAGCTTTTTAGAGAGCTCTGCTCCTGGCTCTGTAAAAGTAGAGTGCTGTAGGAAAAGGCCCAGTGTAGGGAGTAGGACCAGTGGTGTGGGGTGCTACTCTATGGGCTGCCACATGCTTCACCAAAGCAAGTACCCACAGTCCCCTATTTGCATTCTGTCCTGCTGCAAAAAAAGTCCCTGCAAATCCCCTCTCTGCTCTGCTATGTATCCAGCAGCCTGGCAGCAGGGCTGTCACCACTTTGTCAGGTCTTGGGGATGTCTGCGGCTGCAAACCCCACCAGGGAGATGAGGGAAGCCTGGACAGTTTGCGAGATGGCAGGAGGCAAAGTACATCTACCTGGCCCTGAACTCTGATGCATGGTCTCCCTTGCTCCCTGCTTGACATTTACAAACGGTGACAAGCCCTGTCACCTGCTACCTGATGCGACCACCCCGAAAGCCGGGAAAGCCAGACGTGCTGTTAACAACTCCAGCTACCCCAAGGAAAGCCCCAGAGAATTATGACAAGGAACTGCCTTGACTCAGGCCAGGTGCTTTCATGTTAGGAAACCTCCACAGCTGGCTCCCTCAGTGAAACAGCCCCAGTGAAAGGAGACCAGAATGGCAAGCAGGCAAAGGGAAAGATGTGGTGCTGGTGTCTCACCCCAGCTCTCCTCCTTCTCCCTTCTCTTCCTACAAGAAGAGAAACCCCTAGCTAAGAGATCCTCAACTCTGGAAGCAGTATGAACTGCTGCAATTCCCTGCACCACCCCTGGCCATGACTTCCACGGAAAAGCTTGCTGCTTTTTCTGCTTTCCCCTGGTCAGTCTCCTCTAACCACAGTGAGGGCCCGTGGAAGCTCAGACGTCAGCACAAGTGGGTCATCTGAGCACCTTTCTGGGGTCTCAGCCTGCTGTGGCTTCATCACTCAAATCACCCAAATTGTGGCTGTGGCTTCATCACCCAAATTGTTATTTCCTGATGGTAAAATCACAAACTGCATTTTAGGGGCTACAAAAGGTTGGGTGCTACCTTTCCTAGGAGAGCAAATCTGTAGATTTTCAAATCTTTGCCATCAGCAAAAGACCTTCTAAATTTCCTAGATTTCATGATTCCCAAACAAATTTCACAGAATATCTACTTTCAAGATACATTTTTCAGGATGCTGCTGTTACTCAAATCTCCATCTAAGCAGTCATGCAACAAGCATCACTTTCAAACAATGGTCTATTGATTACTTGCTTCATTAACAATGATGCAATTCCCTGGAGAGGTTTATTACTCTTGTCTTGTATTATTTTGTGCCTTATGATTTGGCCATTAATGGGTACACTGGCATTTCATTTCATTGTGACTGACTTTCCTGGGAGGAATTCTCAATGCAGTCCAAGAACCTCCATGAATAAATGTTTACTGTCAGGAGATATGAGTGTGTTTCAGGGCTCTGTGGATGTTTTCATCCTGAAGATGCAACAGTAAATCAATTAAAAACATGATTGATTGTAAAATTGGTGCAAACTTGCTTTTGCTTTGGGATTTCACATGACCTAAGTTAGTCTGTATAAATCTAACAATGTATTACTCATACAGTGATCATCTTGCTGGTATCTACAGCGAGAACTGCTATGCACACAGCTAAGGCAAGAGCAAGGGCTAAACCTAGCCCCGGCATATCCTGCAGCTCTTCTCCCACACAGAGCACAGAGCCTTGTCCCACTGGTGATTTAAGTCCTTTTGGCAACATTTGACTAGAATTCCCTTTACCAGAGGATAAAATAAATCGAAAGGGCTCTCGAAAGAGCTCTCTACACAGATATGTTCGTTCAGATTAGGGTATAGTTTACATTTAGCAAGGAATAGCTTTTCTTAATTAATTCCCTGTCTAGTTGCTTTTTTTTCAGTCAGACTACTGTAGCCAAAATTAGATTAATCGACTTTGGATATTCTTGCTAACTATTACGTTCTCTTATTAAGCATTATTAATATTAGTTATTAGAAATTGATGACTCCAGAATAACTCCCCACATTTAGTTATATCCCAAAGTCTCCAGTGGCATACAATGGCCATTGTTCTCTGACTTGAGCAGAAGTCCCCACATTCCCAGTTTAAAGAGTTTGCCAACAGCACAGAACTATAGTAATAGTTTCCATTTCAAAATCAGTTTAGAAATCTTCTGTCTTAATCTTCTGCAGTAAAGTAAACCTGTTTGTAACATGACCATATCCAGGAGTCATTGCTCAGCACACAATGATGCAGGAGAAATGTGGTACAAAGAACAAAAGAGCCTGAAAAGACACAAGCTAAGGACAAAAATCACATCACTGTCTTCCATATACCCATCCAGGGCTTCATCCAAAACCCAGAAATGTCGATGTAAATCCTTCTGTGGGCTCTGAGCGCAGACCAGGGGAACTGCTGCATCTCCATGTGTGCAAGCCTGCAAAAAAAGCAATCTGCATGACTGTGTGCTCGAACAGAGATTTACAGAGACAGTGTGCATAAATCTAGATAATTTATACTGTGCCACAAATACAAACAGAAACGGGCACCCCTCTCCCTTCACAAACTCATATACACAAATGCACCTCGAGTGTGAATAATGCAATGACAAAGTGAGCTGCCTTTGTATGGACATCATTGGTATCAGCAGTTAGGAATAATAGTTGTCTAATTGTAGTCTTTCATTGTGTGCTATGTCAAAGCGTGGGCGAGTAATTGCAACCATCAAAACCCTTTCAGAGTGTGTGCAAAGCCCCGACCCCCATCACCTGCTATCAAGCCTATCTGATCCACCACACACATGCACTTACTGGGCAGATGAATTAGCTAGATGGGCTGTTCTCTTTTTTTATTATTATTATTTTCTCTTTTGTTTTATGTTTTCCTTCCCTCAAGGTTGTGTCTGGGTTGTGAAGGGTTGTTAGACTTTTTTTTATTATTATTGTTATTCTTATTTTTCGGGGTTGGGGGTGTGTGTGTCTGTGTGTGAGATGGCTTTTTTGGTAAGACAATTTAGATGACAGACATCAACAATTATACAAAATAATACGGTAACCAGAAACTGAAAAAAAAGTAATAATTGATTCTCATGCGCTGCTGAGTGTTACAATTTGAATGTCTTTCTATTAAAATCCTTGTAATAGACACAGGGAGAAAGCAGGGAGGAGGGAGAGAGAAAGAGGGAGAGAGAAAGCAGTTCTTTTTCAAATATTACTCATAAGATGGAATAGAAGATATTTTCAGAAAGCAAGTGGGACTGATTTCCATTAGCATAATCCCATTTCCAGTATTTTTTATTAATATAAACATCTTGGCTCTGGGAATGCCTCCTGGATCATATATACCTGCTGTATTTTGCATTGAGTTTAGGGGAAAATCAAGGAGAGCACTAAAAAAAAAATAAAAATTGAACCTATTTGTTATATTCATTCTGAATTGCCAGCTGTACAGTACCCGAGCAGAGAAGCAGATTTGATTATCAAATACAATTAAGGCCTGGTTTTGTCGATGTGGAGCACCATGTAAGTGCATATTGTAAATATCTGTCTAGAAGACAGGAACAGCATAATGGTGTGGTCTACATACTCTGTCTTGCTGCTGGAGAGGACTTGCAGTGATTTTCTCTGGTTCAGCCTGCCACAGTAAGGCAAGCATCTCAGTACTGTAACAACTATTACAGAGACCACATCCTATACAAGGAGCACATATCTTCATGGGTGGATACCCACTTTAAACCTTCAGGAGGTCTGAGCTTTGTGATTTTTCTGGTGTCTGCCTTTGTGTGAAAAACCATATCTATTTATTAATATAAATGTCCTTTTTGCTGAAAGTATCTGTTATTGCATAAGGACTTGTGTGGTTTTCATGGTTGGCAAACATGGGATTGGATGGGACATCTGCGTCTGCTTGAATTTCTGCAATAGGACAATTTAGAGGTCTGTAATTAAACCTCCAAGGAAGTAGGGGAAGCTCTATTTTTGTGCAAAATTCAAGTAAAGGGGAATTTCATGGAATCATAGAATCATTTAAGTTGGAACAAACCTTTAAGATAATCAAGTCCAACAATATTTGTAAAATGTATATAAAGTTCAATGAAGAAACTACTCATTGTGAATTTTCTCAAATTGCGGATGAGGGCCCCAAGGGGAGGAGATGTTACTTGTTAATTAGAACATTTAAAATCAGGATAGGCAATATATTTTTGAAAATTAGGTGGGGAGATGTGCCATCTCATCAAAGAGCCACATAACCTAAGAAACCTTTTCCATTTTTTATTACTGTAAGTCATCTCCAGTACTGTTATTTGACACTACTGTCCTCATTCTGCACACTTAGAATCTGCTTCTGTCTTTGGATGAAACAAATTCAGATGTAACGAAATACATACATTTTATAAGACCTCAAAGCAATCAGAAATGGTGGTGGTATTAAAGATACTGCAAAATATGTGATTGAAAATGTTATAGGCTATGGATTTTTTTTCAGAATTGCCACTGGAGAGGTCATCATCGGTCAGACAGCAGAACATGAGTGTGAAAATAATAAGAGCAGAATTCTGATCTTATTCTTGCTCTAATATTTGGGGCAAGTCATTTGGGGGTGGAGTATGTACATCTCTGATAGCTTCTGTCTTAGCAGTATTAGGTGGTAATTCTTAGCTGTTCATCTGAGATGCTACAGCAATCAGTAAAGAAGAAAAGAGGTTTTCCCATGTGGTCATTCATTCACTACTAAAACAGGTGAGGATGAACCACTTTATGGAATTTCACTTGTATTTATCCACATTTCCTGTAGAGTCTGGCCAGCTCGTTTTCGGTAAATTCCTAGATGACAAAGGTTAGAGGAGAAGAATACATCCCTTAAAACCTATTCCTCTCCATTTTGTAGAAATTCCATTTAACAGAAATGTTGGATATGAAGACCTATAACCAGCTTTTTCCCATCAATAAATGTTTAGAGTTTTGCTTCCTACCACAAGAAGTGGGTTCATCTCTTTTGATGGATTTTCATAATGATCTTGAAGTAAGGATTTGTTCCCTTATTACAATTGTTCTGAAGGGTTAACTGGACGATACCTGCACCTTAAAAAAGTTGTAAATGCTTTTTTGCTTATTCAAAGAGAGGTGTTATCCATCTCCAGTTCCATTACCCACTGTTCTTTGCCAGCAACATTTGGTCTGGATGTATTGAAGCACTGTGCTAGAACGCAACTTTCCTAAATACTTATTATCCACATGATAATTAGCACTGACTGAGATAATTTTTCAGGCAAAAATGGTAATTTTTTGTGATTCAGACTTTGAGGACAAAAGTAGTGGATTCAGTAAAACTTTTATTGAACAGTTTTCTGAGGTCCAGGATGGACTTTGTGCAGTAGCAAGTGCTCCAACATGTTGGCATGGGTCACTTGTGCTGCTGAGCTATCGTGATTTCTGTGCTCATGGGTGTTCAGGGGGGGAAGACTGATGATGTCAGTCCAAGCATATTTTAAAGGTCATTGGTGCGGAACAAAAATTATGTATGAAAACATGACATTTTCTGCTAAATGGAATTCTTGTTTCCCACCTCACCCTAATTAAGATAGTGCTGAAAAACGCTTGTAGTGAGGAAGGGCTGTACATTTTAGAAAGACCAGCTAGAAGCACACTCAACTCCAAACTTTTGACAGTGCAGGATTAGTAAAGGAGAAGTAAAAACAGCAAATAGAGCTGAGAAAACTTTATGTTTTGTAGCAAGAGGGGAAGTGATTTCAACAGACACACGGTTGCAGTGTTGTCAAAGTCATATGTGAGCATCATAGCAAGTGGGACCACTCTTGGAGAAATTTCAGGGAACATCCTGAGATGGGATTGCAGTTCTCTTTCAGGAGCTCCTGCTGTGCATGAAGGGGCAGCATGGGAGAAACCAATGAGATACTTGTCTGCAAAATTCAATTACTGGCTGATAGAGGATGTTATCACAGGATAACCAACGATGGGAACTGGCATTACAAAAGCAAATTAGAGATGTGAGGTAGTGGGGGAGATAGGCTGTGAGGAGCCTTTCAGAGGTCCCTGTATGGACATTGAACCATAACAGCCACTCATCAGTGTTATAAAACTACCAGGAGCAGTATCCCCAGGCTGGGAAAGACTCTTCTTGGCAAGCTTGTGTACCACACCGTGCCATCGGATAGAGCCCATCTTATTGAAAACTGAATCCCTTTGAGTTCCCTGGAACAGCAGCAGCTGGAGGGGAAATAACAGTAAAATTCTATGGCCATAATAAAACGCATTAGCCATCTGAACACTCATTTCAATCAAATAATGCAGCCTATTCATATTTAAACAGGAAATATTGTTTAATGTTTATGATAATGATCAAATCAAATTTTAAAAATTAAACACGAAATTAAACATTAAAGTGAGGTTCCAGCATTTGGCACTTGGGACACCATTTCCAACCCACAGCTGATGGTTGCAATCAGCAGGTTCTATCCTCATACCTTTGTTTAGTGCAGCTTCTTGAGGAGGATGCTAGAAGGAGGCTTTGATGTCGCAGGAATGACCACAGCTGGTGCAGGGTGGTTGATTTTGAGTTGATTGTTCCATTCTCCCCTTCCATCCATTTGGCTTTCCATGCCAATGACAGATAATGGTTGTTGAGGGGGAAGTGGATACTTAAAGAAAAAGTCTTTTCATCTGGAAGAAGCTAAATGGGACTTGTTTTTCATTCAAGTGGAAGCCAGTCCTGTGTTCCTATTAAAATATATTTTGGTCTCTAACTTTTTCCCAAAGAGAACAGGGAGAAGAAAACTTACAGAGATTTCTTCAAAGCATTATTAAAACAAAAGTAGGAAATGCCACCATGAAACAGCAAGTCCTCAGCTGAACATGGTGGTCATAGGAGGCAAAAATACAAAATAAATAACACCTAGTTGCTCTTAAAGTACTGTTCCTTAGGGGTAGAGCACAGCAGCTCTTACAAACCATAGCACACAACGATTTCTGTAGTGGCAGTAACTGGTGAAGAGCTCCAGATTTCAAAAAATTATTAATTTACACCAGTGGAGTCATAAGCACAGCTGATTAATTTGAAGTTTTGACAGAACTGTCCAAGTTTGTGTTTAATGAAGACCTTGGAGTGATGGCTAGCAATTAAGGTATTGCTTTTAGACTATATCCTGTGTTATAGTGAACTCAGAGCCAGGAAACAACTTTCTCCCACACTGAATCTGTAGTAATTTTATTGATACTAAGCCTAGCAGTCTTTTTTCCCAGCTCTCTCCATTTGAAGTCAACAGAAAAGCAAAGTTTGAAACTGAAAAGGGTAGAAACAGACCCATTGTCTCTAGTATTCCTATGCATTTTGGCCATGGACCTTATTTGTACTGTAAGCCTGTGCTTCAGATTCTTGAGCTGTGCAGCGAGGTTAACATTTTGCTCCAAGAGTTGCATCTTTCAAGGGATTATGTCCTCAGTGCAAATTAATATCAAATTAGTATAAATTAATATCAAATTAACAAAGCTTTGGACTACCAGTGAACTGCATGTTGTTCCTTAGAGTAAAAAAAAAAATCACAAAAGGCAGAATCAATCTGTCATTTCCCATTCTTATGGCGACTGCTTGCCCAAACTTATTATGGAAGGAGCATACACAAAAATTTCCATACTATGAAAAAATAAATAAAAAGACTGAATAAATTATCTGGGAAAGCACAGGAAAACAGCAAGATTTATCTTAACCTGTGTCTACTGCTCTCATCCCTGTACCATGCACTTTAAATTGGATTGGTATCCTATAAGAGACTGTCAAGGATTTCATTTGTTCTGCTTGACATACAGATGTACAATTGGTAAAACTGCATCTTATCTTAGTAATTGTCTACAGTGCTAAGGCTGTACCTAGTTATTGACTTCAAAAGTCAGGTTTCGTCTGTGCAGTTCCCTGATCCAACATCAGTCCAACCACCTCGAGCACTATCTGTTCATCTTTCAGCTCACCTTCCTGAGTTAAACCACCTTTCTCTTTGCAATAGCTGCTTTTCAGCTTTTTGTAATCAATCAAGACTGGAGTGTGAGGATAGAGGAGTGAATAGCCTAGTTCCTTGTTTCGGGTAGCATCCTTGTGTATCTAAAAAAAGTCATTGTGAGCTGGTGCTTGAGAAAGAGAATATTTTGAGGGCTTTTAGAGCAAAAAGGGTTTTTCTAGAGTTTGGAAGGGGTTGCTAACTAGCTCTAGTGAAATTTCTGCTTATTAGAGAAGTTGCAGAGTTTAGTGATCACAGAGAGAAATTTCTGCCTGTCTGATAGTCTTTAAGCACATTCTGTTACAAATCCAGATTAGCATGCTGACTCTGTAATGATTCAACAAAGTGTTTTTTCAAACTTGCAGCAACCTTTCCTTTTCACAGACACATGCTGCAAATAGACCTGCTTGTAAAGCAGGGAATTTTATTCCTGCACACCCAAAGAATTCCTTCTAAACTAGCTACTTATTTTCCACTTCCAATTGGAAAGAGCTTTGAGTTTTGAGTTTACATTTTAAAAAAATAAATAAACCTCCAGGTTTTTTCTGGGAAGAAAAAAATTCTAAGTGCCGGGCATTTCATCTGCAAGTATTCTTCATGGCAACTTTTTGAGGAACTGTTGGGAGATGAATGTCAGAAGGAAAACCTTCTTTTCTTCCAGTTTTCCCCCCAGCTCAATGAACTGTAGTGCTGTAGAACCAGTCTTGTCTTGCGCCTGATTTAGGCCATTCCCTGTTCCTCACAATGTAAGCAATGACAATCATGTGGCATGGCAACAAATTTGCCATGGTGAAACACTCTGGTGGGGACTGTTCTCCGTGGGGTGCTGCAATAATCCCCCATTCCCAACTGTGTGGATTCACTCATTCCAGGGAAAACAGGAAAAAATATAAGAACATAGAACTACAGTCAGTCAGACCGGCAGTCATTCACACACATATCCCATCTCCTAGATCAGTCAGTCATAAAGCAGAGGGAAAATTGCAAGATCAATATACTTTCCTAGCTTCCTGCAATTGGCAGCTCAGGGATTTCCCAAGTCAGGGGTACATTCTTTGTATCAGTAGTTTTCAGTGGATTTTTCTTCCATGAGTTGTCCTGTTGTTTTGAGTTCATGTGGGTGTTTTAGATGCTGGTTTTGCATGACTGGCATTTCTCATTGTTTGAGCAGGACCGTTTGTCCCTGGAGAAGGCAGAAGTTAGTCAAAGAACCTCAAGACTGACAACTTGTACAATCATAAAATAAAGCACTGAAGTCTCTTCTCACTTTCCAAAATGCTGTCAGCTAAAGGGTAGATATAGATAGCATGGCAGTTTCAGAGAGAAGAGCCGTGAATCCTGGCTGCACAGGGTGATGAAGCTTACCAGACGTCATCACTCAAGATAGAATCTCAAGTCAGTGGTGTTTTAAGCTTTGTAGGAGAGCTGCAAACTGCGGGAGTTCAGCAGCTGTTGTATGAACATCTGTAATAGCCCTGCAAGAGGAAGAAACCTCCAAGGCAAGGTTGGGTGAAAGTGCAGGTGAACCAGTTCCACACTCCAGAGTTAGAGCCATCTCCAGCCATAAGTGAGAGCTGCAAGACAAAGAGGTATTCAGAATACCTCCAGGTATTCAGAAGGACCTGTCACATTTGCCATGTGCCAAGCAGTCCAGAAGCTTGTGTTTTCTAACAGCTGGTGATCAATGCCAGTAATAGGGATGGCAGGCTGTGCCTGCACCTCCTGGAGACTGCCAGCTCACAGTGAGGAAATTCCTCTGTTCTTAGGAAGAGATGGATTGTTGTCATGTTTTTTCTGGGGGGGGATGAGGTGGTTTTTTCTCCTGTTTCTCTCCCCTTGTTCAGTTTTCAAGCTCTTTGACAGGATTTGCATTTGCAATAAAATGGAACAATGCAAAGGTGGTTGGAAGGATCTTCACAAGCAGATGCACTTGTAAACAAAGATAGTAATTAGAATAGGAGGCAGATCTGGGGTTGTTTGTTACACCAAGAGCTGTGTTCATGTGTCATCTTTACTTATGGCCCTCCTCTCTGAGAAATCCTTATTTCAGGACTTCCTGGGAAATGCAATATGGCTTTTGTTGTTTGCAATTTTTTTACATTATATTTTTTTTTGATTCTTTGATTCCTTTATGGACCCCCCAGGTGCCTATAACAATGTGGCAATCAACAGGGATATGCACAGCAGCAGAACTTCCCCTTTACAAGTAAATCTATGCAAATATGACAATCTACCTCAGGGTATTTCAAACCTGGGGGAAAAAAAGGCAGGGAACAAATTGTGTGATGCTTCAGACAGAGTTTGTGGACATTGCTCACCTGACTTTGGAGGTTCCTCTCGCTTTTCTCTCTCTCTTCTCTCTTACCCTCTCTCCTAAATATATTTCCAGAAAGGTGAGTAAATTTGGCATGTGCTGCCTTCAGGGACCCTGTATGCTGCCCAGCAGTTGAGGTCGATCCCCAGAGGAGTGATGTGCAGGAGGGAGCTCAGGGACATGTCCTGCTTTCAGACGTCTACACACACCTGTTGCTGGCCTCAGCTGGGAACTCCCTGCAGGCACAGCTGAGGGATGGATTTGAAACTAAGCCTCTATTAAAATAAAATATAATGTGTGACATCTTTGGAAAACAGAGAGCCTAGGACTGCACACATCCAAGAGCGCTGCATGATGCAGACCCGAGGCAGGATTTGGCTTTGAAAGACTCTCACAATCCTCTGTCCTCTGGGCTTGCCACCCACACAACTGATTTCCTCAGCCAAGATTTTGCAAAAAAAGGAGGACATATCTTAACCTTCACAGCAAAACTGAGTGTCTTCTCAGTCAGGCTTAGATGGCCAGGAGGAAATGTAGGGAGGCAGGTTCTGCCCCACTGACTTACACAAAAAGGGCCAAGTGTCTGTGTGAGGCCACGGGTGAGGGAGTGATCCCAGACCTCTGCAGAGGTGACCTTGGGGAACATCTGACATCCAGCTTTCTCTAAGCTACAAGGGGAGATGCCTTCCTGGAGTGAAGCGGGAACTGTCTTGGCCACTGACATCAGCCCAAAATTCTCCTATGTGATGACCCATACCAGATCCAATTACTGTCTCTGTAGCTTGGGGGAGGTTTTTTTCCTTGTTCTCTGCTACATCAGAAAAGAGAATATTAAAATATTCTAATAGAGGCTGAGCTACCATTACTAGGGGAAATTGGTGAGGTCTAATACCATTTGACACAAATACACTGGGAAGATTGTGAAAGAGCATGAACCTCCAGGATTCTCAGAGAGATACCCAGACCAAGCACAGCTCTGAAGGGACACAGCTGGGATCTTACAGGGTAAAAATAGCTTTCCAAATCCCAGTGCAGTAGAACATAATGTATAATACTTAAATATAAATAATTTTCACCAAAAATTCATCAAGACAAACTGTTGAAGCACAGACTGCCAAAAACAAAGGTACCACATAGAGATGCATTTCCTTTAAAGAAAAAAGCCAAACAGAATGGCATTGAATGGAATAATCTGAAGGAATTTAGTTTAGATGAAAACAATAACTAACTTCCTCTTGAAATGCTTTCAAAATGCATCACCCACCCTATGAAGGACCTTCCTCATTTGAAGGAGAAAGGGGACCACCAGGTGCCCCTGCAGAAGCCCCTGAGCTCTGACAGCTCCAGTGCCTCCTCCATACACAAACATTAGCACTGACTACCGCCTGTGCTTGCCACGTGTCATCAGTTTTTCTTCACTGCCATTTACGTGCTGGCAGGTTGACTTTTTATTAAGGTAAGAGTAGGCTGAAGATTTCAGATGTGGGTGCTTGAGAGACCCTCCCCTTCACGGCGAGCTCAGCTTTCTCAGTTTTAGCTCAGGCTGACATTATATCAAACTGTGCTTCTCCCCAGTGGGGACAACCACGGGTTATTTACAAGATACAACAGGCAAGTCACACTAAATGAAGACGAAAGATGTGCAGGAAGCGTGATTGCTGCCTGTGCCTTCTGGAGAACTGCTTATTAAGGAAATCGTCCTTTTAAGCAGCAAAGAGCCACCAGAACTGGTCGTGTTCGATACTGGGGCAGGGTCTGGCCTGCCAACCAACACTGTCTATCGATAGCGTTCCTCCTGTGGTAACGATGCAAATGCTAATGAGCATATTAATAATAAATAGCATTGTGTGCGTCTATCATGTCCCCCATTCAAAGGGGGGAAAATGCTTTACCAACTAGAAAGTGTGAAGTCCCAGGGCAGCTCTTTTCTCTGTGTGGAGCCTATTGTTACCCTAAGCAAAGGGATTTTGTCATCTGGGTTAGCAAAGAGAAGTGGCAGTGGAACCACTGGATTCCAGTCACTACGGCGCTGCTGATTCGTGGTGTGAACTTGGGGGAGTTATTTCGCTGCTCTGAGTCTCAAGTTCACCATCTGTAAAATCAAGATAATTATATTTACAGTGCTTATTTCATAGAGCTGCTGTGAAGATTAATTAATGCATATATATTTACAAAGTGCTTTGAGATCTTCAGGTGAAACCTGCTGCATATGTGCAAAATATTAATTCTCTAAAATACCTTGAAACCTCAGGAGCTGCAGCGTCTTGCCAGCTATCACCACATTTTGTAATGCTTTTGTTCTTTGTCTAAGAAAGTTGTTTTGCAGGTAGCAGTTATATATTGTGTTAATGGTCTGATACTTTGAAAATAAGAGGTTCTTCCCATTCTTTTTGACTTGTTCTTCTCCTCATGCACCATGTGTAGGCAGTAATTTTAGATCATTATTAGGACACATATTTTGAACATTTTTGTCTTTTTACCTCTCTAGACCTTATCACAAAGAAAATCTCTGTGTTTATTTGACGGTGGCTATTCCAGCTGCATTGGTGGTTTGTGATCAGTCAAGTAAACTATGATATGTATGATCCAGCAAGAAGATATGTGGAGGTATACTTAGGGACTGAGGATTATGTGTGTTTAATTAGTCTCCCCTAAATTTAGCCATCTGAATATTAATCATTAAGTCTAAAGCAGATGTTTGAACTTACTTCATACTTATTAGAAAGAGAGATGGGAACTTTTGCTCAGAGCAGTTTGCCTGACTTTTCTTAGATAACAGTGTTGATGGGATGAATCAGCCTTTGGAGGCACAAATATCTCTGTTGACTGTGAAGGGACATGGGAGTGATGTACTCAGATTTAGAAGTCTTAAGTGATATTAAAGGGCTGATTCCTGTTCTGCAGACCCTAGCCCAGGCAGGAAAAGCAGCACTGCTTTTCAGTGAAATAGAGGATGGCTTATTTGAGCAGTGACACAGACCCAGGCTGAGACACTTAACCAGTTGTTTTGCAGATGTGGGTGTCTACATGAGAGTGAGGAGCCTGCATTGACATTGCAGTCAATGGAGACCTTGACAGTTCAGCACAAGGTCTAGAGATCAGTGCAGCTGACTGAATATAGGTGTCTACCACAGAGTAAATGGAAGACTGCCCTGAGCTCCCCTAACTGTACAACTGCCTCTCCACTGGCTTTGGCAATCTAAATGGCCAGACTATCTGTAGGTAAAAAATGTGGGTGTTTTAACCTGCAATTTAAATCTCACCTCAGAAGTATGGCTTCATTAAGAGAATGAATACCGAATTATTTGATGCAGGCAGATATGCTGAGAGTGCCACATTTCTTACAGCTGAACAACGATAGCTTCTTTAGTGCTGAGTAATCCGTAAGCACCTCAGTGTTTGTAAATCAAGTTCAAACAACAGCAGGATTTGATAATGTGAAACCCGTATACATTCATCAGTTCTTATCTCTGCCTATTTCAACTGTTCCATGACTGTGCATGTTGGTTGTATGGTGTTTAAAGTTCTCAAACTGTGAAATTTTCACATCTTTTCTTTTAAGGCAGTTCTTCAGTTTTAGGAACTCATAGTCAAGAAACTATTCCGTGGAAGTTTTCTTCCTTAATTTCTCTCTCAGACATGCAGTCAAAGCCCCATGAGTCACATAATTCAATTCTTCCATCTGTTGATGCTCACATATATGCCTCCAGTTATCTGCCCCATCCATACACAGAAGATTTCTTCCTAATCTTTGCCCATTTTAGTCACTTTTGAAAAAATTCTGTGTCCAAGATCTATAAGGGAGTGAGAAGAACATTTACACATGCTCACACTATATCCACAAAAGTCAAAGATTCAACTTATACATGCAGGAAGCAAACAGGTAATGACTGTTTAAGCATCTTCACAAAGTGGACCCTTACCATCGAGTACCAGCTGACAATCTACCTTAATATGCACGTGTACACACAGACCTACATATGTATGTTCAGATAGATATAGAGATACATAAATTTACATTGGAGTCCTGGGAGAAGAATTCTTTTGATTTTCTCCAGACATCTGATGTTCCTTAAGGCAGTTGTCATTCTACATTAATTTGTCTTGTTCTGCCTCAGCTCACTCTTTTTTGTCTTAAATGCCATATTAGAAAATGTTTACAAGCCCCCCGCCTCCTTTGTCATACCCACAATCCACCTGGGCACCTAGGGAAGCATGCCATGATCCTTCCTGACACATGTCAGCAAACATCTCATCAGGGGCTCAGCTGTGTCACCCCTGATGATATTGCGTGGCAAGATCAGTAGTTGGCTACAATTACACCCGATCCTGCCCCCAGGGGAGATGGGAAGGACTATGCTAATTGGTTCTGACCCTCCCAGATCGTGGAAGGAAATTGCCTTCATCCAGTGCAACGGGCCAAATCTGTTCAAAGGAAACCAGGCTGTTGCAATGAGCATAAAACCTGCCAGTGCCTTCACAAGACGGCAGAAGCCTTTGCCTGTGTGTGTGTGGTGAGATGATATGCAATGAGAGTTACATGAGCAACTCACCTGAAGTTATTTCCAGTAAACACAAGAGCATCTTCCCATTCACAACACAGGTACATTTCTCGGCCTGGCTGTGGGGTTATAAAAACAGGTGCTTGGGCCCTGCTGCATAGGTGTTGCTTCAGTGCCCTTCAAGAACCCCACAAAAGGCCTGGATTCTCCCTCCAGGGATCCCGAAAGCCGGTGGGGCTGTCTATGAAATTGAGAAAAACCAGAGAAAATCAGTACATTTCAACATACCCTGCCTATTCTTTACTTTCTTCAAAGAAGGGAGGTTTTCTAGCTTGTTAGAATCATAGAATGTTTTGGGCTGAAACAGACCTTAAATATCACTTAGTCCAACCCCACTGCCATGGGCAGGAACATTTTCCACTAGCCCAGGTTGCTCCAAGTCCCATCCAACTTGGTCTTGAACACTTCCAGGAAGGAAGCATTCACAGCTTCACTGGGCAACCTGTGTCAATGCCTCACAACCCTCATAGTAAAGAATTTCTTCCTAATACCTTCTTAATAAAAGGTATCACCTATTCTGCACAGCCAACAGAGTATAAAATTTAGGGAGACCAAGGAGTTCTTTCTGTTGCCCAGGACTTTCTCTGAGCCTCTGAAGAGAGAGTCAGTGGGCCAGCATACCAGCAAGGGGAATGAAAGAACCAGTTGTTCCCTGACCAGGCTCTGTATGTCCCCATCATCAGACACAGAGATCTTCATGCCCCTTGCCACTGTTCTGAAAGAGAAATGTAGGACTGAGGCCTACAATCACTCCCCCATCACATTCATTCTTTTCTTTTTCTCTTTCTCTTGTTTTCTTTCTTTCCAGTACTCCTTTTGCTGCTTTAATCACACTTTGCTAAACTCTGTGCTTTTGTGCATCTCATGCCAGATGATGTGCACAGGTTTGTTGCTTTATGTTTCCCTGGCGCGCAGATATTGTCCTTGGCCTTTGCTGGCCATGAACCCCAAAGTCATTGCCTCCAATGGAATCAAATCCCTTTTTCAGCTCATGCATGCTTCATTAGGTTGCAAAACATCTCAGAGTGGACATAGAGGTGTGCAATTACGTGAAATAGAGCAACACTGGGTAAAGAAAACAGAAACTGAATTTGGTAGCCTGTTTTCAATCAAGCTTTCAGAAGCACCAGGTGCTCTAGAAGAAGCAGAAGGCAGTTTTAAGATAGCCTTACACTAAACCAGTTCCTTGCCAGCTTTCCTGAATTAGACGTTGGCTTTCATCCTGTGTGATAGATATTTTGTCTCTTCCCAAGTCCCAGAAACAGCCAGTCCTCGTGGAGCAAAATCTAGCGCTGAAAACTCCTTTGCACTACATGACAAGGCAAGCAACTCATTCTGCAACTCAAGATGGGGAAGTAGGGGGTTGGTAGGACCTTAATACAAGCTGGGGGGGGGGTGTTGTAGGGGTTTTTTATTTGGTTGTCAAAGGGACGCTGAGTAGGTGGTGCCAGATTTTACTTGAACTGCTGGGGTTTAAGTGCACACACGAGTACACGCTCATGAGCACATGAAAACGGTGGGGGGGGGAAGGGGGTGGGAGTGCAGAGCTGTCAGGACGATGTCATGGCAAAGGCATCCCATCAGCTAGAGGGGGAGATTTCCTGGGCCTCGGTTTGAGAAGCAGACAGATGACTGACAGGGGTTAAAAGCTTCCCGCTTTCTTTCCCACATTGCCTCCTTGATGGTAAAGAGTTCCCTGTCCCTCACACAGAAGGTGCTCTGCGATTTCAAAGCATTTTGCTAGAAATACTGTACAGACTATAACAAGCTATTGTAGCCCATGGCAGAGATGCCCAGCTGAGCCTAATTCCCCATATCCTTAACTCATCAGCCTCTGATCATAATGCAGGTTCAGCATCCTACAGGACCATTAAATAAAAAAATACACACACAAAAACCCAATTAGTACATTTCATGATGGTGAGAGATGTCAGACTTCACACCCTAGGCATAGCAGTCCCCTGCTTAGTCACAAAACAGGCAGTGTAACCTACCCCACAGTCTCCTGACCCAGAAGACCTGAAACCAAGGGGTAGACAGGAGCATGGGATCCTTCACTCTTTCACTTTTCAGCTGCATGGCCAAGGCTGTCACAGGCAGACATGGTCAGTTTTTGCACTCAAGGCACCATCATTCACTTGTGCAAGGAACAGAGCACAGCCACCACGACCTTAAACACTGGCAGCAAGGAGGGAAAATATACTAATTGTGCAGGTTAGCAAGGGAAATTATGTGAAGGATATCCAAATGAAAAGAAAGGAAACCACATCTCTAAGTGGCTGTGATGCTCCTGATGATAATTGCTAGAGACAGTGAAAAAAGTGGTGACACTCAGCTCTTTAACTGATCAAAATTACACAACAATAATAATAAAAAGCATCTGAGATTTCATGCACAGCCAAAGAAAGTTTGGTACTCAGCTTTTCCTGAAATCGCCCACATTACCTATAGGTTCTTTCGCAAATTCCCTACAGGGAAATTAATTGTCTGCCTGGCATTTAGCCAGTTCCCTCTCCAGAAGAGGTCTGGGCTTGTTCCATTCCATGCCTCATTTTAGCTTGGAGATATAATATGAGTCCTGTTGTCCAGCATCACTTTCCTTAAAAGAGACTTCATCAAACTTTCCAGAAGAAGATGCAGGAAAGTTCACAGATTTCTCAGATGGGAGAGTATGACCTCTCAAAGGTCTCATTGGTTCATCAAGCCTGAAGTTGAGACATCATTACGACACTTGTGCTACAAACACCTAAATAGATGAGATCTCAGTTCAAAAATCACACCTCTGAGCTTCGTTATTTAAATATTTCTATGCCTGAAAATAATTATGCCAGACAACTATCATGAAAATAACTTGTCCTTAGCCAGGAGACAGTCTAATGGGCAGCAGTAAATCAGTGGCCATGATTTTTTGCTCCCAAGCCTAGCTGTGAGGTTCCTGCCTAGTTGCTGCATTACCTGTTGCCACCTCCAGGTGAAGGTAGGGTGGTTCACACGTTCCTCTTGGTCTTCAGCAATGTCAAGATGAGCTTCGACAGCTAATGATGTCTTTGCCAGGGAAACACAGGTGCAACTCAACAGCACATAGATAAATGTAGACTGATCCACTGAGTGTGATTAAATGGGTCCCTCTTGGTTACAGCATATTAGACCCATTTTTTGCACTTTGAAAAACATAACATCCAATTAAGGAAATAGAAAGAGGAAATGAATAAACATTATGTTTCTGTGTTTTTATTCTGTCAGTACATTCAATTGGTTTTTCCTAATAAACAAGATCCATTCAGGATCAACAGGTTTCAGGACTGATTTTATTTTATTATCATCAAGGGAACTGGCTTTGTTGTTAACCTTTCCCTTTATTTAAAATGCCCTGGATTTCATATTCAATTTTTATGCTCCCTGTTTCTGATTGTTTCCTTGAAATGGGAACTTCAAGGACTTTGATAAATGGATTGAAAGGTTGCCTTATTTCTCTGTCACTTCTGCCTTTGCGTCCTCTGCAAAATGCTGCTTTGCAAATCAGAAAACTGGGGATTGCAGCAAGTATTCATGAGAGTACAGCAGAGAGGGTTGTAGGGGCAGAACAGATTAGATAGTCCCAGTGAGGTGCCAGAAGCAAGAGCTGATGGGAAATAGTTGTGAGCTGAAATTAGAACAAGCAGACATAAGCTGGACATAAGTGTAGTCTTTTTGGTGTTAGTATCCATGGGCTGAAAGAAGTTTTCCATTGCTGTGGTCTGTGGTAGTCTGGGAGTCATGGAAAAGGGCCTTCAGTGGTTATGTGAAACTCTGCTGAAGAATTCACTTTCTTATATTTGGAACTAATTTACACCCTTTTTATGGTAATTCCAATTGAAATAGTGCTGATACAGGTATGCGTCAGACTGTGAGAGAGACTGATAGTTATCCATTGCTGCACAAATTGTCAGCTAAACTGCAAATGGCAACACTTGTCACACACACACACACACACACAACCCCACACCCTCCCTACACAGGATCACAATTGCTGGGGTGTTCCATACCCCTTTGAATGATGCATTGCAAATAACTGACTTTCTCAGAACTGATTTTCTTGAGTCTCAGCTAATAGATTTAAGCACCAAGTCCCAATATTTTCCCCATTCAAAACACCAGCATACCCAAGCAGCAGCCCCCTCTAAACTGTCAAACTCGGGGCTTAGGTAACTGCAGAATGAGAAACCTTAAGCACTGAATAGGTTATATCTCTCCTGGATGAGCTGAAATTGGGTTTCTGTCCCTCCTGCATCATTGCAGTCATTGCACTGGAGTCCACACTGGGAGAACCTGGAGATTTTGCCAAACACCACCGTGACTGGTCACTTCATAGTGGAGTCAGTCAAAAATAAATGTCCCTGCGTCCCCAGACAGGAGGGCTCCCTGCAGGGCAAACCCCTGGGACTGCTGGCCCTTCCTCTGTTCCACTCCTGTGCTCAGCTTGAGCCCCCAGAGCCCCTCTGTCCCCTTTCCACCTTCTGAGCTCTCCCAGCCCCACTGCAAAGGGAGACTGCTGAGCTGAGAGGTGACTGAACCCTCAGCCCACAGCACTTCACAAGGAGCTGCCTCCTCAGAGGGACGTGACTGCCCTTCAGCGCCGGCGCTAACGCAGCCGGTGGGGAGAGCGCAGAGACCTTTCGGATGATTCAAATGTGTGATTGTCGCACTTGTCCCTTCACACACCTCCGTAAGGGCAGCCAGGACCCATGTTGCTTCTGGCTCTGCATTTTTCGCTTCCTTTCTTTGTGTTACTGTGGCGAGTGAGGGAAATGTTCAGCTCCCGGCTCTGAGTCATTGCCTCCCTCCCCAAAAACAGACATGTCCTGGACTGCTCTTTCACGGGAGCTGCCAAGCACGCATCCCGGTGTTCACCCCAGTTTCCTAGGCGGCTACAGACTACAACTTGTAACAGGAACCATTAATACTATTAATAACCCCTTTTTACGTGAGACCTTTTCAAACTGCAGGATCCAAAAGCACTTGACGCATTGCATTACCTACATGTTGCAAATCCACATCCTCCTAGGAATTTCACATCCATCGCTGGGACAGGTATGAGCTCCTCATACCTGCAAAGCAACATCACAGACAGACTTCAGGTTATCCTGCCCCAAACTCATAAATGTGTCACCCCACAAAAGAACAAGAGGTCCTTTGCAGCACAACACCTGCCTACCATGCTTTGATGTACCACCAAACAGCTTCACTGCTGAGCACTCCTGTTCACTGGAGCATTGAGAGTGGTGTGCAAGCTTCCATCTTCCTGGAAGAAGAAGCAGCAAAATGCTGGAGCCGTTCAGCTCAGACCAGCAGACTTATTGGTTAACACTGCATCCAAGAGATTCAAGAAAGACAGTGTGTAATACCTTTTAGAGCATGAGTACCTTCTGGAGAAATGATTTCCTGTCTAGTCTGTTTGCCATTACATGCAACTGTCTGTCCAGCCAGCCAGCCAGCCTTTCACATAGCCACCTTTATTCTCATTATCGGTGAACACCTACATTTCCATGGAAAGAGCAATGCACATTTGTTTATCGATGGCCATTTCATCTCACTTTGATTTATTTAGGAAGCAGGCCTATTCTTTTTGCTTGCTTTCACTTTGGATGCTGCAGCCATCACCAACTTACTTGAGCGTCTCTGACCTTTACTGCCCATGACCATTTTCCACCAAATACCTCCTCTGAAAGGGCTTGATTTTATAAAGAGACCATTTGCTGTAGGGAATAGTGAATTTCTTGGACTTTGCTTTCCCACTTGTGTACTGCGGAGAGGCGGTTTCAGGAGGACCATTGTACTGTGCCCTGGGGTTTGAGACTGAGTGGAGCTGGTCTACATGGGGGTGAGGCTGATTGTAAGGGAGGGAGGGAGGAAAGAGGGAGATGGAGACGCAAGAAACTGCGTCACTTCCACAACTGCTACTTCTCAGGAGAAAGGAGCAAAAGAAATATATATCTGCTTGCCTATTAATTTAAATCTAGACCCAGGAAGAAGTCAACGAACTGTAATTTATGAGCTGTCAAAGCCTGAAAAATTCCTTTTGACACTGTATTTTCAGTTATTACATGCTTTCCTGCAAGACGACAGCGTAATTCAGTAGGGAGTCTTCCAGTGAGCAGCACAATGGCAGAGGGCAGTGGGGGCTTTCTTATTATCTCTTCTTCCCCCTTTCTTCTTCTCTCCCCACTCCTTTCAATCATCCCCCCCTTCCTACCTTGCTGCTTACCCAAACAGTAGCAAGGAAGTAAATCAGCAGCAGTCCCCATCCTGCCAGCCCTTCAACACCTCCAAGGGAGTGCTCAGTGCTGGGCTGGATCTGGCACCATGCAAAGATTTCTGAGGACTCACTGGGTGATGGGACTGGAGACAGGACCGTGACCTCAACTCCACTAAAGACAAGGAAAAAATAATCTCTCACACTCTCTCAGGCATTTTAAACACTTAAGTTGGTTTCCTCCTGTCCATGCTAGGCACCCACCACTCTTGTTGGTGCACCTTTGGTTGAGTCCCTCTCACTTCTGTCAGCATTAATTGACAGCTGTCAGCTCCCTCAGATGCCCAGATGTTGGCAGCACTGACTGCCTGGCTCCCTGCTTTTCCATGAAGTGAGCCAGGGCAGCGGAGAGTCCTGCCAGAGTCCTGGGTCACAGGTGCTCTCCTAGAGCAGTTTCTCCTCTTTCCCAAGCTTTCATGAAGCTTTGCTCCTTGGAAGGCAGTGCTAGGATCTTGGGATGGACATGGACCACACATAAAGCAGAGGGTGGAGTGGTATTTGGTGGTAGCATTTGCTGGAAGGGAAGGCATGAGAGGGCCCATGGGCACCTGTCCACATCTCCATCAAGTTGTGGGGACACACAGGTTTGGAGAGTGATGACAGTGGCACCTTTGCTCAGTGCAGTTAAGGGGGGAACTCAAGCTATCATCAGATGAAGCTTGACCTGAAAATGTTTTTGTTGCCTGAATCCAACCTGAAGTTCCCCTGGCATCCTCATTTTCTTATCACTTGGGGACAGGAGTGGGGGAGGCATTTCACAACAAATGTCATTTATCCCTGCTTTTTATCCAAAGCTTCCTTTTTCTTACACACACAATTGCTTTTTAATTTGAGTTGCTGGTGGTAGTGGTAAGGTTGTCTTTTTGCTTAATTTTTCTCTTCCCAGCTTTGGTTTCTCACTTACAGCTCAGAGAACCCTTTTAAGGTCTATTCTCTGTGATAGGCACTTCGCCTCATATTTAGGGAATCACTCCCACACACTGCACGCATCCATATGCAAACACGCAGACATACACACGCTTTTTCTGGGTGAACTGAGCTACAAATCTTGTGCTTTAATATAATTTAGGCAGCCTGTGCAAAGCTCTCTGAAGTCAGGATTATGGACTAGTGTTCTGAAAGTGCTGTAGAAAAATCCAGACCCAGAGGAAAGGACTGTGCCTTCTGCTGGATTGTGCTGCAAGGCAAATGCTCACAACTCCCAAAGTCTGTTCCAGGCTACATCTCTTTAACTTCACTGGGCCTCAGTTACCCCAAGCCTGAATTGGGGCCAACACCACCACCCACTATTACTCGGGCAGTGTTTGAATGAATATGCTAGAGCTGTGTTATGTCTCCTCTACCGTCACTGTGATAGCATGTTCTTTCAGAATTGGGTATCAAAACAACCAAGGCCAAAATTCCCCTGGATTGCAGATGGAGAGATGAAAAAAAAAAGAAAACAAAGAGATTTTCCCAGAACTACTGTCACATCTAACAGCAGAAACAGTGAGATAAAAGGCCATCTCTTGAACCTAGGATGAGTACCTAGGGAGCTGGGGGCAAACTGTTGTATCTTACTCATGAGTGGGTTATTGGCGGGCAAACTTTCAATGTCTTTGTTAAAATTCAGGAAAGCGTACACCAAATCATTCAAGCCACTACTCCTTGCATCCTGGCTTCTGCTTAGACAAGATATGAGCTACTACCTGAAAGAAAGACAGGCCCAGTAGCTGCCTGTAATACTAAGAACCACCAAATCGCCTTCCTCAGCCTGGGACAAAGTGGCTGGAACAGGGCAAAGATGAGTCAGGGCAAGCCAATAGTTAAACAGTGGAAGAGACAAAACAGGGTTCAGTGCATGTTCCCTGACATCTTTTGGTTAACATTACATATGCTAAATAAATGTCATCCCAACTGGGACCTGGGCTTTGTTTCTAGCTCAGAGAAATGTTCAGGGAAGCTGAATGATAAGAACCCTACGCCTTTACATTGTTTCACTGTGCAGGGAAATCTCTGAGTGCATTCAATAGAATTACTTCTGCTCCCAGGAAAAAGATGTTGAGGTGGGGAAAGGAAAAAAAAATGTCCTGTGTTTCCCCTTGCATGAAACACTCTTAGGAATTGGGACTTTGTTTTCCTCCCTTTGCTGGTCTCTCCAGCTCTCACACTCTCTGTGGGAGTAGCTTGTAGAGGCTATTTAATCCCAGGGACCAGCAGACATAATAGTGGCAAGAATATAATAAAGAAGAACAGGGTCCTTCTTAGCGTGGTTGAGTTCCTGTGTTTGCAAATATAACATCTACACACACACAGCAAACACAACCTGTGAGTGAACCAGCCATTAAAAATAAGCCATAATAAGCAAGAGCAAAGAACAGAAATAACTGAGGTTGGTGCCCAACTTTTACAGCAATATCTGGGGAAAGGAAAATACAGTATTCCTTAACTGCTGGTGTTAGAGAACTGTGCTGCAGCAGAGTTGAAGTCCTGCTGTTCAAGTTGGGAGGAGGAACAATGCCAGAGGCAAGGGAAGGGAGGAGAGGGGCTATGTATCTTTGAGATCTTATCTTCCCCCTGGCAAAACTGACTGATTGAGTTTTCAGTATCAGTAGAAGCTATCTTGAGCTGCAAAGGTTGGATCTCTAGAATTGGAACTTCCCTGTAGTTCCTGCTGAGTACAGCGTTCAAGAGGGTGGACATTTAATGGATTAAGAAGTGGGTAATGGACAAATCTCAAAATGCAGTTGTCAAAGAGGAAAGCATGATAGAGTGAGGGTATTTGTAGCAGGGTTCTACACGGATCAGTAACCAGCTCTGATGCTACTCAGCATTGTCATGAATGATGTGGAATTAAATATCCTGGCTGATAAAATCTGTGGATAACACAAAATGGAAAATTGTAAGGACAGAACTCTGATACGGAGTCATCTGAGTCACTTAGGTCACTCTGAACGAGCTTTGGCTGGCTGAGGCACTATGTGCGTGTTTCTGCAGAACCAAATCTAAGCTGACTCATGGAGGAATAAGGCTAAAAAACAGGCCCAAAGAGCGAGGGGTTATATTTCATAAGACAGTGACCTAGAAAAGTACCTAGGCAGTGACCTAGAAAAGTGGTTAGCACAGCTGAAGAAGCCAACATTTGCTCCCAGCTTGGTGGTGGGCAAAACCATCTAATGGGACCTCTTGCTATACAAACAAGGAAACTGGAGGACAAAGATGGCTTTTTAGTAGGTAGCATTGGTGGAGAGAGTACTCTGGAAAACTGATCCCAGCCTGGCATTCATCTTCTAAAAACTCTAGTAGATTTTTAAGTCCTGTATAAATGAAGCAGATGTCTCCAAGTGTCAGGCTTAAAGAGCTATGCTCATCCTTGCCTGAGAGAACTCCAAGAGACTTGGGTCTTTATGGAAGTATCTTTTCTGGGAATACAGCCTATATACTAAAGAGCATTTTAATCAGAGGGAGAGAGGCTGAACTTTCCCCTGAAACTTTTCTAATTTGAACGCGATGCCAAACACATTAAAGTCAGAAGTCAGAGACAGGCTTCTGTCACAAAAGGATGCACATCAAAGCAAACTATGATGCTGCCGGTTGCTTTGCCTGATGTCCTTGTAGAAAGACTTGGCCCCTCACCAGGACACACGGTGGTTCAGCCCTGGGTTGGGAGTCCCCCCAGGGGGGCAGCTCTGTGGACATCTCTGGTGCAGAGGGGGAGAGACCAGACCACTACAAATCACTTTTCGAAGATTCAGGCGTGTGAGAGCCTCTGAGTAGTCTGGGGTTAAGGAGGTTTGGGGAGAAAGGAGTAGTTGTCACTGCTGTGTTTTTGCCTGTACAATGCCCATCTTTGCCTCCTGACTGATGCTGCAGATCACCGAAGAGGGTCTTTAGCACGGGGAGCGCGCCGAGCCCGGGCTCTGGCTCTGTGTGTCAGTGTTATCGCTCGCTGTCACATTTCGAAAGAGGAAGCGAGTCTGTGCCACGCACGCAGAGAACAAAGCCCTCGCCAAGCCGAGTGAGAGTTACAACTTGTCAGCACGTCTCTCAGCCTGCCGAGGGCCAAACATGAAACACAAAAAAGGCCTGAAATGAGGGAAAAAGGGGAAATAATAGCACAGTGAGCTCTCAAGCTCAGAAAAAGGTTTGCTATAAAACAGCACCTTCGCTCTCTGTCTCTCTCTGTTTCTCTGAGTCCCAGCTACTGATGAAGGGAAGAGATGACTCCCCTTAGCACAGTTACAGTACTGTTGCAGTAATAGGGACTGCAGCCAGGTTTAAATCTGGCTGGCACAGCCCTGCTTTCTCCACACACCCCAAAAAGCATTGTTAGCCAAAAAGCATTATTAGCAGTGATGAAATCTGAGGTGGAAAGAGCCTGCTGAGGGTCATTTTTTCCTATGTGGACAGCAAAGCTCTAGTAGCTGGAAATTCACCTTTCTGAGACTTCGATTTTACCTTGAATTAGGGAATTAATTTCTCCAGTTACTACCATTGAGTAGGAACGGGATAACTGTTTTTTATATATGCTGATCTTGCCATAGCTGTGTTGGCGGGAGAAATAATTCTATCATTGAATGGTGTATGAGTGTAATGTTGATTTATACCTACTAAAGATCAGGAAGCTTTTAGATTTATGCTTACTAATTGCTTGGTCCAGGTATATAATTTTCCATTTCAAATACTTTTGACGTGGCAAGAGAAAGACAATAGCATGGCCAGCATGGTGCAGCGGTAGGATGATATACCAACTTGAGTGCACTTCTGTGAAAAAACAGAACTCCACCTATACAGAGTGGAGAAAATTGACTGAAAACAGGAGACAAATATCCCCATTTCGTATGGACTCAGTATTATATTGCCAGTTGTTGTTAGTATAGTAGGTAGTATGTGCATCCTTCAGGCTCTCTGGTCTAATTAAAATTAGATGAAGCAGAGCACTGTCAATAGAAAATTACTTAACAAATATTTATCTTGTTCTCATCGCGGCATTGCTGCATCTCCTTCTTCTGATACTCAAACTGCTAAGGTATTGAGTTCCCTCCTTTAAGATTCACCTGCTGCTAAAATTAAAGACCATCTAGTTCAGCCCCCTCTGCCACAGGCAGGGTCACCTCCCACCAGACCAGGCTGCTCAAAGCCCCATCCAACCTGGCCTTGAACACTTGAGTCTTCTGTGTAGACTGAGAGATGCTCCTTCTCTTGCAGCTCTTGTATGGAAGTTCATGGTCTTTGGTCCCCAACTCTTCCTGTTTGCTCTCCTTCATGAGTTGCATAGCACAGGGTCTCAGGTATGAGCTTAGGAGTGGTATGTGTAAGATCAAATTGTGGTTTAAAGCCAAGATTTTCTCTAGCTCTTGACAAATGAGGTGACAAAGTCATAAAACCTGAAGGAAAATAAAGGGACAACAGTGGTCCTTCAGATAGGTCAGCACCACTCAGTGATACTACTTTTACAGAAGCAGAGCCCTAGGTCAGTCAGTAAGAATTACTAGGTAGTGTTGGGCTGAGCTGCAAGGGATTTAAAAAGACCAGTGGAAAAACAAACCCAGCAAGGATTTGGCCCGGAGCACTCCCATCTTCCTGCATGCTTGGGAAGCTTTACTGGTGCAAGCTACTAATATATCATACAGGTCCACTACAGCCAATGCATGTTTGCTGTGAGTTTAACCGCAGCAGCCAAGATCAGAATCATAGGACTGTCCCCACAGGCAGGGATGACTCAGCCGTGTGAATGAGGTGGTCCCATCCCTTTTCCTGACCAATCCTCCCCCTGAAACCCACCTGCCCACAGGACTGCCAGCAACACCAGTGCTTTGGACTAAACTGCCTCTGCAGCGGGAGGCTGTTTATGAACTATTCTTTACTGCTGGCATAGCACCCGGCTCGTTTTCACCTTTCTTAAAGGTTAACCTCATTTCCTTCTATTAGTTGGTTTTAGCGAATGCCATTCGGCGCGGCAGTTAAAGAGCTCTGTCAGCGGATGGAAATGACAGTGGCATTTAAAGCCAGTTGGAGTTGAGAGCTGGTGGGGGGGGGGGGGGGGGGGGGGGGGGGGGGTGGGAGAGTGGGTGGAAGAAATAATCTTTAATAAAATGTTTGCAGGGGGGTGCTAAGTGACATCAAAGGAATCTCGCTTTCCCCAGCGAGGGGAGAAATCTTTGTCTCAATGCGTTGAGTGGGATGGGTGTCCCCTGAGTCGGAAATCAGGCCAAATCCAGGGAGATAAAGAGCCTGAGGGGCTCCAGAAAAGGGCACAGAATATCCCACCTCTATGGGTATCTTCTTTCTCAGCCCAACAGGTCTTGCTTCGAGACAAGTGTGTGCTGAATATTGCTTTCACTAAAGGAAAGTTCCTCTGTGAGTATATTGGTTACAAATTCTATTGCAAACCCTGCCTGATCCCAATTTTTCTGCATTCCCTCACTGCTCCGCACTGCTGTTTTAAAACCTGTGCTCAGACCTGCAGGAAAGTCTTCTACTCAGAGGAAGGAGGAGTTTTGCCTGTGCAGATTTCACAGGGATTTTGTTTTTTTTTCCTTATTGCAACAGAGTGGTGAAAAGAGCCCAAGGAAATTGGCTGAATCAGGGAAATACAGGCGGACGCCCAAACCCTGGCACACAAAAGGTGTGATGGGAATCGCTCAGGCTCTGCTGTCCTTCTGCTCCATCCCCACCAGATTTCTCCTGGCACGGGTGTAACACGCTGTTCTGCATCAGGGAGAATCTGCAATACTCAGCAGTGGTAGGGACATACTAAGCAGAGCTTCGGCAAATCAAGAGTCTGATCCAAAGCCTGCAAGGCTCCGTGGCACTCTTTTTCATTAACTTCAATAAGCTTCAGCTCTAACCCTGAATCCCCGATGTTTATTTCGAGCACTGGTGTAACATCACTGGAATATAATGTTCCTTCTCACACGCACCTTAGGGTAACAGTCTAAATGAGCATGTGGATGAGTCGAGACAGATGCTGCTGGGCAGCATCCTGAAGCAGACCCATTCATTTCCTGGGTCATTTGTTGAGCTGGCCAAAGCATTTCGAAGAAACAGTTATCTAGCCCAACATGTAGTTTTGTAACAGGCAAAACATTCCCTTGGAACAGCTTCATTTCAATGAGATTTTTGCCAGGGGACATTTATTTTTTTTTAAATTAATGTATTGAGTTCTTGTTTCAGGAGGTACAAATCTGTCATTTTAACAGGATCTTTTTGATTTAATTTTGTTTCAAGTCTGTATTGTATTAAATCACTAGCTTCCGTTTTGAGTTAGACCAAAGGTTTGCCTAGTCCAGCATCCTCTGCTCCAGCAGTGCCCATTTAGAAACAGTAAGAACAGGGCTTTTATGAAGAGTGATCCTCCGCTTAATACCCTCTGGCTTCCAGCAGACAGAGGTTTAGTGACTAAGTTAGGTTTTTCATCTGGATATTCATGTTTCATAGCACTGAGTGGACATAACCACCACTAATCTGTCTCATTTGCCTTGCAGCTAATTTATGACTTTTGCATTCAGCAACATCCCATGACAGAAATGTCTTTCATTTATTCATATAGTGTGTGAAAACATACTTTCTTTTGTCTGGTTGAAAACCACAGCCATTCTGCTTTATATATTTTATGTTTTGAGGTTATTAAGACAAAGGCTTTTTATTCCTCTGAGACAATACCATGTAATGTTTCACAAGTGAAGAATTTCCATTTCACAAGAACTTTGGCCTCTCCAATTCAAAGTGAAAGCACATTTTTTGAGACATCAGTATTTGCTATAGAAAGAAAATTCCATTTTTCATCCTGTTTCAGTCATTTCATTATATCAGTGTAATTGAGGGTGACAGCAACAAAAATAATAATAGCAAAAAAATGCCAAAACAACAAAAAACCTACTTAGGCACCCTGTGAAGAACTGGTAAGAATGAATGACAGTTTCACAGTGGCAGCTTCTTCCTCCCAGCTGGATGAGGAGAGTTACAAGGGCAGGTTAGGGGCATCAGGCACCCCAGCCTAATCACACTGTCACCATGTTATGCCCCTCCACTTTATTGTTCAACTGCCCATAAGGAAGGTGGTATTCTGTATAGCAGCAGAGTCCAGTTCTCACCTTCATTTTTGTCTGTAAAATCCCCAGAGTGTGACTGGTTTAAGCAAAGATCTACCTTCTTTTTAGGTGATCTGCCTTGAGGAGAAAAAAAAGTCACTGTTAATGTGTCCTAGCAGCCAGTGGGATGCTTGAAGGATTAAATGGGTGGATCCTGTTTGAGTTCAGATCTTGTACTAATCACCTGCAACTGGCCATATGCACTGCATACCCAGTTTCACTGCTCACATCCATAAGCAAATCCTTACAGGATTTCGGCTCCGGCTATGAAAGCAGGGTGATATTATATTTCTTTTTTTCCAATCTCCTTATTTTTCTCCTTACAGTTACAGGCAAGACTGTCTCTTTCCATGCACACACACACAGCCTGGCACACTCCACTTTTGATTTTAGCTGAGGATTCCAGGTACAAGCATCAAACAAATAATACACAAAACTTCTTTGTGAAATACAGCTTCATAACTGAAGTGAGCATTAGGCTCGGAGCTGTATGATGTAGGAAAGGTGTTATTGAGACCTATGAGATGTGCTGCTTGGATTCCTTTATTATTATTGTTTTCTTTTCCCTTTTCTTTATTTTCTTTGTTTGTAGATGAGGGGATGGAGAGGAAGAAAGCCAGCAAGTTTATAAAAGCAATAGAGAAGGGAGTTGTGGAGATCTTTAATAGCATTCTGTATAATTTGAAAGTGGGGAGAAAAGGGGGGAGACAAAAAGGGAATTAGCAAAAAAACTGGCAAAAGAAAAGTGGAATGTGGAGAGAAGCGTGTGGATGAATTTTAATGCAATCAGAAAGCTGTAATAATGGTAATAAAGGAATATATTCAGACGTCAAGAGAGGGAGAAGGGAACAGGACCCGCGACACCAGAATTTAAATTAGACATAGGCGTATAATTCTCTTTTCTCCCCCCCCTCTTTCTTCAAATGAAGAAAATGGAATTTTTAAGCACAGCGAAAGAGGGATTAACAATTGGCAGGTTTTCAGCCCTTTGTCTTTTGGTGAATCCCATTTAATCACCGTCTTTAATATTAAGGAGGCTGTGGCCGTGCGGGGCTGTCGCAGGCTTGGGGGAAAAGGGATGATATACAGAGGAAAAGAGAGATAACACTTAGGTTCAGGCAATTGTGAGGAAGTGTTTCAATTACCTCCACTGAAGTCTTTAAAAACTGAAGTTTAATTTGATCTGAAATGTCGTCCCAGCTCCTGCAAGAGAAAATATGTCCTTCCCACCCCCCTTCCTGCCCATGCCTATGCTGTTTCAATAGTCCTCCGTGCTCAAGGCTGGAGTGCTACCACGGATTAATGTCTTGGCCTTCTAGGCTTCTGCAAAGGGTTTCAAAGCCCCAACAGGTCACCAGTGAGATAAGTTTGGGAGCTGAAACTTATTTTCCTGACATACCAGGCTTGACATCACTGACCCTGCAGAGTTTGTCAAGAAGCTTCTAAGCTTTGCTCTGAATGAGCGTGAAAACCAAACGGCCCTTCGGGCTCAGCCTCAACCTTGTGTGGCCACAGAGTTAAAAGGGGATGTTACACTTAGGAATTAAGATCTGTTAAATTCCCCAGAACCAAAGGCTGTAGGAGTTGCATTCAAATCTGAGCTGCCTCTGAAAGATGAGTGTAAAAGCGTGATTTGGTGTTCATTTGAGGTGTCATTTGATAGTACAAGACAGTCTTCTCCTTCACCTCCTTCTCCTTCGGGAAATCCGTCAACCTGGGCTGGGGAAACATCCATGGATTCACAGGAGGAAGGAGCCTAAACAGTCATGCAAAATCCTGTGAAGTTTAGTCACAGCACAGCTGCACACCTCTGCTCTTTGATGCTGGGACTCCTTCTCCTTAGGTGCTTTCTCTCCCGAATGTTTCCAGGGGTGTTCTCAGAAAATGGGAAATATAAGAACAGGCTGCTAATTTCAAGGGGAAGAGGCATGATTTTTGCTTTTTTTCATGATTGGAAGGCTGATTTGAATTCAGATATTCTTCCTATAGTGGAGAGCTGGTGCAAAGAAAGTGTGTATTTAGGCTGTATGTTGAGTTTAGAAAGATCACATTTTGACTCCTGAATCTTTTCCTAAAAAGCATCGACTCATGAATAATTCTCAGAAATATTCCAGTTGTGTGTTTCAGATAATGAATAAACTTGGAAGAATTATGAACTGCCAGGCACAAATTGGGCAGAGTCTCTGTTCTTTGCCTGACACAGGGTTTTAAACTGCTCTCACCAACAACTTCCTTAAGCAAGGGCTACAAATAGAATGGGTCTTTGCAAGTTGTTTTCCCGACTCAATATCAAACACCATAAAACCTGTCATTGAAAATCTGCACAGGGAATAGCATCTCTTGGCAATGGACAGTTGTGACGGCGCTGTTCGGCAAGTCAGAACTACTGATATTTGTCTTGGGGTTATAATATTCTCAGCTGTACAAGAAGGGTCTGCTCTTAGAATCGTTTAGGCTGTGTCTTCATGGCAGAGTCTGCTTGGCCTGTGGCCAAAGTTTCGTTCATACCCTATCTACATAGATAAAGCCTGAGTGTGCTTTAATCTGAACTGTCCAGATGAGGATGTAGGTTTAAGGCTGGATTTCACTTTAGTGCAGGTACACAGCAAGTGTTGATGCAGCAGCACAGACCAGTCAAGCCCAAAACACATTCACTTTCGTGTTCTGAACCATCTTCTCCGTCTCCTTCAATTTTTCATCATAGCTCTGCACTTCATCCATCCTGCCCATCCTATTGCTCTATTAGACAATTTCTGGATGTGGTCTAGCAGCTGATGCACACTGAGGACCTCTTCCAGTTCCCTATAAAGCAGGTCTTTGCTCAGGAGAACAGGTAGTATGGATGAGGACACTGAAAAGAGAATAGGCCAAGTCATGTTTAATTTAAAAACACAATCTTAGGCTTTGGATTCACCATCTGGCAGCAAGTTAATTTTCTTTCCAGTTGATCATAGGGCCAAGAGCAGCCAGCATCTGTGTTCTCTTGGACACATGT
Organism: Neopelma chrysocephalum; assembly: GCF_003984885.1. Lineage (NCBI taxonomy): Eukaryota > Metazoa > Chordata > Aves > Passeriformes > Pipridae > Neopelma > Neopelma chrysocephalum. The sequence goes on from NW_020925669.1 coordinate 2,813,387, forward strand.
GCCTAGATCACTGTAATGCTGTCTTTAGGCATCATGTTGCTGCAGGACATGAAAATCTCTCCCTGGAAGATAACTCCAAGATCCACAGTCGCTGTCATTTGCAAATACAGGCTTTCATTCAGGACTAAACCCTGCCTTGACTTACCCCATCATGGACTCCTCTTCCATGAAAAAGGAGATGGGAAAGCTCCAGCCACTTATATCTGATACAAACCATCATAAGGTTCAGCCATAGATCTGACCACCAGCCTGCCAGGTATCTTTCATTATTACTACCAGAGCTCCCTGAGTTCCTGAAGTGTGCAAACCTCACCAATGCCCAGTTTTGCCTGTTACAAACACCAATTAGTCTTTTTGTAGGTGGGGAAACTGAGGTTGCCTTTTGCACTGGTTAATTTATGTAGCCCATATTTCCACTGAGGCCGCTGTCCTTGGCAGAGATGTATTGTAAGTATTTAATAACAGTAACTGCACAGTCATCCATCTCTTTGGTACCAGGAATAACAAATCACTCTAAGGGAAAAGTGATTTTCCCTTCCACATTTTCCAGAGCATGGATTGAGATGGGACCCAGGAGTCACAAATACCAGTCTGAAATGCACAAAAAAGAGCTTCAGAACAGCTCTTGAATATCCTCATGGGTCCACTCTTCCATAACTGGATCAGGAGTGATTTCCACTCTTTTCCAGAGCAAGATCATGATTCTATCTGTTGAAAATGGTTAGTGGCATGTTCAAAATAAACAGCAGGAAGAGGTTCCTAACTCAGTTCATGCTTAAGCTGCAGAAAGTCTTGCTGCAGGATGTGGTGGATGCTTGCAATTCATGTGGGTTCATAAGTCCACTGAACAATTACATCAAATAAAGACACTTCAGAAACTACTACATATGAAAAAAAAAACCAAAAAAAAAAAACAAAAAACCAACCCGCATCACTGCATACTCCAGGATTCCTTAAACTGCAGAGCACTGAATTCTAGGAGAATATTTGGGGGGAATAACATAATTGTTTCCTTGCTTCTTTTACTCTTCCCCAGACATCCAGAACTGGCAATTGCCAGAGACAGCACACCGAATCAGACAGACCCTCTGTCTCTTGTTCAGCTGTTCTTCCACTCTGTTTACAGGAACCATGTCCAAGTCAGGGCTCAGAGTGCAGCCAAGCAATTAAATAAGAGAAATCCTTCAAACTAAGTTTTCTCAGATGCAGCAGTGGAGAGCAACGCACCTGTGGGATGAAGGTTCCTTCTTTGTGCAGGAGAATTATGCTCCCACACCTGGGCTTATATTCATTTGTGCTTGTCCCCATCACACAGCTGTTCAGATTAGCTGTTATTCTCTCTAGCCCAAGTGTCTCAAAGCCTCTGCCTCCAGCAGTTGGAGACCACCAGCTGCGCAATCGTATCTACTAATGCATGCGATGTAAAGAATCTGTTGAGTAAAACAAAACCAGGGAGGGAGGAGGGGAAGGAGATCAGCACAAAGAAGTCACTCCTGCTAAAACGTGATTAGGGATGCCCCACAACACCCAGCTGCTAGGAACAGGTGAACTCAGCAAACGTTTTAAAGCCTGCAGTAGAATTTGCCCCTTGAGGATGCTGTTTCATATGGGGAGGAGGAGGGAAAGAGGGTGAATTAGGAGCCAGTGCAGGTTGAAGGAGGGTTCATTTGCTGTTATTTGGAATTAGGCAGCAGTAGGTTTCTGTTATTTCCAGAACAACAGGTTGGGCTTTTGGTTCTTGGTGATGGTTTCCCCCCCACCCTGTCCTAATTTTTGAAACACCTCTATTTTACAAGGTTCATGTATTTTCCAGCAAGGTATCATGGAGAAGATAATTAGCTAATTTACAATTAGCTACAACAGAATTTGTAATCACTTCCCCCGTGGAAAGGGCAGTAATCATCACCACATAGCTGTAGGACTGCTGTGAAAATGGCAATAGGAGTGTGAAGCCCAGGACCTGGGAAATGCCCTGCTTTTAGCCTATTGATCACCTGATTAGCACGGGTTGAGTGGAGTGGTGGGGTACTCTGGCTCAAGAGGGGGTCAGGTTTGAGCTTGCAGATTTGAATTCAGAGCTAAAACCAAACTTTTGTAATGTTCAGGGCACCTGCAGTTCACCCTTCCACTCTATAGCTCCTCCTTTCTTCTTTGACCTGAGGAGGACACCCTGTTAATATCAGTCTGAAAGAAACCCAGGTGTACAGTTCTTTTTCACCATTGTGAGTTTGGCATATTCCTGATCCCACTGCTTGGACTTGGGGGTACTGATGGATGCAAGTCTAGATATGAGTCAGCAATGCACTCTTTCAGCCCAGAAACCAAGCATGTCATGGACTGCATCAAAAGAAAGCTGGGGGAGGTGATTCTGCCCCTCTATTCTGCTTTTGTGAGATCCCTACATGAAGTGCTACATCCAGCACATCCAGCTACATCCATCTGGGCTCCCAGCATAAGAAGGGCATGGACCTGTTGGAGAGTGTTCAGAGGAGGCCACAAAGATGATTAGAGGACTGAAGCACCTCTCTACAAAGACAAGCTAAGAGAGTTGGAGTTGTTCAGTCTGTTGAAGAGAAGGCAGCAGGGAGACCTTGTTTGGCTCTTTCAGTACTTTAGTAAGAGAGATGGGGACAGACTATTGAATATAGCCCATATCAATAGGATATAGACTCATGCTTTTCAACTAAAAGAGGGTAGATTCACACTAGTTACAAGGCATGTTTCTTTTACCACGAAGGTTGGGAAACACTAGCACAGGCTGCCCAGAGAGGTGGTGGATGCCCCAGCCCTGGAAACATTCGAGGTCAAGTTAGACAAAGCTCTGAGCGGCCTGCTATAGTTGAAGATGCCCCTGCTCACTGCTGGGGGGTTAGACAAGATAAACATTTAAAGGTTCCTCTCAAAGCAAATCATTCTATGATTCTGTATGTTTCTGCAATGAACACCCTCAAAGCTGTCTCCTCTCCCCTCTGCCAAGGATAAGTCAGGAGAGTGGGTAAAGAAGACCCACTCTGCCTCCTGCATCCTCTGTGGTAAATGTGCCACTTGGTCCTTTGCATCGGCACTTTTTCTTACCCACACCTGCACAGAAAACCTCTCTAGGCTGCTCATTTGTTCTGTCATGGTGCCAAGGAGATAAGCCTAAAGGCCTTCCCAGTGCCTGGACCACGGCACTGCAGCTGGTCCCCCACTGTGTGCGCAAGCAATGTTTGGGGAGGAGGGGAGTAGCAGCAGGGACAAATAATTATTAGCAATATAAATAATGGAATTAATTAGCATCTGCTTCCTGAAACTAAGCCATACAACAACCTGGTCCTGATGCTTAGAAAGCCAAAGGCATTGAGTAACATCAGAGAGCTGCTCTGGTGAATACCATGCACACACAGAAGATGCTCATTCCCACAAAGAATTTAAAAAAAAGGCTAGTTTTACTCTTGCTTGAAGAAGCACACACATTATCCATGTGTGATGCTCTGGCAATGAACCTGGGATGAAATAGGGAGGCTCATAGGTTTTAGAATAAATGGGTTTGTGGCTAGAAGGGACTGTAGTGATCTTCTGGTTTGCCCTCCTCATTAGCCTGGGCCACAAGGGTGGTAAATCTGTCCCTCTTTATTTCCAGGGCTTTGGATGCGATGTTCTAGACGGTAAAACTGGCTTATGCTTCCCTGATACAAGGATTCACCCTCTTTGTTTTGCATGAGGAATACGAGAACACGTGTATTTATATACTCTTATCTAAATGTACCCCCACGCACACACATACATTAGCGAGAGCTATCTGGATAAACACAATCCCATGTCATGTCTCCCTGTGAGTGACCCTAATTTTCCCCCAGTCCCTCCACAATTGCTGTGATTCTTGTTCTTGTCCTCTTGCTCCACAGAGGGTCAAACATCCTGCATCTCATTGTCCCTTCTGTCTCTTTAATTAGTGCCCGTCCTCCCCCTTCTCCCCCTCGCTCCCAGATCCCTCCTTCCCCTCTCCTCTCAGCACTTGGTTTGCAGAGCTCTATTATTTCACCTTTCACGTGTGTTGTCTCCTTCGCCCGGGCCCATCTGACACCTCTGCCTTACGCTTATCATAGAAACATAACATTTAAATACAAATAGAACAGGGAATAATTTAACCCCTATTTGCACCGGGGAAGGTGCCGAGGCTTCCTATAAACACAGCAGAGAGATTTATAGACACTGTATATTTACCTGACAAGTTGCATTTCTTCACCACTGTGCCTTGCAGCCAGCTTTTCCTGACGAACACAAGCCTCCATCCCTGGCAGAGTAGTTGAGAAGAGGGAAGCCTGGTTGCATGGGGATGTTGGAAATGTCACCAAGGGGACAACTCTGGGAACCCTGGTTTGCCATTGCTGTGGTCTTTTTCTCCCTGTCTCTCCTTCTGGAAGGAGCTGCTGCCTTCTGTTTTTGTGGTGGTTTGTTTACAGCAAAATGGGTACACTTGGGAAGAATTTAATTTTTCCATGTCATCAGAGTGCACCAGCAAAAACCTCCTTGGCTCTCCTGGGTGCCACCACACACAGAAATATCCACCTGTGGTTGGATACTTCCATGGCGAAGCAGGCATGATAGGCTCAACTTGTGGGCAAAGACCAATAATGGGGTGAACAATAATGAGGGAACTCAAAAACATGAGTAGAAGAGGCTCACATGGACACCACATTCAGTCACAACACTGCAGGACTGTCACTGCTCATAGTGCTGCTGTTTTAAGGCCTGACCCTGCAGCAAGGTTAACAGGGTGTCCTTACCAACATGTAACATTTGTGTGTGAGATAGAATTAGAACTAGTCACTTTGGGGTACTTAATAGACAGGAATTTGGACAGGTCCTTCTTGACAAAAGCAGAGGGAACATGCTCAGATGTGGATCAATATTTGATGCACAGCCATGTGTGGCCTGGAGGAGGCTACATGGGATCAGCTTCTTTCATCACACCTGTTCTTGGACATGCTGAGTAAGCTCAATGTCTTGATTTCCTTCATAGAGAGGAGATAGAGGATGCTCCTGGTGGCTGCCCATTTCTGTTGTGCAAGACAGTATGGTACTGTGAGGTACACTCTCTAGGGCCATGGGCCAGTTGAGGCTGGAGCACATGGTCATACCCACGGCTCAGGCTGGGGACATCCCAGATCATGGGCTCATGCCTGACCTCTTTTTGTTCTCTGCTTCTGCCTTGGACAGTGTTATTTCTGTACTCCTTGACTGTGTTCACTTTTCCCTGGGACCCAGGTCTTAGGGAGCCTGGTCTGAAGGTTTTTACCCCTCAGTCCCACAGTCTGAAATGAGGATGATTGCACTGAACTTTGCAATGGAGGCCGCAGAGAACTGAGTCTTCCCAGTTCTCTGACATTCAGGCGTGGAGCTGAGACACATAGATTTGGGAAAGTGTCTCACTGAAAGAAGAGGAAGCATGGAACTCGTGCAGGTCATATGGGTGGACCATGGTTGGTATGGATGGACCCTACAGGCAGGCAGAATTAAGGAACAGCTTGATCTGGGACTGCTCCAGATTTGTGTGCAGCCTAAAACTTTGATTTTTGTAGGATATAGTTCCCCCAATTCTTATTAGAAGACACTGGAATCATCTGGTGGGGAGCACCTGTGCTCAAGACACACCCCACTAACACCAGCACACTCCTCTTCACTTTATTCTGGCAGCCTCATGGCCTTTTTCAGACATCTTTTAAAATCAGAAGTAGTTGTCTTGGTGCATGGCATGTTAGTTTTTTATTTGAGATGCGGAAGAGCAGTGTATGATGATACTCAGGGTGTAAGAGGCTCATACAAGACCATCAGTGCGTAAACTCATTAGCCAAGACCTGGAACATGCTGAATGGTCCCATCTGTGGGACCCTTCCCTCTCTCTTCCCACCCAAGATGTGTGAGGGGTGTCATTAAAACACACTTCTGAGTCCCCTGGAAGAGCTGGGATGTGAGAGGCAAATGAAGCACTTTGTTATAAAAGCCACTCAGAGTGAAAAAACTTGTTAAACTGACTCATTTTTTATCAGTCAAGTGTGTGATTGTGTCAATTCCTGTGATGGCAGACATGACAAATGGTTCCCCCAACAACACAAGGCACTGTTTTTCAGGATGGAGACAGGACACTGACTTGGAGATGGGATTGGAAGTGATATCCAAGCAGCTGAGCCCTGGCTGTTCATGAGGGTCCCCTTTGTGCCACCTGCCTTGGAGTGGCCAGACCAGCAGCTTCTGGGGGAGGTTGTCCTCACCTTTGGCAGAGCCTGTTCCTGGTGGTCTGACAACCAACTTGTGGGCAGCTCACCAAAGCACCACATCATCTGCCAGCTAGTTCTGGGGACCAGCACCACTACTGTCAGTGTAGTGCAGAGATGTAGGGGAAAAATATAATAATAAACAAAATAAACCTGAATGGTTCCTAGAACCCTGGTTTTAGCTTTGCATAAAGTAGACCAAACAAGGCAGTTTCAGGCCAGTTCCACACTAGAGAGTTTTGCTGACAGAGGAGGGATGTGACTTTTTTTTAAAAATGATACATTTATATTAGCAAAAAGTCTGGTGAAAACACGGTTACACAGCTATAGGAGTGGTTTTGCTGATGCAGCTTATTTGAAACAGGGGAAGCAGTATAAAATACAATATAACAAATGCTTCTGTTGTGCTGGAAGTCTTTACTAGACACAAAGTTTCTAGGTAAAACCTTTTGCCAGCGCTGTTCCTAGTTCATTCCCACTACTCTGCCCCCTTCCTAAAATACCTTACCTCCCATCTTCCAGGACAGCTGGTCTCATTTGCTTGGTGGGCTTTCCTCCAGTATCTGGGCAACCTTTGGACTTAGGACAGGATTCTTTTTCTAAGGCTCTGTCATGCCCTGGACTGAAAGATGCCCCCCAGAGTGCACGATGAACTTCAGTCGCTGCCTCACTAAGGCTTTTGCCTCACGTCTTGGAGTCATGTCCTTTTGCAGGACACTTTGGCCACTGAGAAAAAAAACCTTTTCACATGTTTAAATCACCTCCTTGTGAGGTGAGGACAACCTCCATGGTGTTAGGGATCTGTGCATCATTAAGGTCTGAACGCTGTGTTGTCAGCAAAGACCACAAAATGTCTCTCTGCTTAATCAGTTCCAACATAAAGTGGGAATATTTCTTGCTTTAACACGTCTATCTGAAGGCTATTTCTGTTTTTCTCACCTATTAGAAGTGCACATGTACCCTCCTAAACCTATTTCTCCTACCAGTTCATCAGCCTAACTGAAGGCAACATAACTCCTTGTTTTCTGTGGGTAGTTCACTTTTTGCTGCCGTGGATAACTCAACTGCAGGGTTGAAAGCTCCTAATATCCCCACTCAATAGCCACTGCATGAAAAATTATTCACATCCAAGGCTGTAAAGTAATTTGCCAATGTGCAGGTGCATCTTGGAGAGGGGAATTTTGATCAAACACTGGTTGAAGCAGAACAGATTGCCTACACCAGTGATTTCTCGGTGAACAAAAGTGACATAAATTGCCCAATTAGTCAGCCAGAAAAGGGTTGTTGCAAACCAGTGTTTTGTTCAGCTTTAGGTTAACCAGTACATTAAAAAATAAATTAAATAAAAAATAAAATTATTTATATATTTACATATATTTATTCAAATTGGTTACATCTGCTCTGTAAAGTGCTCTGAATAAAAACCTCTTGGTTCACACATTTACATAGTGTTTAATGAATGATAAATAAGACATTTATGAATCATGTGCAAATGGCCTGTTTACATACACGATGTAAACTATGTAAATTTCCTTTTTTTTTCTTGGTGCAGTGGTGTTAGTCTCTGAATGGAAACCTGATCTCCAGGCATAACTCAGCACCCTCTGACATATTTCTGACAATCATAAATTTAGTCTGTTTTCACCAATATATTCTGAAGGTGTCTCATGAAGATCCCCAAACTTGGTATAAATCTGAGTAAAAATCATAAAATGGTTTGGGTTGAAAGGGACCTTAAAGATCATCTCGTTCCAACCCACACTCTGGTCTCACTACAACAGGCCCACATCTCTCTTATGTTGTGGACCCCAGAGCTGGATGCAACACTCCAGATGGGGTCTCACAAGAGCAGAGCAGAGGGGGAGAATCACCTCCCTCGACCTACTGCCCACCCTGCTTTTGTTCTAGGTTGGCTTTCTGGGCTGGAAGTGCACACTGCTGGGTTACATTGAGCATCCTTGTTCAAAATACAATTATCTACTGGCAGACCATGTCCTGCTTTGGCATGAAATACCACCTGCTCAAGTTACCTTAGATATTAGCAATCACATAAGTTAACTTTATGTTTCAAAAACAATTTATGTTTCAAAAACTTTGGGCCTGTTTTAAATGAACTTTATGAATATATTAAAAAACCTCATCCAAACTTTTAGATACATGTCTCTGAGTGGGCTTGAATGACAAATCTCCAATTTACAGGCTGTGACTTCCGTTATATCCTGATTTAAAAAAGCTTATGTTAAACATTTTTTTCCTGCAACTTATTTAGTATTGCGAGGGCCACTAACTTATGTTATTTTTCATTTGGACTTGGTTTCTATATGCTATCTTTATCCATATTCCTCTTGGATTGCAGTCTGAGCAATGTTGTCATTTAAGTTACTGCAAGCTGACTGCAAAAACTGATCAGAAGAAGCTGATTTGGAACATTTTGGTGCCTAGATTTTAAGAGGCAGTTAGACATTTTATATATAACAAAATCACTGTTGTTTTTTGTTTGGTGGTTTGGTTTTTTTAAAACTTGCTGGATTATTTTCAAGTACTCATTGAAAGTCAGAGGCTGTTAAGGTTTTTCGAGCCAGCCACCTGAAAAGATTAGCAGCTTCTGAAATGTGTCACCTCAATGAAATCACCGTTTGTTTTGCATGTGATACTGAGACATCTTGGCTCTCATATCCCTCCTGAAATATGGTAAGCATCTCTTTATTTTGTTCCAGAAGACAGAAAACTCTTTGTGGGCATGCTCAACAAGCAGCAGTCGGAAGACGATGTGCGCAGGCTATTCGAGGCGTTTGGCAACATCGAGGAGTGCACGATCCTTCGGGGACCCGATGGCAACAGCAAAGGTGAGGTGATGGCTTGTGTCAAGCTAGATTCGGACTTAGTGTCGTTTTCTGGTATGACAAAAGTACCATGTAGCCTCCAGAACAGCACCTCTTACTTTCAGAGGTTGTCACATTTGCAATAGGAAGGCAGTACTTTGCTGGTCACTCTGTGCACGAGAGGAAAAATACCATTTTAAAACACACCTCTCCAAAGAGCTATGTGTCAGCACGTGCAAACTGATGCCTATTATTGCTTGGACAGACCTCCCCTCTGAACAGGCCTTTGTATTCGCTCAAGACATGCTCTCTCCACCCGTTGAACAGGATGATTCTTTCTTTGAAAGAAGACACAATTGGTACTTTATATCTTGACTCACTTGCTCCATCATCATCTCTGCTTATTTCTCATCCACCAGTTTCAGGTCGTCTTCTTCTCCACCTGGTCTTTTTGCGTGGACTCCTATCAGTCAGTGATCACAACTACAACGCTACAGGTGCCAATTTAAATATTACACTTGGTAGATATTTACCGTTTGAAACATACAAGTGCTTCACTGCAAAACTAGGTGCCTTTGCTTCTTCTGCCTCTTTTTGGCATCACTTGTTACCTGGATAGCACAAAAGATCCTCTGCTACAGGCCAGGTATAAAAATAAGGCCTCCCTCTCAAGCAGGAACATCATTTTCTGTCCCTATCAGTCTCTAGACAAAGTAACTTCAATCTGAATAGGAAGCTCTCTTCTTTTGACAGTATAGTGTGTCCATTCAGTATTGATCTGCATATAATATAGCATAAACTGTTCTGGAATGTTCAACACCAGAGAAGAGACCGGTCCTGCTGACACAGTTCGTATCTCACTGGGTATTTTGACAAGTGACAACATCAACCAGCATATTTTTGCAACAGGGAGGCAAAAAATCCAAATCACAGTGATACACTGGAGCAAGATATTGTTATTCCATTAAATCACTGGTGACCAAAAAAGACTACATCACACCAGCATTATAGGGCAGCTATTCAACATACATCAGCACAGCTCAGCCTTCCTGATATAAATGGCTGAAAATAGGCTGAAAAGTGGGCACCTTTCTTCAGTTGCGTACTTAAGTTCCACAACATCCAGAGACAGGGGCTGCCCCACTGGAAACAGTAGGCTAGAATGGCCTAGAGGAGCTCCAATTGTCATAACAGCAGGCAGTTAAGCACTTCATTCACTGAACAAACCAGTACATTGCGGAAAAACAAAAGAATATGTCTGTCTGCTTCTACCTGGAACTGTATGGAACAAAGTCTAATGACAAAGGAGTTAAACAGAGTAATAATAAAGGCAACAAAGTCTGAGATCTGTAAGAAACAAATTCCAGAGGAGATCCAAACCACAGACTTGTCTTCATGCTTGCTCTATTTTTTTTTCTTTTCTTCTTAAACAATTTCATTATAAGACAGAATCTGAGTGGCAGCTCCATATTGCTAACCAGTTTAATTATTAGTGCTAGCGGGCTGCAGCCTCAGGCTGGCGTTTCACTGAGCTGCTCAGGATCAATACTGAGCTTTGACAGAGTTAATATTACCAGCTTCCATTTGCTGGTGCTATTTACTGAGAATGTGAAGCTCCTAATTTACACACACACAGTTTCGTACATGCACACACACACACAGAGCAGTCAATCCAATGGAAAACTTAAGGCTAGTGCCCTTATCTTAGGAGACAGTCAGGCAAGCCACAACTCCCACAAAGTTATTCCCAGTCTGTAATGTTTTCCATCTGCTAGAAACCTATATGTGACACACATTGCTTGTGAGCTACTTATTTTGGGTAAAACCCATAAGGCTTAAATTCTACATCAGTTGAGATTTAAGCAGATTGCCTAAATTCCAGATAGCGATCAGATCCCATAGACTTCAATCCTGCCCAACCCACTGTGTAAAGCCCCAAAAGGCATCCCTGTGGTGAGCCTCTAAGTCCTTCAGGTAGCTCAGTGCTCTCAGAAGGTAGGTTGCAGATTCTCAGTTTAATGCCATCACAGTCCAGTCACAGCCAAAAAGCTGCTGAGCCTTGCCTGAAGCCATGGGTGATGTCCTGAGCCATGAGGCATGCCCTTCAGGGTCTGCAGAAACACCTCCTGCTGAGTCACTCAGCAGCAGGCACAGTGGCTGGAGTAGGTAACCAGGTGGAAGAAGGGCTGTGACTGAGGAGTTTCTCTCCCTGAAGGGGAGTGCAGCACCTGTCTTTGCTGGGAGGGGATGGAGTGATTCTGCATCCCTCCAGGTAAAGCTCACCATAGTGCAGCCAGGAGTCCAGGACTCCTCAGGTGAGGGAGCTCAAGTGGATCCAGTTCAGCAGGCCAGAAGGACTCAACAGAATCTGCATTGCTGCTGCTCTCTTTACAGCTATCCCTTCCCCCCCCTTTTTTTTCCCATTAAGCAGTTATATGCATTGATAACTCAGAAAGTAAAAATTTCCCACAGCACTCTCCACAAGAGGAGTCTGGGCACCCTCTGCAATCAGAATCCTAGGGCCTGACTCTCCAGTCTCCTCCAAGCTGACAAGACAGTCAGAGCAGCCCTTCCAGCTCTACAATGTGGATGTTAGGAAACAAGAAAAGCTTAAGCACATATATCACCCTGTTCAGCACAGGTTGTATCTCTCTGTTTGTCAAAATCCCTTCACACTCCAGGTTTGCTTCTGTCTAAGTGACACTGTTGTTCTGAGAAGAGTGGCTGGACTCACATCCTCAGCTCATAAGCTCCTGGAGTCAGTTCTGGTGAAATGGGAAGGAAGGTTATGTGCACTTTTGGTGTTACGTACAGAAGCCATCCCATTGAAGACAGAAACAAAATGGACAAAATGTTCGGATCTCTGCTATTGCCTTGCCACCACACACCAGTAAAAACTGGGTTTTCACTTGAGCTGCTACCTCAAAACCTACTGGAAGCAGTTAATAGGAAGCAGTAGGAGGGATCCCATTAATATCTTGGGCATTAAACAAGATAAATGCCTGCTGCTCCCTTCATTCCCACCTTTATCCAGCTCCACTGATCCATCAGGACCCTCAGCATACGGGTGAATTTCACCTGAAAAGAGTGAAACCTTCAATATGACAACAACACTGCAGCCAAAAATCCTGCGCTAAATGCAATGGGTGACTGGAACTGGAAAGCTTTTGTATATTTGCTAATCAGCATCTTCTTTTTAGAGGCAGAAAGTACAAAAGAATCTCTGCAAATAATTAAACACCATAATTCTGGATTATCTCTGATTAATGAAGAGGAAGACGCAGTATCTCAGGAGCCCGGGAATGCTGGGCTGCGATTATGTCATAATTGATCCCTATAGTTTCCAGCTGAAGTTTATCTATCTCATTTTCTCATGATTGTTTCCTCTCAGCTGCTTATAAATTAGATCCAACTAATAGCAATAATCATTGGACTTTTCCTGAAATACAGTCTGAGCACAGTGCTGAGAAGGTAATGCAAAGTGAAGGGCTCCTAACTGTAAACTAGTTTCATAAATGTGTATTATTTTCAGAAAGGACTATCACTACTTTCTTCAATCTCGCTTCTATCAGCCTGCAGTGATGATGTGAGGGACCTTTGGGGGTCATTCTTACAGTTTGCAAGTTCTATTGCTTCATTTTTCACCCTGCACTGTAGGGATCCATAAGGGTGTGTGGACCCTCTAAAGATGCTGCGAAGGGAATGAAGGAGAGACATCCCACTATCAGGACTGGCATCCCCTCTGGACCCCTTCGGGGAAAGAGTGAGGGCTTTGCAAATTGATTAAAAGCTCAGAAGTCTTTGGTAGTAATAGAAGGGGATGGAAGCCAGAACTTCTCAGATCTCTCCCAATCTGTTCCAAAAACCGCCTTAGCATATGGAAATTACCCTTCCTCTCTCTGAGTCAGTTTGCTTGTAGCTAGGAGTGTTGGCAATACATTCCCCCACTCTAGTAGTGCATGTCACCCTTTGAAGTGTTGATCATTTCTGCACTCCAGCACATATTCATAAATGCACCTTTCTATCCTAAAACCTTATGTAAGAGTTCAGTGTGAGATTCCTCACATGGCAATGCAGGCCAGAGAAGCACTGCCTACATTTTTTAATGTCCAGAAGAGAACACCTACACTGGCACTGGCTTTGCAGCTATGAAAAACTAAGATTCAAAGTTTGGTGGTGACAAGAAGGTAATAATTACTTGTACCTCTCCCATCCCTGCTCCTTCATCAGAAGCTGTCTAGTGCTTTGTCAGATCAAAGTTGTTTGAAGCCAGGACAAGCTCTGGGCAGTGTCTCATGGAGCTTTAGCAGACGGTGATATGATAAGGTACCTATGGATTTGGAGTAACCCTGAATGCCTTCTGTATATTTGACCTGTGGTTGCTTGTAAAAACAATGTGTGTGTAGCTTTTTGATAACTTAAACACCTTTCTCTACCATTTCTCATAACCACAGAGGGCAGAACACTCAGTATTAAGTCTAATATGAATGAAAGAAAAGTCTTTTTCACCCAATAAATTGTAAAATTTTGCAAGATTCTGCCATGGAAAGCTGTGGAGGTCAAAACATGCAGATTCGAGATGTACTTGCTAAGTTTGTGTCTGTCAATGCTCATTACAAGCAATGTGGGAATTCTGGTTGCAGCTTTGCCTTAAGTGGTCCTCAGGCTGCTGACAACTGGACTTTGGAAAGGATCAGGGCACATCTGTTTGTTGTAGTTTCTCCACTATATTCTCCATATTTATTGGCCCCTTCTGAGGACAGGATACTCAGCTAGACGGGCTTTCATGACATCCATGCAACCTTTCTTACACTCTTCTTTTTCCTCTTCCAGGGTGTGCATTTGTGAAATACTCTTCACATGCAGAGGCCCAAGCTGCCATCAATGCCTTGCATGGCAGCCAGACAATGCCGGTGAGTAGCTCTGTAACATGGGCAAGGGAGAATTGGTCCAGCTTTGGCTGTCCTGTGGCCTGATTGAGGAGGAGGGATGATTTATCTCTGCTCTGCAACTCATCATCCAGAAGGCTCAGGGCCTTGGATGTGCTTAACTCATCAGTGGAAGGACTAAGATGACACTGTCATTCCTCACAGGCACATAACCCCAAGGGGTGCTGTATCCTGTCACTAGCAGTTTTGAAGACTTGATAAGAAGTCATATGGTTCACAGATGCCAAAAACTTTGGGTCAGACTCACCACAAGTGTAATCTTTCAAGTTTCAAAGGGAAGAAACTCATGTCTGAGAGCTTCTTTGTTTTCCCTCCTCAAAGAGTCCCTGCCTCTAGGCAAAGGATAAAGAACTTTTTGCCAGTGTTCAAGTGAGAGCAGCATGTTCACATGAAGCTAGAGACAAATTACGCAGTGATGGGCCTCTCTCAGTGCTACCACAAAAGCACCTACCTAGGCAAAAATGTGGTCCCCTACCTCTGACTTTTGAAAGTGTCTCAGACCAGCTACTGGATCTTCCAGGAAACACTGGAGGGATCATTCCACTTGTACAAATATCCACTAATATGGGGTTTCAAGATTGGTAGTTCAAGAAAATGGCAATGGAGATGTATTTTTTATGCAAACAGATATTTGTACATCATCATGAGACAGAGAGGAATGTAAGGCATTCCACTGTCAGTAGGGAAAGACAATCTGGTACAACATGTTTTGGTTTATTATAATAGTATATTATTTTTATTACTAATTATTCACAGTGTAAATCATGAAAGGCTAAGAAGCATGCCGACAACTTGGAAAGAATACAAGAAAGCTCAATTAAAAATATTTGAGAGTGTAAAATCTCCCTTTAAGTAAGAGACTCTAATGTAAATTCATGAATTTATCCAAATGAGTTTAAAAGTGGGCCCAACAGATTTTCTCTAGATTTTTGCAGAGATGAAGATGGAAAATTCTTTACAAGGGAAAAGATTTCTAAAACTAGCAAACCATCAAGATCTCATTTTTTGGAACCCCATCTTAGACAAATCAGTTTAAAAATGGTACATGTTTACCAGCAATGCTACTGAAAAAAATCTCCTTAAAGATGTAGGTCTCAAATTTTTTTAGTACTTCAATGCTTTTAAGAGTAACCTAAAAGGTTCCTCCTAACAAAACCAGATGTTGGGCTTGATGCTAACATCCCATAGTCAAATACTATGGACATCTTTCCTGAAACATGTTGAAGAGGTATTTTAATGACTTCCTTTCAAACTTTGACCCAAAGTAATAGTGTCTATAAGCTGATGTCAGGAATTTCAACTCCGTAAGGTGCGGTACCACAAAAAGGTTTAATAAAATGTCAGTCTCCATCCCAATAATCTTGCAAACTCCTATAACAAATGTGAGAGGAAGATGGGAGAAAACAGACAAAACCCAAGGAGAGTTGAAGATTTTTTCCAGATTTAGTATACCCAAACTATTATTATTCTTTCCCAGTCTTTTCCCTTCCTACTTTCAGAACACTTTGGATAAGAAAAAAGTACTCATCTCTTGACCACCTGGGAACAAATTCCTGTTCCATCCCGGTGATATCACCTGAGCTTAGGATGTACAAAACAATTGAGAATTTGGTTATTTCATGGGTCAATTTTAAGGGACCATTTTTCCTCTTGACATATCTGACTCAAATAGCTGCTATAGAATGTTCTTGAATAACCAGACCTGGGCATATGGAAAAGCATCACAATTTAACCTTTACTGGGTGCCCATCCCAGACTCATAATCAAGTTTGCATGACTTCACAACTCTACGTGAATTGGCTGAACCTCAGCAGAAGTCCAAGTACGTACTGTTGGTTCACAGGAAAAGCAAGGAGGGAATTATTAATGTCCTCCTCTTTATTATAAGCTAAGTTATGTGGCATTGCCTTGTATCTCCTATGAGCTACAAGCAGGCACAGCAACACAGTCAGCTACCATCTCTTAACAGTTCCATGAGGACCTGCCGAGTGACCGACACTCAGCTCCACAAAAGAGGTTTTTCCCAGAGAGCCTCAAAATTTCTAAGGCTCTTTGAAGAGATAGGCCAAATCCTGCAAGGGCAGGATCTCTGCTCCCACTCTTGGTTTTCATGGCACATCGGAGCGTGCAGCTTCATTCAGGGCTTGGATGTTAACAGGGAAATGCAGCCACCTCGTGGTGAGACGGCAACGCAGCCATCGTCCTTGGGAAAGATGAGGGGGCACTGCTGCCATCTTCCTTCAGTCCCTTCCATTTCTCCCACCACTCAGACTGGCCTCGTTTGTCCTGTTGTGATGCCAACTCAATGTTTTTCCTGTGGTTCAGCCAATTTAAGCGTCTCTTGGTTTGTCCTCTTGTACCACCAACAGGGCATCCATCATCATTCTTGTCAGGTCTCGAGCCGTTTGTTCCTGCAGCAGACTCCTGTTCCTCCACAGCTGTCAGGATTATTGCTCTACTGTGACTTCCTGTTCACACAACATATGTTGCCTAATAGTTTCAAAATGCAACTTTCTTTTATGAAAGTTCTTTTCTTCTTTTTTTTTAATTAACCTTACCTTGGACAAGTGCCTGACCACCATCCACCACAAGCTCATTTTCCTGTGCAAGGCCCTTTTTATTCCTAGGAGTCCACCAAACAGGTCTAAAGCTTTCCAATTTTTAAACAATAATTTCCTTTAAAAATAAGTTACCCAAAATCCCTTCCCCTTGAGCAGGCCCAAAGTTCCTTCTGTACCTGCCTGTCAAGAGAGTTTATTTATTTTTTGTTTTAGATCATTTTGCCTATGAGCTCATGACCTTCATGATAGTGTTTTACTTGATCTCTGTATCCTCCTTTTTAAGAGATCATAATTTTCATGTACTCTTGCATGTATTTCTGATATATTTATAGTAATTATACACCCCATACTTTTAGCTTTGGTTACTCCATCCCCTCCTGTCTCTGTTTTTCATCCATATGGGGACATAAACAGGTCTTTTCATATCATCCTCTTCTCTTCCTCATCCAAATCTTGTCCCTAACAGCCTTATCCACCAACACAAATTCAGCTGCTATTGCTACAGTGACAGGTTGCAGATCTAACTTCTCTGCTGCAGGACTGACTCCTGTCCAAACCAAAATCTTGGATTGCCTTTCCAGCATCTCCTGGTGGATGTTTAGCTGTCAGATCAAGCTCAATATGTATAAAACAGAGGGCTTCTTCTTTTCCTCCCAAAACCTTCCTTTTCTCTCCTCCACCTCCATTCTCAATCACTGTGGACAATACTATCATCATACCTGTCAGTCATCCTAGGCATCATCTTCAGCTGGGTTTTCTCCTTCTCTCCATGTCTTCGTATCTGGGCAACAGCCAAATGTTGGAGAGTCATTCTGCACAACACATCTTACAAATCCAAGATGTGGCCTTATCCATCCACCCACACAGAATAAACTCTCTACACTTCATAGAACCATCATAGAACAGTTTGGGTTGGAAGATCATCCAGTTTCAACCTCCCTGCCATGGGCAGAGACACCTTCCACTAGACTAGGTTGCTCAGAGCCCCATCCAACCTGGTCTTGAGCACTGCTAGGGATGGGGCATTCACAAATTCTCTGGGCAATCTGTGCCAGTGCCTCACCACCCTCACAGTAAGGAATTTCTTCCTAATATCTGACCTAAACCTATCCTCTTTCACTTTGAAGCCATTACCCCTCATACTGTCACTCGAGGTCCTTATCCAAAATCCCTCTCCAGTTCTTTTATAGCCCTTTAGGTACTGGAAGGTGCCTAAGATCATTCCAGAGCCTTCTCTTCTCCAGGCTAAACAACACCAACTCTCTCAGCCTGCCTTCACAGGAAAGGTGCTTCAACCCTGCGAGCATCTTTGTGGCCTTCCATGGACTCAATCCAGCAGATCCATGTCCTTCTTATGTTCAGACCCCCAGAGCTGGAAGCAGCACTGCAGGTGGGGTCTCAAAAGAGAGGAATAGAGGGGCAGAATCGTTTATACCTAAATCACATCAGCCTCTATCCTACACAGAAATTACACAGGATTTAAAAATATAGTATTGTTGCACCTTTTTCACCATCTCATCCACCGTGGCAGCTCAGGATTTCTTTGGTTATGAATTAATTCCTGGATGAGGTAGAACAATACTGTTATGTACATTTTCTGCATAGGGGTGAGAAGAAGTGAAGAGTGATTCATTTGACTTAGGCTTAACAGCCTAAAAGTTTCTGATCTATTCTAAATATCTTCTAGGATTCCTATAGAAGGGAGAGAGAGAAAGACATTTCCAGAGATTTGTGCATTCTTCCCTTTGTCTATCTGTACTAGGATGGGCAATATTACCCTCTGGGCATGCCTGTCCCTTTATAATGGATAACTCAATAACAGCCTTAGACTGAATATCTGAGGTGGGACTCATCTCACTTAATTTGAGACATCCAGAAGTTAAGAAACTATGTCTGAAGAGTTTGTCATCCAAGTTTCTATTATAATCATTAGAGGGAAATAGATACCTCTGACGGAATTTTATTTTATAAAGATAGATTTTGAAACCTGTCAAACCAAAGCCCAAATAGAAGTGTGCTCTTTAGATAATTTTAGGCGTCAGTTTGCTATGGTCCGCCAGTTCCAAAATAGTCATTCTTCATTGAAAGTGCGACTTAGCAACTTAGAATGTAAAAGGACCAGTAGTGCTTACAAACAAAAGCTAAAAACAGTGTAGCTTAGGATGAATACTTAACTTCATGTCCAATGAGAGGAGACCTGAAACCTGTCCTGGATATTTGCTGCCCTAATAAAGTAATTTGGGATTCAGAAACCAGGATTCATCCTGCAGTAGAGTCTCCTGACATGTGCTGTGAACTTGCTTAACACACGAATTATCAGCACTATGTTCATTCTATATCGTTCTTTAATTAATGATATTTAAGGCCATTAAGACATCCAGAATGCTGTAAGGTGGGTTCCTTCACCACAGAGGTAAAATCCTCTTTTGTTTTACTATAAAAGTCTGCAGCAGCCTGGTCAAAGCACTGCATTTCTTCTGTCCCCAGGCAATAGCATCCCAAGTCTATCCATGCTTGGCTGAACATCTTCCATGAAAATGACTTTTCAAATAGAATCCTTGGTTTTGTGAAAAGAAGGGAAAATGTGAGACTTGGATACAAGAACTGAACAGACGTCTGCCTTTCAGAGAAAGATTTGGTTTAGCTGAACTTTGAAAAACCAGAAATACTGCAACCCAAAACTTTGTTAACTTAGGGGCTTTCATTTCAACACTTTTCTCTGCAGCTCTTATCAACACAAATGACAAAGAAAAACTTCTAATCTCTGTTCAGGAATCACTTATATCAAACTATGCAATTATTTCTCAGTGTTATTAGATGACAGATTGATTAGATCTCTAGTTATGGCATTTAAAACATTTTATTAACCAAGAAAATATGAATGACGCAACACTTTGAACAAGGTTGACTTCCAGCATCTGCCCACCATTATTCTTTGGAAGTCCACCGATAGCACAAAACTTCCCAGCCAAACACAGTCAGGTGAAAGAATTGTATTCTTTCCCTAGACAATGTACTACCTACACTCTCATACCACAAGAGGCTTTTTCCCATTAGTTAAACTGAAGGAATTTCTCACGTCTTTGTTTTATCAGGCAACAGTGACTCAAATATGAGATTATCAAAAATTGCCCCAAGAATCGTAGAATCACATTTGGTTTGGAAGGGACTTCAAAGATCATCTAGTTTCAACCCCCTGTCAGGGGCAGGGATGCCACCCACTAGACCAGGACTTACAGGTGTCTTTGTCAGAATGTCACGTGCAGCGGCCTCTCAGACCAATGGCAAACGGAGCAGCGGTTCTCATCTTCCTGGCCTTGGATGCGCAGGCACCCCACCAAGGAAACCAACCCCAGCTAGCATTAATGACTACTGTTGTTATTGCTGTGCACTCCTACAGTGCAAAGCTGCCTCCAGACACGGCCCCATTACAGAAACCGGCCGAGCAGCTGTGCTCACCCCCTGCCAGCACGACAGAGGAGTATTTCTGTGAGTTAGGGATGGAGGGGAGAGCAGTGAGAGTCTGCAGAAGGAGCTCTGAGCAGGTGGAGGAGGGAAGGGAATCGGGCCTTTGTGGGCATGATGAAGTTGTAGCGCGGGCGCCGCGCCCGCAGAGCAGCGGGGAAGCAGGTACTGCGTGTGAGCACACGGGCACCAGAGCGCTGAGTCGGCAGAAAATCCCTGGGAGGAGCAGCGTGGTGGCTCCGGTGAGTGGGGGGCCACGGTGCCGTAGATCAGCTGAGGTATTTTTAACAATTATTTTGATATAAACAGCTCTGAACTTGAGGAGCTCCATGTAAATGGGAAGCAGTGGGGCTTGTAATTAGATTTGTGTACACTTTCATAAATTGCTGGAAAACATCAAAGCCGTGATAGAAGGCTGTGGTGCACTTTATTTCCTTCTTCTGTTCTTCTGTTAATTGAATGGTTGATGTGTGGATAGGAAGTGTTGGCTTCGCAGAGTACTATTTACAGACCCGCTGACAGCTGCACTGTGAAAATTAACAGGAACAGAGCAGCCTCTGTCACAGCTCTTCCCATGAGGGACTTGCTTCAAATTAGATCATTTCTTTCATAGGAGAAACTTTCCTCGTCGCTCCTCCCGTCTTCGCAAATACGCACACACATCCAGCTGCACACTCCCCTTCTCCCTGCAGGCTCATGGCAGCCTTTAGCGCTCAGAAGAAGGGCTTGTCATTTCCACAAAGTTGAGGTAGTTAGGCTGCTGTTTAAAACTTGTAACGCATTCCACTTCCAGCAAGACACATCCTTCAGGAAGCCATCCAAATCTGCGAGCTGGGAGCGTGGAGCCGCAGCTTCATGCTTGCAGGTCTCCCCTCAACTGAAACATTCTTTTCACCCCCTTAGAAACATTAGTAGATGTTCTCTCAGACTGCTGCTGTTGGAAATGTGGTTATTGTTGGTCTTAGATGAAATTCTTGTGTGTTAAACACCATACAGACCTCTGACAGGACAGTTCCCACGCTCAGCAGTTTGCTAACTAAAGGCCAGGGTTAACCTGGCTGGATGAATTATGCCAAACTGTTGCTCAAAGTGGGAAAATTCAGGGTCATCTGTAGTCTTGCCATCTACAGTTTTGCTACAGTTGATGGAGAGAGACTAGGACCTCAAAGAGATATCTCACCGTCTTGAGTTACTGAGGGTTTAGAATAGATGCCCAAAATGGCTGTAATTAGGTCATCTGAGTGCCTAAGGGACAAGAGACAAGAGATAAGCAAAAGAAGCAACAACGCAATGTCTGTGAGTGAACTAGTCTTATACATAATTAATCTACATATTTAGCCAGTTCTTAGCCAAAGTGACAGCAATTCTTGTTCCTGTTTCCAGCAGAGAAGTAATAACCAGTGAATACTTGAGCATCTATATCTTAATTTTTGATGCCATATAAAAAATACAGAATTACGAACACCAAGCTTGAAGACATCAGTTCAGCACCTCACTTCTGAAAAGTGTCTTCAGAATATGCTGGTAACATAAACAGAACCATAGACAAACCCATAGTGTAAATAGATAACAATTAAAGAGATTTAAAGTATTAATTAACCAACAGAATTTACTACTATTGATATTCCAGTATGGGATCAAGTTCTCAATTAATGAAAGCCACCTTATGAGAGTCAGTAGAGATAGAGTCACTGACCCTCTCAAGCTGTCAGGGTAAATAAAATTATAGAATCAACAAGGTTGGAAGAGACTGTTGAGATCATCCAAGTCCAACTGTCCAGCCAGAACTGTACTCTAAAGCATGAAGCCACATCACTCAGCACCGGATCCAGACACCTCTTAAACACTTCAAGGGGTGGTGACTCCACCACCTCCCTGGACAAACTATTCCAACATCTGACCACCCTAACAGTGAAAAATTTTTCTCTCATATCTAGTCTGAATCTCCCCTGTCTCAGCTTAAGGCCATTTCCTCTGGTCTTCTTACTGCAGGCACAGTGGAAGAGACCAGTCTCCACCTCACTACAGCCTCCTTTCAGGTAGCTGTAGAGAGTGATGAGGTCCCTTCTAAGCCTTCTCTTCTTGAGACTAAAATAGGAAACGGAAAAGTCATCAAACTTCAGTTTTACGTGACCACAGAAACATAAAGGGAAGATTTTCAAAGGTGAAAGTTGATGAAAGTCCAGCATCTGCAGCCCCTTCATGACTTACAGATGACTTTGCCCTAAAGTTACTTGCCCAAAGTCACAAAGTCTAGGGCAGTGTGGGGTACCATCAATGCAAGTCCATCTGTTCAAATCAATGCAGAAGGCTGAGACCTGATTCTACACTGCTGATGCTGGAGAAGCTGATGGATGAGAAAAGAGATGCCAACTCTGACACATTTTTTTCTCTTTACTGTTGATCTTGTGCTCTCTAAAGAACAAGCACTCCTTGCAATGTCTTTGTATAACACACAGGCTGGCTTGTTTAACTCAAGGCAAAGCACAGCACATCCATTCCTTCTATTAAAAAGTAATAATACCTTAGAAACCCATTTATAACTCACCAGCAGCAAGCCTGTCTCTCCTCACAGTAATGAATGATTTTTCTGAATATGCTACCTCAACACCATTTATAAAGGCATGTGTTGTCTTTTGGGATGAAAAAAGCAGTGGGCATGTAATACAGAGATGTTAATTTGCAGACATTGCTTCCATCAAAGTACAATGACTTTTGATAGCTCAGCTTTCCTTTCCTTTGGGCAGTGGGTTCTGGATAAAGGGGGACTAAAGCTCAGAGACCATCCCATCCCACTACTGCTGTCAAGACAGCTGATTCTACAAGCTTTGGGACAGCAGTTTCCCAGTGTTACCATAATTTCCCTTAATTCTTTCTAGAAAAAAATAAAATTGTGAGACTGTGTTTCCTGCCTCTACCCCAGTTTCATAAATGAACTAATTAATCATATCTTTCTGGGCCCCAGAAGAGAAACCCAGGCAGCCCAGTTGCTTGACAGGGGGTATGAATCAAGCTGGCACCAAAGATGGCCTTCACTTCTCTAGTCACATTTCCACAGCCACACAGTCACCCAGCAGGACAGTGAAGTGACCTGTGGGGACTTGACAGGCTTCACTCAACACCTTCCCTGGGCTTCCTTGCTCCCTCTAAATCAAAGCCTTCATCATCTCTAAATGGGATACAAGTGATAACTGCTCATGAGCCACATGGTCTCGCTCTGGACAAATGGATTTAATTGCCACTGCAATGTGTCCTTATGGGCCCAAGGGGAGGTAGGCACTAAATCAGCAGCTGTGGAGGCAGCCACGGGAAAGCAGGAGCAGGATTATGCCACTGCTGAGAGTTGCCCAACTCCTGGTGCTGGCAGTAGTCCCTGAAATTCTCACTGCACTCAGCTCCTGCATAGCCTGGATGAGATTAGGACTTGTGGGGGCTAAAATAATTTGCAAGCACTGACCTTTCTGGGATATCGGAGTCATTGATGAGCCTCCAGCCTGGGAGACATAAAATGTGCCCTGCCTGCCAGGGGAGTTCCCAGCCTACTGGAGGGAGCTCCACCAGCTATAACCACCTTCCTCTACTAAGGATTAAAGATGTCAGTGTTGTCTTTACATCTCTGCTTGCTTTGGGGGCATTTCTTTTTTCTCCTTTTCCCTTCCTGTATCTTTTGATCCAAACGTCATTTATATCAGTGGGATCTTCCTACATAGTTAAGTAGGCTCTGGATCAGCATTAAATCACTCTTGATGTTTCTCATTTTTTCCCTTTAATTCACGCCTTTCCAGCTGCTCAGGTGTATGGTCTGGGTTGATAACACACCTTCTTGTGAGGAAAACAGAAGGACCTTAGTGACTGGTAGATTGCTATCCAAGACATAGCACCAGATGATTCAGTAGCTATTACTGAAATGGGTTTTGCAAAGATCAAAAGGAATCTTTAGAGGGCAAAGATGTATTTAGATCAAAACAATGACTTTCAGATAAGAGCCTCACCTGAAGCTCCCACAAATTCACAAATGAATGTGAAGCATCCTACCAGACACCGATGTCTTTGTCTCAGATGTCCACTGGCAAGTGAAATCTAGTAGGAGAACAAGCTTGATTTCTCATAGCAAAGGTCTGGGTGATACTCATAGGAACAGTGGTTGTGAAGTCTCACCCAGCAGCAAGGGGACATGTTTCAGTCTTAGTATAGTGGAATAATCCTTCAGTGTAAACCAACTTCTTATTTCACCACAAAACAGATGTAGAGCTTCACTGAATTTACAGTACTTCATAGCTAGGGTTGACCACCTATTTTCACTATACTGAAGCATGGGTGATACCTCCCTGAAAGCAGAATATTTTCTCAAATAATTATAGAAGCATGAAATAGTTTGGGTTGGAAGGGACCTTTAAAGACCATCTGGTTCAACCCCATGGTTGAACAGTGCTTGAAAATCTTCACTTTAAAAATGTTGCAAAAATTCAAATCTTCTTCCTATCTCATTCGACCAAGATGCTTTACACCACGATAGCCTAGAGTCAGGCAGCACAACAGGGATCTGGGATGCCCAGTTATGTGAAGCACTTTTGCAACTCGGTGCCATGGAAATGTTCTTTCATGTCACATGCACAGCTGAAATGTATCTGCCCAGCTTGCAAGCCCTTCCTCCACATCTGCTTCTTTCCAAGTCATCTTAGGCTGTTCACGTCCCCATCCCAAACTGCCAAAGAAGCATTGAGCTCGTGTGAGCAGAGTCCTGAAGCATCAGGAGCTCCATACCTGGTTGTGATTCTTCCTCACTTTGACAATGTGCAATTCATTTTATGACTCTGGAATTATTCCACTTCTCTTATTTTCGTTCGTGCTTGTTTAACTAAAAGGAAATGTCATTCAGACACTACCTTTTATGAGGCTCAATGCTGCAGCCACCAAAGATTTTCTTAGTAGTAGTAATAATTTATAAAAAAATTATGTCATCTTTTTTTTGCTGTAAGAATATTTTCAGAGGAAGTATATTTTTTAGTTAGTTAGTAGAGAGCTAATCACACCTAGTCTTCCAAACCATGTTATTCTTACTGGAAAGGGGAAACTTATAACAATCTCTTCTGAATTCTCGATTTTAAATTTTTCTTCAAATAACATAAAAATAATTATTTATTGCTTTCATATTCCTAAATAGCCAGTAAGAATTTCCACTCTGTTGATATAACAATATTTTTTACTTCATAACACATTAAGGAAGGTGAATGATTCTGTGAGGACTTTTATCATTCATAGACTGAGCTGAAAAATGCAGAGGTGCTTGAAGAACTCTGCTTTTAAGTTTAGGTTTTTCAGATAACTGGCTTTGATTTGAGGGACATACTAACACCTGGGTTATATATTGAGTTCTTCCTAATTAGAAATGGGTACAGTGACACCAGGACTCAATGATTCTGTTGCCCTGTGGAAAGCAATAAGTTTAGCTCTGAGAGACACCTGCTAAGTAGTGTATGGGAAGTAAAATCTAAATCAAGCTTCCACTCCAAATAAATTACAGCTCCGGAGACCTGTGAAGGGAAGTACCTGCAGCAACTCTCTCTTCTTAGACATTTCATGAAGAATCTTCTCTACTGAGGGAGCAGCATTATCAAAGGGTCCATCACTAAAGTCCTGGATGAATGCCTTCTTTCCCCCTCCATCTCTGTCACTCTCAAGTGTGTCTAAACCAGCTCCCACAGTAGGACTGCTGTCCCACTCATCTTTCAGATGAGACATGAAATTGAAGCCCTGAGTACAGAAAAACAACATATTTTACAAGATGGGAGGGATGTAAGTCCCCCTCTTCTGGCCATCCCAGTCTGGGTAATTACATTTCTACCTAGCTAAAATTCCCTTTGCCCTATGGTTTTAATTGGACAGTAGTTTCTTTTTTGCTTGTCTAAAACCTCAGGCTGGGGTCAAATCCCACTGGCTAATTCAGCAGACTGACTTTCAGTAAAGCTGCACAGGCATTTAAAAAAAAATCCAAATTTGTTTTCAAACTTGGGGGCAACATACCAAACAGCCTGAGCTGACAGAGCCCAAAGCAAAGAATCCTTCCTCTGGCTTTCAGGCCATAACATCAAGGATCCTTGTGTGGTAATACTTAGCCTGATTGTCTTGCTGAGGATCAGCATCCTCCCAGCTCCGCTTTGCAGTAGCAAAGGGAGTGCTAAAGCAGAATTTCCACCACAAGAAAACCCGTTCATGTGGTGACGCTTAGGAAGGCAGCACCTATTCATTTAAGCATCTTAGTTTGTGTCTACAGCCGACATTTTGGAAGGTAGTTTATGGGATTTGCACATTCAGATCTCTTATATTCAAGGGCTTAGTTACTGGAACTTTAATGTAACAAACCTTTTTTTAATATTTTTTGCCCAGAGTTTTTGACTGGCTCTATTTGAGCTAACCAAGGTACAAAGGTCCACCTGTATGACAGAGACATCCTTGTGTTAAAAGTGCTTAAGTGTACGCTTACCTCCAATATGTCATTCACTAAGCTTAAAATGAAACATTATTTAAAGACTTTGACAAATTAGGCACAGATTTGTAGGGAAAAGATGTCTAACCATCTGTGGGGATTGGTAACCTACTGAGTTAGAGGAGACTTATAGGGCTATCAGAAAAAGGAAATTCAGGCATGTATTCTACAAGGCAACACCTTCACAAAACTTTTCCTATGAATATTGTTCTAGGGAGAAACAACTTTCCCTGATGCTGTGCAGTAATATTTGGCCTCCTGAAAAACTTTTGCTTAATTTGTGTATGCACTCCGTTTGGAAGATCGTGTCTAATGGGAAACAATTCCAACAGCCAGACAAAGGATTTTTTTTCCTTTGCTTTTAAATGAAATATCAATGGATGGATATTTTATTTTTAGCTGAATATGAAATTTCACAAGCGACCTGTCAAGCTCCTGTTTTCAAGAATGACTTTATTTCACACGTCAAGACAGGCTGGGAAATTAGTTTTTCCCAGAGAGGACTCTGATTAGGGATTACAAAGTGAGTGTGGCGCAGAGTGATTTTTCCTCCATCTTTTCGCTCGCCCCGCCAGCCTAGAGAGCATCAGACTCTGCTGACTAAGGGGAGCAATTCATTACCATGTGAGGGAGGGGGACTGGAAGCAAGATAGTCATATTAAGTAGACTTGCTGGCCCAAGAGAGAATAGGAAAAGCATAATAATACTTAGACCTACATTATTCTTTTCATCAGTAGATATCAAAGTACTTGAAAAAGGAGGTTGATTTGATGGAAAAGGGGATAAATGCCAATTGCAAGCAGCCCATTGCAGAGGCACCAGCAGGAATGCTCACTTTCATGATGGTCTCTTCTGGCTGTGGGTCTGCAGGGTAGTGAAATAAACAGGTCTTTTCCTCACTATAATGCAGAAGTACATTTCAAACATTATTGACTTACTCAGTGTAACTCTCTTGGGGTTTGGCAAAATATAAGGTCCAGCCCAACAACCAGAGAGAGCAAGAAGGAGATTATGTATTACTAATAAATGACTGAGCAGACAGGACCTATTGCCTTTGTCAGCAGACAACAGATGATTTACACCGCAGTTTAGCTGCTTGCGGAAGCAATAAATAGTCCAGATGAAGGGCTCTGGGGTTTTTACCCAATCTGGCCCATTCTGGGGCATTTCTGTTGTTATTCAGTGGAGTAGTAGTCACTGGAGTAGGAAGTAGCCTTGTTCTGCTGTAGATGAACAGCAGTGTTTGGCTCCACGGCTGAAAGTCCTGCACTGGCGGATCTGATAGCGTTTACTGCCTGATTTCCTTTGGGCCACATGAAAGAGCTGCACATGAGGAACCACATACAGAAAGCATCAATCCCAAGGTCAATCTTCATATTCAAGAACATTGCAGCATTTCTACTGGCTACACATCTCTAACCACTTCCACTCTTAAAAAACCCTTCTTTTTCTCTTCTTTCTTTGTAGAGTGTGCTCTAGCTTGCATTTATTTGCCAATGGCCTTTCTGCTCTGTGTATGTGATAGAGACGTTCAAAGGGGCCTGAAGTCCTGCTGCGACAGGCAACCCAGAAAAACATCTCATAGGAGGCAATACGAGATCCCATTGGGTCAAACAGCTGCTGTGCAGTCACTATGACTCATGTCAGGAGGGAAGAACACTCCAGGGACAAGCACTTCATGTGGAGGTTACCCATGTTTTCATGATGACATCTACAATAATAACTTGGTTTTCAACAGTGTGAGGCATCAGCAAATGCCTGAGGCAGTTCTCTGGCCCTAAACCTTCCAGGGCAAATAGAGTTCGAAATAAAAGAAGAAGGAAGAAGACACCAACTTATTTACACTTCTCTGTTCTTCTAACAAGAGCAGGTCATATCTTCTAAACCCCTTTGCAGAGTTGAATACTCATGTGCCTATTTCAGTTTCAAAATCCTCCATCCTGCATTTGCCCACAGTGCTGCAGCCTCTGCTCTGCAAATCACAACAGCACCTCTGAACAGCCCAGTCTGCTGTGGACCAGTGCCTCCTTCCAATACAGCTGCAAATAGGTTTAAATCATTAGATTCAAGTTACCAAACAGTCTCTTGGATCAGGGTTAATTAAATGAGTGTTGAAATCTAATTAAGAACTGGTCCAGGTGATAATTAGCAGGAAATGTATGCATTAAAATATTCATTTGTCGATGAGCTGCAATTAAGAGTGTGATTTGGGGAAGGATCAATAACTACATCATGTGATGTAAAAAAAAATGAAAAGTCATCTAGCCTTCAACAGAAATGCAGGGGAATTTTGGCTAGATTTTTTTTTCTCTCCCCCCTCCACTCCCCCTTCTGTTTTGGTTTTTTAATAGCTTCTGAAGATTGCTCTCCGTCCCTGAATGGAGCATTCATCTCTCCGTCCCTTTGTTTTCCTAAAGCACTTCTTTCAAAACCTTGCTCTTCACCACATTGTGTTAGCAGGTTATAGATTTATTAGAGAGAGACTAACAGGTCAAAAAGAAAGATTCTTTACCAATGAAAATCACTTTCTCCCAGAACAGGCTGCTAATCCGGGGGAACATCGCTCATTGTGTGGCCTTAGATTGTTGGGGTCTTTTTTTAGCAAGTTAATTCCTCAAGTCTTTATTCATAACCGAGGATCTGGAGAGGCTATTGAATATGTATAGCTCAGACTTATATATATGTACATCCATAGCTGTGGTTTACTACATTCTTCCCAGTTTGTAGCAGAGCAACTCTGCTTTTCACCGAGACTATTTTTTCTGCTTGCAGTTACATAGGAGTGTGTGCAAGCCAGTTAATAATATCGTTCCTGGGCAATCTGAGAAAATCCACCTCTGTTAGAAAAAAGAGGGTCCTGAAATAGCTCAGCTCCTCTGGCATGGAGCTGGTCTTCCTCTACTGCCACAACCAGAGGCTGAGCTGGTAATTTCTGGCTGACTGTATTTCCAACAATGAATACCAGTTTGTCAAAAGGGAAGTGTACCATGGGAGCACGATGATTTCAGCTGCCCTTTGTCAGTCTCCTGACAGCTCACCTGTTCTCCCCAGGCTTG
This sequence comes from Neopelma chrysocephalum, assembly GCF_003984885.1. Taxonomy (NCBI): domain Eukaryota; kingdom Metazoa; phylum Chordata; class Aves; order Passeriformes; family Pipridae; genus Neopelma; species Neopelma chrysocephalum. Next base: position 2,842,984 of record NW_020925669.1, read on the forward strand.
ATGGTAGCCCAGGTAGCAAGGCAACTGTCCCCTGATGCCAGGGCAGTGGCCAGATTCTCCCCTCTCTGCATCTCCTCCATCCCCAGGGAGAATGCCCTGTGGGGAGTCAACCAACCCATGAAGTTGGGACTTCCTTGGAACCGGACAAAAAAATACCAGTGCCTTCCTTCCTAAGTAGATCTGCCTCTTTCTATCTCTGTCTCCTATCAGAAATGTAAGGGTTGCAGCTACTGACCTTTCATCTCATTTTGGGAAGGAGAAGGATTTGTTTCATCCCCAAAAGCACTATGTTTTTCACAGTTTTCTGCAGGCATTTCTGATGTTCATCTGTAGTTCTGCACTGGTGTTGACTGTGGACAAAATCCTAATATTGTAAAGCTTTCCTGGAGATGTGTAACTTTAAATGTGGGAGTTTGTGTGGTAGTCTCTATTTTCTAAGAGGAAACTCAGGTCCATCAGGTACTATTTTTGCTCCCCTAATTTAACAGCACAGAAGAGATGTTGTTTCATGATGATACACACACTCTGCCCACGATACTGACTCTCATCTCCAAGGCTGGGCAAAGATTTCTCACTATGGGTTACAAGAGAGCAGCATGAAAGGGTGATCCAGTTCAGGGGTCTAGAATGCAGAAAACTCGCACATTCCACCAAAACAAATTGGTCCACAAATCCTACCACATTCATTCAGCAAAGCCTCTTACATTTTGCTGCACTGAGTTCAGATCTTTGTCCTCTGACAAGGACAACCTACTGGGCCTGAAGGTTGAAAGAATAAGGCAAAAGCTTTTGCAGAGGGAGCATGAATGACAGGCTAGGACTTTGAATTTAGGAGGAAATTAGGAAACAGGCTGCTGGCATTCACTGTCCTGGGTCCTTTACTTCCTTCCTGATGCTCTCAGTCCCTCGCAAGGGTCAAATTCAAAAACCTGATTTTTTTGCATGGAAAAAGTCAGCTCTAGCAGAATTTTGTTGTACCAATTCTGTGTTACACGTATGGATTGGTGAGCCAGTGTGTATCTAGCTCATTCCCTCTTGTGTGTCATTTTGTTTCCTGTCCTGCAGGGAGCCTCTTCAAGCCTGGTGGTGAAGTTTGCGGACACGGACAAGGAGCGTACAATGAGGCGCATGCAGCAAATGGCAGGACAAATGGGCATGTTCAACCCCATGGCCATCCAGTTTGGGGCTTATGGCGCCTATGCACAGGCAGTAAGTATAGACACTGACTCTACACATGTTAGTGGAATTGGGAATATTGTCCAGGGCAGACAAGGGAATCTCCCAGGCAAGTCTCAGAGGTGCAGTAGCCAGTTCTAGCAGTAACCACACTGTGATCATGTGTGGACCCATGCAAAACACTTTCCATAGGGTCTAAGCCATTGCTGTAAAATAAAAGCACAACTAGCCTTTGAGCATTTGGATAAAATAAGCCTGAATTCAGCTTATCCTAGTTCTCTGCCTCATGTCACCATGCCCGTTCTGAGTACCTTGGAGTGACCACAGGATGAAATGGCAGTTGTTGACAGAAATGTTTTTAGCTTCATGAAAACATGCTAGATAATAACAAAATGGACAAGCAGATATGCACATATACAGTGCTGGCTTCCCAAAACAGTATGATTTAAGTGCACTGGGAAAAAGTCCTGCTGGAGTTGCTTCAGGTACTTTATGTACACACAAAACCTGGTCACTGGGCCCCTGAGAAGATGTGACTGTACAGGGAGCTGGGCTTTTGATGATGCCCTGAAATGGATGTCTCTGGAATTAGTACTATTTCTTAGGCTCCAATTAACAAGGACCTGCAAGACAAGGTTGGGTTCAGGTAACTTGGACTCTCTGCCAGATATTTCAGAGGCAGGTAGAGGTAATGCCTGCAGCAGGCAGACACAGTAGACACCATACTGCCCAGTGACTTTGTTGCCTTCTCTAGAGCGCATCTGCAGGTGGTGTGTCTCAGTGCTTCATCTATTTGGTGGCAAAATGTGGCCCCCTTGTACTCTGCAAGATTTGTGTACAGGAGAGAAGTACCATTTTCCAGAGTAAAGTATTCCTGAACGAGAGACCAAATGCCTTGCCTGAGGTGTACAGGCCCAGCTCAGGAATCACACTCTGCTGTACCCATACTCCCTCCAGTGCACAGACCACTTTGCTTTCTTCCCTGTTTCTTTCTCATTTGTTGGCATCATGTATTTCCCATCACATGCCCATGTTCATTTGTTAACTTGAAGATCTGAAAATTTCTGTCCTTCTCTGAGGGTCCTGAGCCTCACTGAACCCTTGGTACAACCCCATCTACCCCTTGTGTGAGTCATGCAGAGGTGTGAGGATGTGCTGTAGAGCTCCACAGAAGTTCCCCCACTCCTCCCAGCTTCACATCTTGGTGCAGTTCTGGACTTTTTAATTCACTCTTGTCTAGAAAAATTCTGGGTTTACTTCTTTTTTTCTGTTTCTATTTTTATTCCCAGACTAAGTCAATCTCTGTTTCTTCCTTTGTCCTCTGCTCCCTTCCTCATATGATAGAAGAACTGTTCCCTCCCCAGTCTGCCTGTGTTTAACTGTCCTCCTGGCCAGGGAAGGCTGCAGGAATTGGAAAAGAGACAGTAAATCCCATCTGAGCCCAGGTCAGTGGTCAGCAGCCTGGCAGAGGGATGCAGGATCTTTGCCCCCACATATCAGAGAGATTAACAGGAGGCGATCCATGAGCAGCTTGGGATAAACATTTGCAGAGGTTGTCAGGCAGGAGATGTGGCTTCAGTGTTACTCTACAGGCATTGATCAGGCAGCTGGAGAAATGGTAAAGACACCACTATCCTGACGCTTTGGTCCAAAAACTCTTCTTTCATTATTTTTAATCTAGAGTAACTCTTCTAATTTCCAGCCTAGGTTAATCCTGATATGATATGAGAGCAAGTCTGCTCCTTTACATGACAAAAGTTTCCTCCATTTCTCACCAGATAATACAGGTATTTTATGATGGTAGGCGAGGATTTATGGCTGAAGGAAGAGTGAAAACAATTCCTGGTCTGCTCCCACCCATTGAAACAAATGAATATTTTTCATTTGATTTCTGTGAAAGCAGAATTGGACCCATTATCTTTTTTTTTCCCTGATAAATATGCTAATAATGGGGAAAGAATAAGTTTTAGATCTTGACCCATTGGATATGACAAGCTGGTGACATCAATTACCCTGGGGACTTCAGAGCTGTCTAAATGATGGGATCACATTCCCATTTGGCGCCTGCACACCCAGAGCATGCTCAGATGCTGTCTCTCAATCAGCCTCCCTATCTGTTTCATCTCACAGTCTCACATAAAAGGGAAGGAAGGGAGCTTCGAGGCTCTGTGGCATTCCCTCGGTCCTGATTAATCCACCTCAGACTGCTGGCTCTTATATATCAAGGTGATTGGCACCTCACAAATGCCAGCAGGAGATGGAGGGATCGATAAGGAAGAGGAAAAGGGAGAGAGCAGTTTTATTCGGCCCAAAATGGAGTCAAAGAGCTAATGCAAGTCAAGAGGAGGGAAGGTGAAACATCAGGATCAGGACTGTCATGACGGGTGATGACACGGCCACCAGCAGCTCTTGTGATACTGGGTGAATTACTTGACTCCCTGGCCTTGTTTCCCCATGTACAAGTAAAGCTGATGATCAGATTTATTTATTTCCTCTTCTCCCTCAGGGACACGGCTCCTCTTGCACAGTCCCTCCATGAGTTTTCACGCAGTGGTAGGGCAGTAACACAAGTGCAAGAAGTGCCTCAGTGCTTGGTAGTAAGGTCAGAACAAGCAGGAGACATTAGGCTCTCTAATTCCTACTTGTAGTCTGTACTCTCAGCTATCCCCCTACAGTCCACACCTGACTCATGTCTCCATGTAAGGCTTCTCAAGCAATCCCATGACAGCAGTTTATCAATAGTTTCTAATGGTCTGTCCCCAGAGAGGAAGTTGTTCAAGTCCCATAGGCTGCAGTTTCTTGCTGTATTTCCCCCAGATAAGCATCTTGCACATCACTGTGACTGGATTAGCTCCTGCAAAAAGGTCTCAATCCATCAAGGTGGACAGTGCATCAGAAACCCACATGATAGATTGATGGGCACCTGTGGGTTTGCAAACCCTCTGAGGAGAGGCAGCGAGGGTCTCAGTCCATCCGTGTTTGACTGTCAGTCTTCAGTGTTGCCACCAGGACTGATTTGGGCCCCAGCTCCTCTCTAAGTTACCTGTCTTACAGCTCAGCAACTGACCATGTCACAGTTCACTCCCTGCTGCTGCTGCATGCTGTCAACCCACTCAGCCTCAGCTTAAACAACTTTAACCTTGATAGCAGTGGTAGCCTCACATCAGCCAAGCAACCAGTCCTCAGGTTCAGCAGCCATATGGCCTCAGACCCAGAGGTAAAAAATATGAGGAAGCAAAGGGACTTCTCCACTGTGTGTGGTTTTCCATCCTCTCCTCATGTGCCACCTGCAAGCAGACCAGACAAAGCTTGGCAACAACCCTGTGTGCTGTTTCAGTGACACAGAAAGTCACACTAGACTCACTTCACCTCTTTTGTATGCAGCTCAAGGCAAGTCAAATTTTATGGCTTCCTAAAGCTCCCAGAGGCCCTACACTAATTTGTTTCAGAGTTTAGTGGTTTGTTCTTTTTGTTTGGTTGGTTTGGTAGGGTTTTTGGGATTGGGGTTTTTTGGGGTTTTTGTTTGGTTGGTTTTTGTTTGGGGTTTTTTTAGGTTTTTTCTTTTTAGCAATATCTTCCCACACTCATTTAACTTCTCCTTTTATGGGGCAATTATTTTTTTTATTTCACACGTGTACAGAGCATCAGCTCTTTTTGGTGTCAGGTTACTCTGAATATACACCAGCTGGGTCTTGATAGCTGTTTCTGCAGTCTAAGTTAAGGCCAGATTGAGGTATAGATTTGAACTCAGTCTGGAGAGAAGGAGAGTGATGCTAGCTGGCACCACCTTGATTTGCTGTCAGGCAAGAATGAACCTGCAGGGACACACTCCACCTCAGAGGAGCACAGCACACCTTCTTAGATCTTGGTAAGAGGTGGGATGGCCAAGCCCAAAATCACAAGCAGTGAAAATCAAAACAGACCATGAATAGTGGTAGTACAATCCTGGCCCAAACAAACAATGGTGGCAAAAGTTCCTGTAGGTCTTTCTGTGCAGAAAGTGGCAAGGAGTAGTTAGGAGCTGTCTCATGTCAGTGACGCCCCACCACGCAGAAAGGAAACGTTCACAGATCAAAAAAGGGTTAGGGAGATGGGAAAATGCAGAAGAGTAAAGCAAGAACAAAGGAAAGAGCCTTGGAAAGTGACAGATACAGTATAAATTATTTAATTTTTAAATTATTTAAGATAAGATCAAAGTCGTAAATCAAGTTTGCATAAAAAATGGGGTGGGAGTGTTAGCCATGGTCTTCTGGCCAAACTCCAGCCTTGGGACTGATTGCACCCTGCGGCAGGGATAGGCATAGAGCTTGTGAGTAAAAACAGACAGACTGGGACAGAGACAACGTAGGCAATGCTAGCATTTGCTCTCTGGCCTGGAGCAAGTCCTTTCCCATCAGTAAATCCCAGCTCCCCTCACTCTGAAAAAGTACAAATGGCTGCTGCTCCCAAACTCCAGACAAAAACTGCAACAAATCTGGGAATGTCCAGCAGAGCAGAGCTATCAGTCATCATCATAACTGGTCTTCTTGGGAAGTCAGGGCAGCAGCGACTACCATACTGACCACAAAAGCCTAGGTGTCCCCTTCTACCTCGCTGTCCAGCTCCTGTGGAGATGAAAGGATATTTCTGCTAAATGATCTGAGGTAGTGCTGATGGGAAGAATCTCTTCTTCCTAAATTTATTCAATTTGTACTGTGAAATTATTTTGGAAAGATACTTTAAAAAAAATCAGCTAGGCCTATGAAATTGGGAGAAAATTACTGACTATAGGCTATCTTCTGGATATAATAGTTATTACATTTAAATAGCCAAAATGGGATAGTATATTTGGTAAATACTACCTGGTACGCAAATCACTTGCTCTGATCTGTTCCAGGAAAGGAAGCTATTTTGAGGCCATAATACTCTGTAGCAGGGCTAATACCATGTTTCTGACCACCAGCTCCCTGGTAATTCAGAAATAATGACCACTCACATTTGGGCTCTCTATACAATTTTTTTTAGGCTTTGGGTTTTTTCCACAGTTCACAGGAAATCAGAAACCTGAACTATTGTGTATCAGGCTTTGGAAAGACACTAAGGCACCTGAATACAGGTGTTGCACATTTGTTTGATTTTTTAAAAAAAAATTTAATTACATTTAAATTTTACTTTCAAAACAGAAATTTCTGTTGACATTAAATTTCTTGAAGACATTAAAAATGTATGAAAGACTATTTTGGGTTTTTTTACCAATTATCTTCTGTCTGTTTGAAGGCTTGGAAGGTATTTTTAGTTTTACCTCCTAATGGCCAGTTAGGTAAAACAGACATGAATTTGCCAATTCTGTGACTTTACCAAATATGAGTCCTCTTGCCGCTTGATTGATCGCTTTGCTTAGCTCTTTCTATCACAGAGTTACCATGAGGATTCATTAGCTAAGTGTCTATATAGATTGTTAGAGGTGGGCAGTGTGGGATGCTGTTATTACTTTTATTATACTAAATGAAGAATGTTAAAAGTCAAAAAAAATCATGTGGTTCAGAGAGAAGGATGGCAAATAACACTGAAAAAAAAGGGGAAGGTCATCACATCATTCAGAGTAGACCTCTCCAAGGGCAATGATCACACTATTTCAAAAAGAGTTCATCGGAAATAATCTTCCTCTCTCCTCTTCCCCTTTTCATTTTCACATGCATTTCTTTTGGGGGATGGGGAAGGCAGGCTGTGCATTCTTGTCCTATTTACAGCAAGAGTTTTTGACCTTGAGAATGTTCCTTCATCTCTCCATGCAATTGTTCCTCCTGTAAGAAAAAGGAGAGTATTTCTTGCCCTTGAGTACAGTTGCAACTCGAGGTAGCAAAAAGGTGTGTGAGACAAGTCCTTCCATCTCCCTCTATTGACCAACCACCATTGCCACCTCTTCCCATGGTTTGGATGGCTTTATCAGTGCCTCTCCACCTGCCCCACCAGTTCTCAAGCATTGGGATGGCAACTGCAGGTTCTCTACCTCTTGAGGTGCTGTCTTGAGGTGTGGCAGGAACCAGACTGGTAGGATCTCCTGGTCTCCTCAGGAGATAAATATTTGAGCAAAAGAAAAATTAGCAGGAAAGAAGGAATGAATCTTTAAAATGGATGGGAAAAAGCTCCAAATGCTGAGGCAAAGGTCATGCCAAGGAAGTAAGAGAAGCAAAAGGAAATACGTCCTTTCGGCTAAGGGAGGAAAAAGCTCCTCTACATCCCCTTGGATCAGTCTGAGATAATAAGGCTGCTGCCTTCCTGATTAGTGCTCTGTAGCCCCAGCCCAGGCAGGGAAAATCTGCATTTCAAATGGCATATTTTAAAGTACACAATACCCAGGGGCCCTGCTGCTATTGATTTGCCTCTGGTGGGGTCACTGCCTCACTTTCTACAGTTTTATTAACTGGCACCATACACTGGGTCTCTTTCAAAGTGAAAAGAGAGTGGATGGGACATTTGTCTTACGGGGGAGCTGGGGAAGGAGTAGGGTGACTTTCACTGGGAATGCCCTGGAGGTTTTATAAGGAAGACTGGTGACCCTTACAGGACTTGCTCTCCTTTTGTAAATTTCCCTAGAGCCATCCTGGGAGGGGAGGAGGTAGATCTTATGCTGTCAACTTCTTCCAAGGTGACTGAGTTCCTGTCCTCCTACCTGCATTGTGCCACTGCACTCAGTCAGGCTTTGACCACTGGGCTGGGTGGGAGCTCCCTCTTCTTTCCCCTTAACCTTTTCCCCCTGAGCACATCCAACAAGAGCAGGATGGGTGTGAATGGGACCTGTGACCTTAAAAAGGAGGCAGGAGGGTTGTCAAGAGTTGAAATGTCCAGACATTTTTAGGACAAGTTGAGGTCCACTCTCTAGCCAAGGTAGCAAAGCCAGTTAACTGGGGTACACATCTCTGTTCAGATGTGGGAAGCTCTACTCCTCCCAGCTCCAGGTAACCCCAGGTTAACCCAGAGACTGCAGTGAGGTCTGTGTCCTTTGGGTCATGATGTGAAGGGTTCCAGCTTATTTCAGCATGCTAGGTTTCTAGGACATCTTGGAGAGTACTTCCACAGAGCACTGAGCATAACAGAAACTGGGTGACTGCTCTCTGCAGGATCTCTGTTTTAGCAGAAGCACCTGATCTAGTTTACCAAAACACAGCTTAGGACTTTATTTTTACTGCATTAGCTTTTTAACCCTAAGCTAAATTTAACCTCTTTGCTCCTCACAGTCCTAATTCAGTCTCTGTGGGAGTATGGCCAGTTTTAAGTGACCATTTCACTGAAATCCACCAGGCTTTAGACTGCAGACCCTGCACCTTTGGCACAGATTAGTAGATTAGGAACATCTAGTTCTTCTCATAAGGGGGGAGAAAATACGTTCTTCTCTCCAAAGGTCTGTGACAGAAGGGCATGAATGACATTGCACTGCAAAAAGGAACATGAATGTAGCCAAGGAATACTCTGCAAACACGCACCTTCCAGTGCAAATTTATAATCCCTCCAAAAGCACAAGAAGAGACACACTGAGGTTACCTGATTTGGAAACAGGAGGAGCACCTGCCATTGTTAACTCCGAACAGCTTAGAGACATCCATAAGCAGGAGAAAAAGTTGCATAAGCCATAATTAATGTCACAAGTGACTGCGTAGCTCTGCTGAGTGCAAAATGGAGATTTTCTTTGGAGCAGTAGAATCATTTGTACTGCTATTGCCAATGCAGCAACTTTTTAGACATTTTAGACAGAGCCCTGTTTCTCAGCAGCACAGGTGAAACACAAAAAATGGGATTAACACCTTTCTTTTAAATGGATGTGAACCAAGTTCCAAAAATATCTGCTGAGGGCCAGGTAAGGGGTGGAAATAATTTCATCTGACTGTGTTGGTAGGTGCAGCTGAACCAATCAATTGAGGTTCCACATCCAGTCCACAGGGAGAAACAAAGCTGCAATCCATCTCCCCAGAGGCATTTGGATACAGAAGGGAGAGATGAATCTTGGCCTAGATTCCTCTGCCTGTTATCACATCAACCATGGTGGGTGACCAGCTCACAGGAAACCCGATCTGTATTTTGTTTACTGAACCTGACAGTGGGAAATGCCAAAAACATAGTCCTCCACCTGCTCTAGAATGTCTCTGGTTCAAATACCAGGCTGATATCTGCCAGCAAGACTAACTATGGGACACATACAACCAGCCATATATCACACTCTGTTCTGAGGTGAGTTTGTTCATGCAACTCTGGTCACTTTTGGAGAAGAGCAGAGAAAACTCGTCAAGGGCCAGACTGGGGATGTTCCCAGCCCTTGTAACTGCATCCAACTCAGAGAGATGTTACTTGGGTCTGCAGAGCTACAGAGATCCTATAGGCCCAGATCTTGGCCATCATTTCTGCAAACAGCCAATTATATCCTCCTCTGTCCTGGGTAAAAATACCCAGCACAGAAAATGAGATATGAGTCAGCATACCTAGTGCTGGAGTCAATCCAGTGTTAAAGATGGATGGATTCCCCCTTCCTCATTCACTGCATTGGCATACTTTCTAAAATCACCTGCTCAGTACCTTCTCTGCAGAATAAACCCAAATAATGTCTAGAAACAAATGTATTCCTTAAAGGGGAATCAGCATTGTGTTAAAATAGAAGAGATTGTCTAATCACTCCATCAGTAATTACAAAGAACAGGATATCACTAATTAAAATGTGAAGGTGTCTTATGCAGGGTATAATAAGAAAGGGTAATTAACAATCAAAGGAAAAGCCACCACTTTGCCTCCAATCTGCATTAGGCTTCAAAAAATAATAACACTCAACTCCAATACAACACTTTTCATCTGTGGATCCGAAGGCACTTCTGTGTGGGGAGGCAGGTATCCTGTGTCCCATTTTATTGCTGGAGAAACCAAGGCAAGTTTCCACAACATGTGCATGGTTATTCAGCAGGTCAGTGGCAGAGCAACCTTTACTGGTGGTGACAAGTTTCAGTATTTGAATGAGTGCAGTTCATTTTCAAGGGTTCATTCAAGGCATTCATTGGTTTCTTTTAGTGCATATGTGTATGAATAACTAATTTAGCTGATATTTCTGTATTAAAGCTAACAGTAGGGAACAGTGTGTTCCTTGCCATGACTTTTGAGATCTGTTTATTGCTGAGAAGCATGTCCCATGTGCTTAAAGAACAGCATCAGAAGGTGATTTCATGATGGGAGAGAGAGTAAAATGACAGACAGCAGCAAAACAGAGTTACTCCAATTCTGGAGACAGCACAGACATGAGTCACTTCTAAAATCACTACAGGAAAACATTTTTCTTTTCCACTATTATCATCAAGGCACAGATTACCAGAGGTTCAGCAATGTACAGAGTAATGTTTTACTCTCTGTGCATCTTCTTTCCCCCACATCTTCTCCAAGCATCCACGACTGGTCACTGCTGGGGATTGGATACTCAGACATACCCTGTCTGACTCTTTGTACAGCTACAGGGAAGGAGACAAGAGGCAACTTCAACCAAACTGTCTTATCCTTCACACCAGGAACGTTTTATAAGCCCACTGCAGCCATAGTGTACACATGAACTACACCATCTGTGTGCTAGGTTTGGAGTGTAACATAATGATAACAAAGTCTGGTTTTAATGAAAGAAACATTTCCAGCATTCACCAACCATTCACCAGCCTTCTGCTCCAAAATTTTTACCCCCAGAATGCCTGAAAATATAGCCCGGTTCCTTATTTCTGCTTTTGGTAGGTACCCTGAAACAAGCAGTATTTTGACCACTTTCTGGAAAAAAATTAATAGAGGAAGTCAGCTCAGATCAAAACCTTGGGCAAGGGGTTTTCCCATTAGGCAATATTAATCTTGCTAAAGTAGGGGAGCTCCCTTCTCTTGTACAGCTCTTCTGGAGGTCTCTGCTTGGTTGTATTGGAAATAGGTGCCATAATCTGGTCAAAAGGTTTGGTCATGGTTTTGCTCTGTACTCACCAGAGGCTTCCTAGCAGCCTCAGAAAAAGTGATTTTTCTCACTGACAGATGGAAAAAAATCAGGTTATCCCTAGAGAACTAGCCAGGCTTGCTGCTTTGGAGAAGGAATCCACTTTCCCTACATACACTGGTCTCCCATCACTAACCACCAGGGCTTTCCCAGAACTTTGACATAAGCAATGTAAGCCATGAAACCTCTTTGCTCAGGTAGTATATAGTCTTTTCTATGTATAAAGTCTTTTCTCTGCTCTTCTTATCAGAGAAGCAGCAGGGAGTCAGAGGTTGTGTCCAGCTCACGGGAGACCTCCACACTGCTGGTGCACATGGAGGGGATGGGGACCACAAAGACCCCGAGATGAAAAGACAACCTTTGCCTCCAGCTCCTGTAGCGAGGAGGAAGGCCAAGCCTGGGGGGTACCACAGGCATGGTGCGCTGACACCTCAAAAGAGAGGGGTGCATCACACCCTCACCAGGCCCACACGCCGGTGCTGGTGCCCCAGGCTGCCCAGCCAGTGACCGCGTGATATTTTTTCCCTGCTCTCTTTGTTCCAGCTGATGCAGCAGCAGGCCGCGATCATGGCCTCGGTGGCGCAGGGCGGATACCTGAACCCCATGGCAGCCTTTGCCGCGGCCCAGATGCAGCAGATGGCAGCTCTGAACATGAACGGCCTGGCAGCCGCCCCCATGACACCAACCTCAGGTAAGGGGTCAGAGGGGTGGAGAGGGAAAAGGGTGGGAAGGTCTGGCCGCATCCCAGAGGAGACCTGTCAGGACACATTAGCTCTCTGCTGTAGCCATCTGCAGCAAGGTGAGCGCCGATCTCTTCTCCCGGGTTACAAGTGGCAGGACCAGAGTAAAGGGCCTCAAGTCCCACCAGGGGAGGTTTGGACTGGGTATTGGAAAAGGTTTCTTTGTAACAGGCTGCCCTTGGCAGCAGTTGAGTGTCCATCCCTGGAGGTGTTTAAAAGACGTGTAGGTGTGGCACTTTAGGACTTGGTTTAGTGGTGGGCTTGGCACTGCTGGGTTACTGGTTGGACTCTGTGATCTCAGACGTCTATTCCAACCTTAACAATTCTATGATTCTGTGACACTTCCTTCTCAGTCTTATCCCACACACAACTTTTCTTTGTGTCTGAGCACCCTCCAAATGTCATAAAACATCCTGCAGTGTCCTACACTGGTTTATTGGTGTATATATGTGTCCAGTTGATCAGTGCTGGTGCTGTTACAGCCGGGCTGGTCTAAAGACAAACAAAATAGGTTTGCTGGTGAGATGCATTATCATTAACAAGATGAGTTTTGCCTTTGGGACACATAAGCCTTTCCCCTATTGTGAGATAGGACAGTAGGTATTTAGGGAAGATATCTGGTGCTATCTGGAATGAAGACCTTTGGTGAGAGGGTTTCAGGCTGCTGGAATAGAGATAGGTAGTCAGTGAAGGGCTGCCAGGATCTGCCTAGGCTGTGAGAAGCCCATTCTGGGAGCTGCAATATATGGTTCTGTGGGCAGAGAAATAAGCTGAGATGGAAACAGGTCTGTCTTTCCTGGGGCTTGAAGCACAGGGATATCATTTGGTCGGGAATAGGTCAAGGAATGATCAGGACTGCTAGTCATGGAGTGATACATGGCCTAACAGCAGTGAAGTAGAAAAGCAGGAAAGTAGGACCAAACCTTGAAAGAAGGGAGAATTTGGAAAGCCTTGCAATATACCACAGTCTGGTAGGGGAGCAGAGCTCTCAAAGATACATCTTCAGAGGACCATTTCTAAGAGACAGGCTGGGATAAAAGGATCCTTGGGGTGACATAGTTTGTTTCTATGAGAGGTATAGGGAATAGGACTGTACTCAGAAAGATGTGGCACACCAGTGCCCTTGTGTGAACCTGGAACCATCCAGCTGGCCTGGAGAGGACCAGCTTAACAAAGGTTTGAGATGAGACATGGGAGGAGTGAGATGTGTCTGAGCCTGCTATGGTGCAGGCAGTGTTGGGCAGACCAGGATCTGGGAATCCAGAGCAGAGCAGTAAGAGGGGAAAAAGGCAGCTTCATTGCTGAATATAGAGATCTGCACCAGCTCTGGAGTGGGAAAGTGCCGTCTGACAAGGCAGTCAGGAAAGATGCCTGATGGTTGAGAAACACTGGATGGCAGGGAATTAAGGCACCAAAGCAATGCAGGTTTGGGCTCTGTTCCTAATGAACTGAGCTGTGCTAACCTGTCTGCCAAAGGAAATCTCCCTGACTGCACACAGCACCTCTCTGCAATCTGTAGCTGGGAACAGCATCAGCAGCTACTGGATCATATACATATTTTTTCCTTTGCTTGTATTAGAATATAAGTGGGGGGGAGAGGGAGAGAAAGGAAGACAGATCTCATGCCACACAAACTTACGGAGACCCAAGGAAAAGCACTTGACTCAAAAATCTTATACCACACATTTCAAAATATATGTTTACACAATGATAAAAGTATAAACAATGAGTCGATGGAGCTACTGCAAAACCAAATAGAAAAGTGGCTTAATTATATGTGCACCCTTTAAACCCACTGCTGGAAAGATTATCATATTTGCATTAGCTAGATTTGTTTTCTGTTGGTGGGAGCAGAAAGAACATCAAACAAAGACTGCCTGGAATTCAAATGTTGTCAGGGCCTGGAAAGCTGAATCCAGGCAGTGGTTTGTGATGGACCCACCACAAAAGAGCACAAGCTCTTTTGAATATGTATAAGTCTTGAAAACGACTGAGTTCTGTTACATATATGTGAAAACACCTGTAAAACAGCCAAAATATGTACCTACCATGATATCCAGCACACGAAAAGCATCCCTTCTTTGCTATAAACTGCTCCTCTTCTGCTGTCACCAGTGCCTTTCAGAGTCACAGAATCTTAGATCACCTAGGTTGTAAAAAACCTTTAAGATCATCAAGTGCAACCATTAACCCAGCACTGCCATGTTCACCATTAAATTGTGTCCCTAAACACCATGTCTACACATGTTTTAAAAATCTCCAGGGATGGTGACTCCATCACTTCCCTGGGCAGCCAGTTTTAGTGTTTGACAGGATGAGGGGACTATTAAACTCTCACTCTCAGAATACAGGAGAGGAAACTCATGTTTTTTACATGCTTTCTGGATCACCCATGACTGGTCATTATTGAAAATAAGATGCTGGTTTAGATGATCCCCTGATGTCTTTCATGGTGGCCAATTTTGCACTCTCCTAATGACATATTTTCAATCACAGAGCCTATTCACTTTGGTATTATTGCAGATTTACCTTGAATGAGTAACTTCCTTCATGAAAAACCTCTGTGGTGGGTCGTGGAAATATCCATTGACAATTATTCCTTAGGAGAAATGTTTAGACTTTGAAATTACTCCTTGTATTACTACAACACTCACAAAGCATGTTATAAGATGCATAGAAAATGTTTCACATAATTTCTGAGCAAGCAAGCCTACAACACTAGCAGCGATTTCTGAGTGGCCAGGAGATATCTGAAGCCTAACATGAATTCTCCTGCTGGTTTTTGTTAGCATTCAGAAAGCCAAATGGAAAATGATCATTCTGCTTCATAGCAGGATTTCTAGTCATTGAAGTATATCTTTGTTCTGCCTTGGAATGAAAATGAAATATTTCAAAGTTCTCTGGAAAAAAAAAAACAGGCATCAGAAAAAGTGTTTGGAACATTGAAAAAGTAAAAAGGAAGTGTTTTGATCTTTCCTAAGCAAAAGAAAAATTGTGCTAGAAAAAAAGATTCTGGTAACCCAGGAGTCCTAGAGGCATTGGAGGTATTGGCTCAGCCTCTATGCTGAAATCTTCAGGCCTCCTAATCCAGCTGGTTTCCTGTGTGTCCCACCTCTAGGAGAGAGGGTTCCTTGTGACATGGCCATGACTTCTTTCAGGCTTATGGGACCTACAAACTCAGAGAGTTTTGGATCCAGCCAGATCTAACAGATGAGAGACAGTATCCATCTCACCTGGCTGTGACCATGCAAAAGTCAGACATCTCATTTAATCTAGTCAGTGTGGATGGTGATAGGCAGTCCCAGTGGGTAATTCAGACCAGAAAAATTTTATTGCTGTTTGCTGCCATTTTAACAGTTCTCCATCAAGACTCAGGTTTATCTCACACACCATCCGTAATTGTGAGGCAATTAATTTAACATCTCTGAAAGTTTAGTTCAGGTTTTACATTTCTCCCATCTCTGCTACAATCTGGGTGAAAAGTAGGTCTGGCAGAGGATCTGCTACTCTGTTAACTGCAAAGAGAGGCTAGAAATGAAATTTCATTTAGGCTTTCCTTCCTTCCTTCTCTTCTACCTCCCTCCCTCCCTCTGTGTTGTAAATCTGCACCTGGTGTAGCTGCAGCAAGAGATCTCAAACGAGGGATGAAATCCACAACTGGCATCCACCACCACCATTTGTTCTCTGCAGTGGCATTATGCCAGTTTTACTCCAGCTACAGATCTGACCTCTCCAGGGGGGTTCTTTATAAGAAGAAAATTAAAAAATTCCAATGAATGTGCCTAAACTTCCTTAGACATGCACAAAATAGCTAGCACAAATCCCTTGTTGCAATTTTAGAAAAAAATTACTTACATTTTCTATGCAAATAAAGGAGAGATCCAGAAAAGCAACTGAAATTTTAAGTAGCCTTTGTGATTTGCAAGCTGATGGCATATGCTAAGAGCATTGCCTTTGGACTTCAGTTGCCACTGCTGGCTCCCTGTACCTCCACAGAGGGCATTTTTAAAGGCCAACACCATTTAAATAAGCAAAAGGGAAGCAGCAGCTTGTCTGCTCAGGGTATAAGAAATGAATTGAAACACTGCCTATTTTTTGGGCTACTCAAATCTGAACATATTAAACCACCTCATCCATTTGTATTGGCTTTCTTAAAGCACCAACACAGATTTAAGCAGTCATTAAATTTTGTTACTGGACTTACCCATCATGGAATACTGTTGTGGTGAGGAAAATATCTGCAATTGGTTTAAAAAAGAGGTTACTGCAAAAATGGTGTTTTCTACCAGTAGTATACCCTGACACAGAAAGATATTGCTAAAGATAAGATAGTTAAACTTCCCACACACAACCACCAAGAGAAAAATACTATTTCAGCATCTTTGAAAACTCATTTTTGGTCCCTAAAACTATCCCGAATATGTCACAAGAAGAACAGACTGTTCAGTCATTTTAAACATAGATACAGGAGCAGACAATGAGGTAGCAGAGGGATTTAATTCTACCCCCAGAAATTCAAGAATTCTCTACCAGTAGGTGACAAGATCTCACCCAAAGCATAAAGACTAATTTGTTCTTCTGAAACAGCAGCATTAGAGTCCCCGACAGGATGCATCAGAAAAGAAGGAAAGGAGTATGATTCCATGATAGGAACAAACCCAGCCCAAAATTTGCCCCCATTCACTGGGAGAAGTCTGTCAAAACTCTATAAAGTCAAGTTTGAGCCAAAGAGTGACATTAAAAAAAAGTATCACTGGCTACCTTTAGGTTGTAAATCAACTTGCCAAGCCTTGTAAGGATCCCTAGTGCTGAGAAAGTTCAGAATGAGTTTGTACGTGAAAGGTGTATCCTGAGAGTCTGCAGACAGAGTAGTCCTGGAAGTCGGTACACACACAGAGCTCCAAAGGGAAATTGAGAGGAACTGCTGTAGAAAGGTAGGGCTGAGAAATTTTGAAAGATTTGCAAGCCTTTCTTAAATGCTTTCTGAACAGAGGAGCAATGGCAAGCAGTCCCTTCACTTGGGAGATTTTTCATTTCTTGGATTATCGGGAGGTTTCTGTCTGGTGGTCACAGCTGTTGTGTCAGCAGTTTTCTCCGTGTAGTTGTTGTTGTTTCCAGTGCTCACCAGCTCTGACATTGTGTCCTCCTTGTTTGCAGGTGGAAGCACGCCTCCTGGCATAACTGCACCAGCTGTGCCTAGCATCCCATCTCCAATTGGGGTGAATGGTTTCACTGGCCTCCCGCCGCAGGCTAATGGGCAGCCAGCTGCAGAAGCTGTGTTTGCTAATGGCATTCACCCTTATCCAGGTAAGCCAGATCCATGCTGTGCCCACAACCTGCTCCCTCAGAGTTAGGGAAGGCTGTCCACATCCACAGGCTTTGTCCAACAAGAGAGACCTCAGAGGGATTATGCCTCACACCATCAGGACTCACCCCCTCATCGCTGTTTGAGGTCTTACACAGCTACAGTAGTTAAACAGTTCAATCTGGATGATAAACATCAAGGGCATGTTGGAGGTGAAAAAACTCGGTTCTGAATATTTGAGTGCTCAGTTGCTGGATAGCGTGTCTAGTGAATACAGTCAGGACAACCAACATGTTTTGCTTCAGCTAAAAATTGCGCTTAGTCCTGACCAGTCCATGCTGGTAGATCTCCTAGTGTTACACCCAAGGGTCTTGCTCCTGGTTGGCCTTGAAAGAGCTGTGCTAAGCCTGTTTGCATCTGCTAGCACCCACCATTGGTAACTCCTCCTGGAATTCCTCTGCAGCCAGATGGCTCTGGGAGGACGAGTCCAAAGGGTCCACATGTCTGCTGACCCAAACTGCTTCATGTGTGCAGAGAGCAGGTATTGGTCTCTGAATTGCTCACTGCACCCAAATCCTGTTGCCCTACCAGGCCTGGAGACTGAAGCTCCATTAAGTATAGCCACTAAATGGGCTCAGGTTCACCTTTTGGTGTCACACTGCCAGAGAATTACTGCTGGGATTCAGACTGTGCCTAGCTCAAAGATGCCAGCGCTGAAGGAGTGATTTGGCAAGCACTGGCAGCCATGAATGAAGGAGGGAGGTTAAAGGATATGTATCTGCCTCTGTTTACAAAGATACAGACAGTCTTAGGCTGTAATCACCAAGAATTCAGGAGTTTACCATTCCTTCATGTGCACCTACGTTTTTTGAGTATTCTGCAGATTTGTGATAGCCCTCTCCCTTCTTCCTCCTGCTAGGAAGACATTTTTTACCATTGCTGTATACATACTAATAGTAACAATCATAGTAATAAAAATTTAAGTAAATGTTACTAATTGATCCTAATCACCAGCTGGAAAAGGAGTATATTACCCTGGGGCGCTCATAGATTGATCTAGACTGTTAGAAAATCAGAGTCAGATGCTCCAACCAAAGAGCCCAAAAAAACCCTGAGAAAAAAAATAATTATTTTGATCTCTGTCAGTCCTGAAAACTCAGAAGAGTCATCATCACAGGGGACTTTATGCAGCACAAGGAAAAATACCACATAACACAGAAACACAAAAGCCTTACCAAGTATTGACAAACAAATATGCTCCTCCTAACAAACACTTTGCAAATATGTAGCTGTGAGTTCATCTCTAAGCAGAATTGAAATCAAGAGACTTACTCTACTGAAAGTTATAGGCATGTATATATGTTTTTGTAGCAGCTTAAGGGCAGGGGAGATTTTGGAGTCTTGTGAAGGCACCAGAAGATTGCAAAGAGCCTTTAGTATGCTCAGTGAGCTCAACCACAGCATCAAGAAAGCTGTCTTTAAGGTTACATAAACATAGCCATCTGTTCTACCGTCCATTTATTTCAGTTTCTACCTGTTTGCCAGTCTATCATCTCTCTGTTTATTCATCCATTTATGTGTCTGTCTTTTTTCCTGGTTTATCTAGCTCCTTTTAGCTAATCTTCCATGTTCCATTACTGTGGATATCAGAGAAAAGATGTTCTTTCTAGATGAATCTTAATGACTTGAGCTTTTGTTACTATCCCCAACTATCCCCATAATTAAAGAAGCCTTTCAGTTAGGTATTTCATCCATGATTATATAAAAGTCAATGGCCTTAATCTGATTCTCTCTGAGTTTCAGAGAGACTTGCTCAGCCAGCAATTCACAGTAAGTCCCTGCACAAACACCAACAGCCCGACACACTAAAAGGTAACAGCCATCCTTGCTCCTCTTCGCTGCAGGCAGAGAGACTCCTTCCTGCCGGTAAAGCTGACATCTAAATAGGCTGCTCTGTGTAACGTTTGAATTTATCTCAGCGTGTCTTCAGCAATATATTTGTCTTTCTCAGTGCTCAGTTTCCCCATAACTTAGTGACATCTTAAGTTATAGCAGAGGTGTAAAGGGAACAGTGGCAGGTCAAACACTCACCTCTCATTTTACTTTTGTCTGTCCCTGAAACATTGAAAGCAAGCCCATGTAGCTTACATCATGTGTTTGCTCCACCTAATTCTCTTCCTTCTCATGAGCATTTATGCACTCTCCAAAACTCCACTCCTTGCCACAGGCTTTATCGAGTCCTGGAGCTTAGCAGCATAAAAAATAAAAGGATTAGTCATTTATATGGGTAATGAGAACATCCACAGCCATATTAGACTGGATAAAATGTAGATAGGACACAAAACTTCATGCTTTATAATATAAGCCAGCCACTAATTGCTTGGGGTTAGAAAGAAATTTTCATCACTGGGCAGCTCATTTTTCATTATGGGATTTTTCGCACTTTCCTCTGTTGCATCTGTTACTGGCACTGCCCTGTAGTTCTGCATGTCTCTGTTTCTAAATGCAAGGGTAAAAATAAAATATTACAACCGAGCATGCAATTGCATTAACACTATAGAGAAGAAAAGAACATGACAGTCCCTGTCCAAAGTCAGCATCTTCCAAACAACTTTCCTTTATGGTATGTCTCTCATTCTGAAAGTGGCTAAGACTGCTGCAGTATTATGTACATAATCATAGTCTTGCTATGATTATGACTTGCCATATATTGTTTAAAGCCTGAATGTTGCTCTCACGCTCCACAAAAAAAACCTCAAATGTGGGTTCACACCATTATATCCTGTAGCAGAATGTTCTTTGTTGTCTGAAAATAGCAAAACAGGACAATGAACATCTATAGAGGCATGACATTCATACCATTCCGACCCAAATAAATTCAATTAAATGTGCAGTTTGTCTACATGTTCACCTTTGTGACTAGCCGTAATATTTTTGATGCTGCATCTAAAGGACTCCAGAATTCCACAATCTTTGTAAAAACATGTCCATATGATGCAATTGTATTTGCTCTTTAATTTCAATGGTTTTTTTCTTCTGTCTTCCCCTGTGCTCTGTTTTTAAGATTCCCTTTGACTGCAGAAGGGACATACACGGTATCATTTGAGTTAGACTATCAAACCATCCATGGCTTTGCGGCAAAGGCCGGAGTAGGTAGAACATCCCTACTCACCAGGTCTTTCATCACAGCCCCTGTCCCAGCAGGAATTAGCTTTTTCTGTGCATCTGATCAGTCTATGGATCCGTGCAGTAGCACTAGAAAACCATTCCTTGCAAGCATTCTCATTGTAAGCCAGGGTCTCACCTTCTCCAAGATCAGCCAGTACATAATGCCTCAGTGCACTTTTTGCCATGGAGTGCATAACAAGGCAGCAAGTATTTCCCTTTTCACTAGTCTGAGCCCCTTTGGAGATTTGACCTTTTTGTATATTAATTCCTGCCCTTTAATCTTTCAGCTTGCAGAGCTATTGAACATGGCAATGTGTCACAATATATAGTGGGGACAAAGAGCATAATCTGTTGTGCCATGATACTGTGACTCACTTTGCAGCAGCACAAGAGCTTTTGCCATTTCCACATTAGTCATAGTAGCAGGGATTGTGCTCTTCTGCCAAAACTTCTTAGCCACCTAGAGCCCAGAGCCTCTCTTGCAACCATGTGTGATGTACAATAACAGTAGAGACCATCTGCACTGGTTTCTGCTGTGTCTCACCTCATCAGAATTCTGCTTTCTGGTAACAGGTTCTACCCTACTGAATTGCATTGTGAGGGAATGCACAAAATGCTCACTTCAAAGATAAAACCTCTTTGGAAAGAGAAAGGGAGGGAGAGACGAGAAAATCATGAGACCAAAGGGCAGCAAACAAGAGAAAGAAGGGATTGGCTGTCAAAGAACCAGTGAAATGAGGAAACTGGAAGAGGGAACAAAGCAGAGCTCCCAGAAAAGTGAAGACTGCTCCATGATATTCCAGTGATGTGCCCAGAAAAAAGTGGAAATACACCACATAACATCCTACATCCTTATTCCTTCTGTGCTGAGGGATCTACAGCTTAACCAGAGCCAGGGATGGATCGGTGGTGTGTCAGCTTTGTGGAGCCTTAGATGGGGAATGCTTTCACATATGCTGAGTTCTTCATCTTCCTCGTGAGGGGATGCAGAGGGCCAGGCACTGATCTCTTCTCTCTGGTCACCAGTAGCAGGACCCAAGGGAACAGCATGAAGTTGTGTCAGGGGAGGTTTAGGTTGGATATCATGAAAAAGTTCTTCACCCAGAGGGTGGCTGGGCACTGCAACAAGCTTTCCAGGAAAGTGATCACAACACCAAGCCTGACATACATCAAGAAGCATTTGGACAATGCTCTAAGGCCCACAGTGTGATTCTTGGGGTTCTCCTGTGCAAGGCCAGGAGTTTGATTTTGATGATCCTTATGGATTCCTTTCAAGTCAGGATGTTCTATGATTCTGATTCAGTGCATTTGTTCTGGGTTTAGGTTGCTGAGGAAAACAAAAGCTAAGTTCCCTCAGTTCCTCATAATACATTAAAAGCATGTCATCTCATTTACTATTTTCAGGCACACTGTGGTTCTGTTTCTGACTGCCCACCACTGACAGGACTAGCTCTATGTCTCCTCTCTGCAGACACAGGGGAAGTTTCTCCACCAACCCCCTCCTTTGGCTGCATAGTGGGTACATCTGGGCTAGCAAGACAGCAGTCTCCACTTCATACCCTATTCAGGGTCTAGCCCTCTCTTGTGAGCAGTAGCTCCCAGTAGAAGGCAAGCCTTTATGCCCACCTTTCCAAGCCACTGCTGAGACTGGCAGCAAGGGTGTGCCCTGCAGAGTTCTGCAGGAACTCATGTAACTGAACCAAGACCATCAATTCATTTTACCTGGGTCAATGAAGAGATATCAGGCAGTCACTTACTTCACCCATTGCCAGCAGAGACAGGATTCAAATTCCATGTGTAATTATTATTTTCATCCAAACTAATTCTGTAGGGGAGGAGTGCCCAGCATGATAATATGACAGCCTTATCTATTAGCTTGTCAATGACTGGTAGCACTGCTGGTGGGCAAGCTGCTGCTCCAGACCAGTGAGTCCAGTGTCAGTCCTGATCATCCATCCAGTGGCACTGGGCAAGATCAGGGCTTCACTTGTGCAGAGAAAGAAAAGAATGGCTTCCCACACCTCGATGTCTACCCTGATATTTCAGACCCAAAAGATGTCAGACAAGAAGAGTTTAGATACAAGATGAATCAGGAGAACAGAGAAAGAGTGACCTGCCTGCACCTTTAGAAGGTTCAGGATGAAAATCAAACCCCACAACATTTGGTACGAGCACACACTATGCCCTAGAATTGTGCCTGGCTCGGCTACCCTGGGGCTAACTTCTTCACTGCAGGAAATCTCTGGCTGTGTTCTGTTTGTCCACCCTAAATCTCCAGGTGAGAGCTTTCCTGCTCATATTTTGTATCAGCAGTTCCAAAACTGCAACAGAGAGCACCTGAGACATCATTATGACTAGGAAGCATTTATTTGACTCATTTGTAACAATCTGCCTTGTGCCATAAACCACACTTTACTGGTAAAATAAATAAGTGAAGGAATGCACTCATTAAAAATATAATAACAAGTTGCCATCTTCAATTGTAGTCTAAGCTACTTTAATGATGCCATGTACTTTCAATGACCATGCTGCAGCTGTAATGAATGAGGTTGTTTAAGGCAGTTGTATGAGCCTTTCCAGAGCCAGTGTTTTCTCCTCCGATCTGGAAAAATTTAAACACAAATCAGGCTCTGCTGATGTTTTCAGTAGCATCTATGTGAGTTAAGACCTTGAGCTTTTTTTTTAAAGATGACTTAAACAAAGCTCCCCAAAAATATGGACTTAGAGTGCCTTAATAGCTTTTAAAACCTGACCCTGACTTCTGAGATTATGGCCTTAGACAAAGAGAGGGATGTCTGGCCCTGGCTTTGCTATTGATTTAGTTTGTCACCTTGACTAGCCACGTCCACCTGTCTGCATTTCTGGTCTTCTGTGTCTTTCTTACTTTGCTCACTGAAAGCTCTTCATTGCCAGATATGTCTCCTGTCATGTTTTTGTTTGCCATCCCATCTCAGAAGGGACCCGATTAGGGATGGAGCTTGGAGGTGGGACTATTAAGAAAATAATAAAGATACTCCTGGTTTCCAAAATTGAACTACATGAATTTCATAGTAGGACCATATGTTGTCCTAAACAAGCATCTACAATACCTGGGGATGCTACCAAAATGGCTTTTCCTATTAACAGGATGAAGCAGAGGGCACAAAAGCCCTCAATTTCTTTGGTCTTTTGATTTGTAGGGGAAGAGACAGTGGGACAACATGACTTTAACTGAGTGGTGTCCACCCCTAAATGGCAAAACGAGAGTATAAAACACAGGATCAGCCTCTGTTTTCTGCCAGATCAGCACATTCTTTCCGTTATTGCAGTTATTGTTGTGTCTGAATACCTAATTAATTACAACAGTAAACGCTGGCTTCTTTAATCACAGCATCAGCTGTCCTAATCAATCTTAATAATATGGAATCTGTACTATGGCACCCATGAATTTTAATCTACATAAATTTCTTAAGACCTCTCGCAAGCTTGTTGTACGAAATGATATAATTATGGATATAGATTAGGGCTGTAGAGAGTGATTTAAATTGGATTTAAGGAGAAGGTGAATAGAGCCCTCCCACTCAGTTATTTATTTATTTTAATCCTGGCCTTCACATAGATTTTTTTTTCCTCTCATTATGTTATTACCCCCCACACTAACTGAACAACACTGCCTCTCTTTGATCACACTCCTCCCCTATCCACTTTCCCAAAGGTGATAGTGGCCAAGCTGCAGCTCCTGGGAGAGGTGTAAAATACCTTCCAGACAGTAGAAGGAAAGAATAGATGGGGCAGACCACAAAGCTGTGGATCCAGTTGATAACTTGCTGTTTCAGACCCCTATAGGAAGCATCTCTGCAAAACAGGGTGAAATAGATGGAATTGATCATGTCTGTCAGAAAATGCACAAACTATCAGAAGCAGGGAGTGGAGAGAGTATCATACAGTTGTAAGCTGACTCCTTCCACCAAAATGAAATCCCAAGGTGCCTTAGGGTCCTAAAATGAGCTAGACCCTGCTTTTGTCTCTCAGAAGCACTGGCCCCTTCTGGTTTCAGAGAGCAGATCACTTTGGCTTTCTCATACCTTGAGCTGGGACAGGGAGGCTGTCCCATAGTCCACTGAGGGGTATGGAGGACCCCCTTTTGATTCCTCAGACAGTAACCATCATCCTTTTTCCTCACCAGCCCACTGGCTTAGGTGCAGATCTTCCTGATTTACACTCCTGACTACCACAGCAGACTCCAGCCCTCTGTCCCCTGCAGCCATTTTCATTTGAAGCACCCATATAACAGCTTGTCTTGGCCAGACCCTGTAGCAGGGCTACTGACATCTCAGGAGAGATTCTTTATGGAACATCACTTAAACCAATTTTATTTATTTTTAACAACGTGCTTCATTCTGCCGCCTCCATTCATTCACTCTCTGACAAAAGCTAAATGTCAGGCCCAACAATAACTAAATGCCCCTTTAAAAAGTTGGATTTCAATCTAGAGATATATCAGTAGTAAGAAACCTTCCTGGTGTTAATTTTAAAGCACTGGTATTTCATGCTGACTTGGGAAATCATCCGCGCTTTTTGGCATCAGGCAGAGGATTTGGAAAGTGACATTAACAGATCTACTTTCTTTGAAGGACTTGGGAGTCATTTCTTGACTTCTGCCTAATGAATAAGTACTGCCTTCGTTAAATTTATATTTATGGCCATATAGTAGGTCATTGGCTTGTTTTATGTCTCCAGGTTTATGGAAGGTTATCTGCCATGGTCACCTTGTGGCATCTTGGCCGGGATCGTCTTGCAAAGAGACAATTGTATCTGAGCAGGATTTTTCCCGTGGAGATATGGAAATGATCAAATTAATATAGAGGAGATGTCCAGGGATAAGGCTCTTGCCCTGAGCTGACAAATGAAGTTACTATTAGCATCTGTTTTCACAGTACACCTTTAGTTTGCCCTGGCAAGGCCAGATCTTCAGCTCCTGCAAAGCAGCAAGGCCACAGGGACTTCAGCAGAGCTGACGTGATTGATAGTTGTCCTCTGGCCTCTCAGGAACCTCTCTGCATTTTTCCTTTCACCAGGTGATCCTCAGGATGTACATTACATCACCTTTAATCTCGGAAATGTCCGTATGTTGGACATGACATCTCCATGAGTCTGGCCACAAGGAAAGCTGCTTCAAATGTTATCTGTAGACATATTTACACAGAGAGTCACCAGCACATCCGTGGTTTTTGGATGATGTCACAACTTAGAGACATGCTAGTTCCAGCCTAAAAGCCCCTTCAAGGTGCTTTATGTAATCCATGTCCCTCATCTAGTGCCTCCTATATCCCTACAGCTCTTACCAGCCCTTATTGAGCTATTTACCTTATGGGCCACTGTGGGCTCACACCATAGCACAGGCAGCACACAGAGCTGAGGAGCTGAGGTCTGTTCCCAGCCCCACATGCTTGTGTTCAACCATTATTTGCAGTAACAAAGAAGACTGGCAAGCTGGATGGGGAGAAAGGGTGGCTGAGACAGGGTAACTCTCCTACCTAATGATCTATGTGAAGGCCACAGGGGCACACAACCTATGATGTGTATCTTATGAAGGAATGAAGCAACTTTTAACTCATGGTTCTCCTTGTGTTGGGACACAGAAATGACTCATGTCTCCCCATCACTTTGAATTTTAGCATGTGGTGTGCTACAGCCACACATAACCCCTGCAGTGGGTTGACTCTCATACATCTCGTACATCTGAGCCCTTGCTAAACTTCTCATGGGTCATTAGTATGTAAGAAGGCTGTCACTTTACTGAACACAGCAGGGACACAACATCCTCAAACATCTAATCTGTGTCTTGAGATTTCTGGATCAATATCAACTGTTGGCTTCATTCATGCTACAGCTGGGAGTGCAGGCAGTTTATGTCCTTTCCTAGGTTTAATTCCTCTGGCAGAGCGAGCAGCAGCATGAAGATATGCTCATGGCTGCCCAAGATGCCTTGGCTTCCTGCCAGGCTGTCCAGCCAACACTGGAGTCTGTGTCCCTGCATCTTCATAGGCCATATTGGCCAGCACGGACACATCCACTGTACTGGAGACACATCTTCATTTGCTCAGTAAACACAATCATCAGGCTAAGGAAAGAGAGTTCTGCAGTGAGCAGAGATCATCACTTTTGTTTTTAATAACTGCCAAGTTAAATTCCTGCTGGCTGTGACTTACCACAACTCCTTTTCCCAAGTGGCCAAAGGTAGGGTATGAGACTACACGTAAAACACAGAGCCCCAAGCCACAAGTTGCTGCCTCCCCAGAGGTGCTTTAAACTCTCTCCTTTTCAAGAGCATCCAGGAAAGGCTGGGTCAGTGTAAGGGTCCTGTGTGTTAGAACAGCCATTTTGCATCTTCTTTTCCTATGAGGAAGTGATTTCCAACTTGGAGCAAAGCTGACTGAAACCAGGGCAGAGCCTTCCCACTGGCTTGCATGTGCTGTGAGCCGAGACGAAATTCCATGCATGATCTGGGGCACAAGGCAGCCTCGTGAGAAAGAAACACCCATTTAGATGTTACCTTTGATGACAAGTCATTAACACTCAGGAAAATAGTGAACTCTAAAAGCTTTAATGTGGAAGGGGAAAAGGCTGCATTTAATGTCCTGTTGTCCCAAACATTTTAAATAATTTGTTCAGTTCTAATATTTAATCTTAAAGGTGAACCATGATTTTCAGTGTATATTTCCTAAGCAAAATGTCGTAGTTCTGATGGTCAAAATGTGGCTTCAAAGGCAGGTGAGATATCCGCAGGTGGGGTAAGGAAGGAAAGCAGCTCTCCAGTGAGCCACGTGGTCCTGTTCAGCACAGTCTCAGCTGTAGCTGGGAGATTGGGCAGTTCTCATATGTGGCAAGAAATTAAGGAAAGGACCACAGTCAGACAGGTCCTGCTTAGTGACTTCTTCTGAATCAGTGGACAACCATTGCTAATTGTCAGGAGGTCAGAGAGAGAACAAACATGCCCAAACCAGACTCATCTGGAAAGGAATTAAATGCTGTAACTGTATTTCCTGGGCAGCAGAGACAATTTGTTCTTCTAGCTCTATAAACAGATGAGTGCAAAGAAGGAAGGGCAGTTGCCTTTGGAGCAGAGATGGGAGATTATTTCCTTTACTGCAATCTACAAAACCATAGCCACCTCAGAAAGATTTGCTTATTTCACTACAGGTTCCCTCACCTTTCTCAGGAGATATCCTCTAACTGACAAAACTTGGTCATTTTGGAGGATCCAAGTTATTATGATACATTCTCCCAAAGGGGTGTGGGAACTGGTGTATGACTCAACCTTTCATACCTGTTGAGCTTTCTTCTGGAGCAATATGCTCAACATTCTGTTTTTTGAGGAAAACTGTTTTGAGCAGAGGTTAAAAAGAATAGACTTTATTTGGTTTCTTCTTCAAGAGTACAGGAGTAAGTGGAAACAATTTTTATATTTTCCAACCACTTCCTCCAGTTTCCTGAAACAACTACTCTTTAAAAATGTAGCTTTATACCTCTGCTATGCCTTCCACTGATCTCCCACATGTTTTAATATATCCTCCTCACACCCCTTTGTAAGAAGTGAAAATCCCTACAGTCGGGCAGTGCTTTCCCATTTCACATACACACATATTGAGGGACTTGCCAAAAGTCATCTAAGTAATCGTTTCAACCTAAGGCTGCAATCCCACTTATTTCTTCCTGTGACTACCCCATTCTCAAAGCCCACGTGATCCAGTAATGTCCATAATGAACAGAAGCCTCCAAGCTTTAGTCAGCTAATTGGGTTTGCTGCC
The DNA here is from genome assembly GCF_003984885.1 of Neopelma chrysocephalum. Taxonomy (NCBI): domain Eukaryota; kingdom Metazoa; phylum Chordata; class Aves; order Passeriformes; family Pipridae; genus Neopelma; species Neopelma chrysocephalum. The sequence goes on from NW_020925669.1 coordinate 2,871,139, forward strand.
TCAAAGTTTGGTCTTCTAATAATTCCTCCTTGTATTTTGGGAGAAAAGTGCAAGACCTTGCAAGCTTCTAACATGACCAATGGTTATCTTTAAAGTTAAGTTTCAAGCTGGTATATCTATCTGTAAAAAAACACTTAATCCATGTTCCTTGGGTCTGTAATACTCACGTTTGACAACCTCCCCCACACTTTGCCATACAGTCAGTGTCTCTCCTTGGATAGGTGTATGGCACCAGATTTCCTTCCAAGAGGCCCCCACCTTTGCATCCTCCAAGCCTTGCCTCCAGCCACACCTCTGTGCGGGTAAGAAGGAAAAAGGTGGGATGGATGTGGGAAAGTGGCAGCTCCCTAAGGGATCATCCTACAAGGAATAAGCTGGAGGGACTGTGTAAATGTAGAACTGTGCAGCACCAATAAATACAAATTAAACTCATAACAAGAAGTGAAATATTAGGGCCAAGGTGACATTTGGACTGGAGGTTCAGCCAAGCTTTGCTTTAAATTTTTTATTGCTGCAGATAAAGAAAGAGCTTATCCAACACGTTTCTCTCTTTTTTCCTCCCTATCAACCAAAGGAGAAAAAGAAAAAAAAAATCTTAACTAGCTTTGGTTGTATTTGAGCAAGACTTCAAAGTTTCACAAAAATAAACAGTTTTAGTGGGGAGGAATGCGCACTTGTAAAGAGAGAAAATGCACTTTGAAGCCAGCAAGAGACTGCATGCCTTACGGAGAGATTCACAGCATCCTCCCTGGAGCAGACAAGTGGTGTCCCCCGCCCCCCCCAACCAGCTTCTTCTCTCTCACAGGGGGCTGCCTGGCAGCAACACAGTCCTTCGAAGGGATGTGGGGATGACAGGAGCCACTGCTTTGTTCTCTTCTCCTTCCTCCTGCTATGCCCCTGTTGTTTTCTGCTCTGATTGAAAGTTTCATGTGACTGTAGCTGTCACTGAGATCTGAGTTTGCACAGCACCTAGCACAGTGTCAGTCCTGGCTTAAGATGAGGGCTCTTTGGGGTTGATTACTGCAATGCCAAAAATCTGCATGCTCAGTGCAGATCCGTAATTTAAGCTTGGGAAAGGAGGAGAGAGGTTTATTTGCCCTCTACTCCAAAGTCTCACAGGGTGATGGCTGGGGGACAGAACCCTCTTGGCCATGCTGGGGGGCTCTGTGCAGTCCTGTCCATAGGGCAAGGCAAGCTGCTCCTCTTCCACAACCCTCAGCCCCTGGGTCTGTCTGTCTCACAATACATGTTGATGATGAAAGAGAAAGGGAGAGTGCCTATCATATTTTAACCCCTTAATTCCTTCTCTCTCTTATGTCTCCACAGCACAGAGTCCCACTGCAGCAGACCCCTTGCAGCAAGCCTACGCTGGAGTGCAGCAGTACGCAGGTCGTTAGTATTAACACTTTCTCCCAATAAACCTTTCTCTTCTGTAAAGCCATTAATCTCTGAACACACCTCAGGGGGCTGAGAGAAGGGAGTTGTTTACTAATACAGGGGCAAGCTGGGGGTCACAGACTCCCAGATTAGGTTTGCACGAACACCAAGCCCAGGGTCTTCTCCCACAAAGGAGGCAACCTCCTCCCTTTTCCCGGTGAATTGGTCCCACTGGCCTGTACCTCAGTGAAACTTCATCAGCAGGACCGTGTCTGGTTTGCCTTAGCACAATGCATAAGTCCAAAATCAGGCCACTGCTTTGGAGGCCACTTGCTATAACAGGTCTCCTGAATGCTGTAGCAAAGAGAGAAAATAGGCAGCCAGGCCCTGCAAAGCCACTGCTGCTGTGCCTGGCATGGTATGGAATGTCTGCACATACCCATTTTTTAGGGTGTGTGTACTGGCCATGCCCCAGTTAGTTAGTCTGAGACTTACTTAGGAGACACACAGACATCCTCCCAGCTTCCCAGCAGATTTCTCCACAGCTCCCAATGGATCAGCCTCCACTCGTGTTGCCCTGTATGCTGAGCAGCTCCTTTGCAGTTGATGGACTGACACCAGCCAAAGTGACCTGGTGCAGACCACGACCCCGCCGTGTTCAGCCTCCCCTCACGAGGTGTCCATGGCCAACGTTGCGAGGAAGCTGCCACCCCAAAGTCATTATTTCCTGTGGTAACTGGAGCGATCATGGGCTCCCGCTGAGGAATGGCTATTATCTCATGTCAGCGCTGTATCTGGAAACTTAATTTAATTCTCCATGTAGGGCTTCATTTGCCGGTGTTTTAGTTATTGTCATTTATTGCTTGTGAGGTTTGATAGATGGGAAGCAGTTCAACCCTTTGAGCTGTTAATTAACCCCTCTGCACACACATGGCCCCTATCCCCTTCTCTCTGGTCTCGCAGCCGACCCATACTCTGTATTTTTAGCAGCAAGGCACATCATCTACCATCTGTGGTAGTGAATGGCTCCCCTTGTTTGCTTGGTGGGGGAGCTGAGTTGGGGAAAATTGTTTAATTGCTGCTCACTGTTTCCACTGTGTTTGTGTGAGAGAGAGGAGGTCTCTGTGGACATGAAAGAAAATGTATATCCAAGGGTGTATGTGCAACTCTGTCCATACAGTGTGTGGGCATATGAAGGCAGGAAACACGAGTGTGGACTGTTCTTATGAGCATGGGAATTAATCAGGGTACACGGGAGATTACACAGGGGAAGCACGTGCTCGCTCTCTGCACGTGGCTGTCAGCATGGGCCTCTCTGCGCTGAGCTCGAGAATGGATGTGTTTATGTCACCATCTGGAATGGTTGTGCATGTCTGCTGGGAAAGATCTCAGCAGAGACCCCCGTTTACACTGCATGGCTCTCCTCGGTGTTACTGCTGACGAAGCTGAAGGGAGGGTGGGTGCTCAAGGCCATGTGGCACCTCCTGGAGCATAGCCATGGTTCTTCTGCTACATCTCAGCCTGCACAAGATGGCCCTTCACAGAGCCAAAAGGCAGGGTGAAAGCCCACCTCTAGCTTGGTGTGGTGGCTTGGAGTGAAAGTTCCTCGCTTCCCAGCACTGAAATCTGTCCTTCTTTCTTCTCTCCCTTTCTCTCCCCTGTAGCTGCTTATCCTGCTGCTTATGGCCAGATTAGCCAAGCGTTCCCACAGCCACCTCCCATGATCCCACAGCAACAGAGAGAAGGTGAGTAAAAGTGACGTCTTCCTTTGTGACCCCAGCAAGCCGTCCCCACCACGTTGGTTCCCCTCCTTGTACACCTAAGAGTATCCATTAAACGCCTAATTGCTTTGGATCCCTGGTCCACAGTGTTCCACCATTTCCATATATGGCACAACATCGTTGTCACAAAGGAAAATATGGAGAAACACGCTCATGGGGAATTGCTGATGATATGTCCTCAGTCCCCAGGGAGAAGAGCACACTGATGTGCACAGGCCATGGAAAGACCTGCTAGCAACATAGGCAATAATGTCCAGTGGGGGTCTGTGTCTGAGAATACATACAAAAATGCAATTGCATTGAAATAAAGAACTTTGTAGGAAACTCCATTAAAAGCCAGTAATATGATTTCAGGCACCTGTTATTTGGAGATCAAGGACCTGCTATTTAGAGCAGCTTATCCAGTCCTTTTAACCTCCACTGATAATCTGGAAACAGAAATCAGATCCAGTAGAGCACAATTTCTATATCAGGATGAGAAAAATCATGTAGTAAAGGTACCTGTTTCTTTACATTGACTATCAGAGGAGCCTGAGTAATCTAGTTCACAGTATTGGATGGCTTCACTGAAGACGCAAAAAGTAAGGAGAGGTAAATGTAACATTATTGCATGTAGACACTTTGGGAGACAACTATGTCATGTAATTTTCCCTTTACAGTCAGTGGGGAGCAGTGGAATCCTCAGAGGCAACCCACTTGGGTAGCTCCAATTGTCCTCCAAGGAGTCCACTGCTCCCTTTTCACAAGAAGAAGGGACTGCTTGCCTAAGTGAGGCTTTAAAGTCAGGTGCTCCAGCTTAGCAACCCTCATTTTAAATAGTTACAATTTAAATTTTATTCTCTATTAGATCACTAATTCAGATATATTCTATATTATATGTGTTATTATATATATGTAATTACATTTAATGTTTTAATATAGTGTAAGAGTCAGAATGAAATGAATCAAGATTACACTATCAAACTAAAACATTCTGATGGCCTAGAACTACTTTGGGGGAGAAATCTCATTTTGTAAGAAAATTAGAAATGTTGGCATTTCCATCTAATTTGGAATTAATTTTTTTCCTATGTCAGAATTTCCTGGGGAACACAACTTCCAGCTCCTGATTAGCTCCAGTGCATGTCCCTGCTGTGAGAACAGATGCACAGACCTATCATATCATTACAGAGATGTTTCCCCCATGCTGAAGGACTTTGCTTTTTATTACTTACTGGGGCTAGATTAAGCACAGGACAAAATGGCGAGCAGATCATTGCTCAGCACAGCACAGTGCCAGGAACTGTCAGGAGCAGGGGAAAGCTGTGGTGCACACTTTGAAGACCCTCTGCCTGAAGATCCCTGTGTTCACAGGGCATGATGTGTCTCTGTGGGTTGGGAGTGAGTGTCACCCAGTGGACAAGTTATCTCATAACTCTTCACTCCCTCTTGTAAGCAGCTGGTATTGAGGATGAAGGTGGTTGGGGGCCAGAGATGAGAGATGTACAACCAGTCCAATGCAGGTTGGCACTCTCAGTGTCCCTCATTTTCCTGCAGTGTTAGGATGCTGTGGCATTCTCTGCTGCTAGAGGGATAATCTATGAGACACAACACTCCATTTTAACAGAGGGTCAAGACCTTTAAGAATCTTTAACCTTTAACAGGAAAACACAGCAAGAGAGAACTCTAATAATAACGGTAATGCCCAGTGCTGAGAAGAGTACTTTATGTTTGCAAGGATGTGCATAAACATTGATTCGTTAGTGAACCAGCCCTACCACAACAGTAACACCAATGATCACGTTGTTAATAACAATGCTAAACTCTCCACTCCTGGATCCCAGTTGGATAACAAGCCCAGAAACGTGTGGCTGCTGGAACCTTCCTGTAGAGATTAGTCATTACTTCCACACAAGCACTGAGGCTGATGGCAGCTGACAGGGCTCATGGGGTGGAATAGATCCAAAGCTATCAAAGCTTGAGATGAAATCTTGATTCAGGCCATGTCAACCACAGAAAACTTGGAGATAATTTTACATTTGTATGGTATTACTCATCTTAATGCAGTTTCTGAAACTCAGAAGTACACTTATATATTAAAATAAAGTGGTACAGGCTTGTGACTCTCATGTGCCCTGTTCTCAAACACTCTGAGGACTGAATAGGAAGCAGATGCAGAAGAGGCAATGAAATTCCAGCCTATGAGTGTTTGCTGTAGAGGTGAGGTGTGCAGCTGACCAAAGTGCTGCAGGCTAACTTCACACAACCTTAACGGGACAGCCCAGTTTTAATTACTGTTGGAAAACAAGTCTAATCATAGCCTTTCCTTATGACATTTCCTCCCGGTGTTGGGGATGCAATGATATATAGTTGATATCTGAACAGACATGTGAAGTTGACTCGTGTTGACAGCAGGCATCCAGGGATAGGTTGGGTCTGTAGCTGTCCCGGTGCTAAAAAACTAACAACGAGTTGAAGTGTGAGGAGCATGGACAGAGTAATGGCTTAGCAGTTCAGGTCCAACCAAGCCAAATCAACCATGTGGTTCTGTGCCCTGAGTAACAGATTTTTCCATTATCCAGCATGGTTTCCCTGTAATCTACAGACGATTCATAAACTGTGAGCTCCGTAAAGCTCTTCTTTCTTTTTTGTCCAAATTAAGGCTACCTGTGCTTATTGTGTATAAATGAACAGATATATATATAACTTAAAGTCATAAAACCAAGAGCCATAGTAGACATCAGTGTAAAAATGAAACTTCATTTTCTTCTTATAATGTGTCATGAGGGTTAGATTTCAAGTTGGCTCAGAGCCCTTTTGAAAACAAAAGTAAAGCCTGTGGTAAATACTTTTATTACTGTATTCAGCCCTGAACTGCCAAGTATACTGGTCTCCAATAATCCATTAACTTTGTTCAAAACCAGAACTTTCTCTCCAGCAAGGTAGTTGGAGTCTTCAGCAAGGTTTTTGCATGCCCGCTGGGATTTTCCTCTTGCTCCAGTGATTTGAACAGGTCCCTTAAAACTCATTGCATTTGTGCACTGAGAACTAGCTTAGATTTTCATAGAATGCTGAGATGAACAACTCACAGAATCATAGAATAGTTTGGGTTGGAAGGGACCTTAAAAACCCCAGTTACAACACCCTGCCACAGGCAGGGTCACCTTCCACTAGACCAGGCTGCTCAAAGCCTCATCCAACCTGGCCTTGAACACTTCCAGGGATGGGGCATCCACAACTTCTCTGAGCAACGTGTGACAGTGCCTCACGACCCTCATAGTGAAGAATTTCTTCCTGATGTCTTGTCTTTGGTTTCTTAAAAATATACATGCATAAACGACAAGACAGCCACATACCCAAACCCATAGTCTGCTATGGAGTGCCTATATTAACTTGCAGCAGACAAAAAAAAAATCCAACAAGGTAGAACGGCTGAGGCAGACAGATCATGTTTTTTGAATTCTTTACCAAGGACTCTAACTGCAACAGGTAACTTACAGATGGATTCAACAAAAAATTGCTTATTAAACTCCAATGGCAGAATTTTCATATGTGAGGGGGACAAAACAAATCAAACTATCCCAATTTTTTTTTTCTTAGAAGCAGGTGGCATTTTCAGTACTGGAAATTAGCCAAAAACCCTCTGTAGTTGGGAACAAAGTGAGTTTGGCCTTGCATGTCTGAGTCAATATGGGAAGCCACAGCACAGGTTTCCTAGCCACATTTCAGAGCTGAGCTGGGCTTTGGGGGATGGTCCCTGTTTTTTCGCTCCCTCACTCGTCTCTTACTCTTGGTCTCTGAGTCATGTGAGGAAGGATTTCAAGGTGACCTAAGGGTTGTTCTCTCCTTGAGCCCAGCCTCTAAACACAGTCTAGATGAAGTTGTGTGCCTCCTGGTCTGCCTTATGCCTTGGTAGGTGTTTCTCAGCACACACAGGCAGAATCCGTACTCATGCACAACTAATCCAAGACCCCAGGAAATGCAGCTGGTATTTTTGAAAGAATTGGCCAGTTTTACAGAGCAAACTGCTGGCTCTGGTGATGTCAGTGGGAATTTTGCCACCAATTGCAGCAAAGCCAAGATTTTACCCATTCTATTATAATGTGGATCTCAAATCCCATAGCAGAAGTGCTCTGGGGCATGTTCAGATGAAGGAATGAATTTTTTTCCCTGTTATTCTGGACCGTGGTCTTCTCCTGGGCAGAATTTTCTCAATTTTAACAGACATCTAAGGGGGTTGGTGTTTGTTTAACACTTTCAGACTGTTTCATATCTAGCTTACCATGCCAATAACTCTGTATTGTGTGGAAGCAAATGGCAGCAAGGATTGGAGAAGGGATAGTTGCTCAGTAAAGAGACTAAAGAAGAGGCAGACAGGAGGTGGGGGGAAACTGGAAAAGCTTGGCATGAAATAGGGGAGCCTGATTGTGGGCCACTGAGGTTCAAAAGTAATTTAGCTAAGCAGATGACCGGGTGCCTAATTAGTTAATTATCCCACTATACCACTATCCCCCACATTTGGAATAAACCCTGTTACCATCCCCATGACCTTTAGGAAATGCACAAGATGCAAAGGATCAGCTGTTCCTTCATGACAGTCCTTTTAGCAAATTAGTGGGGAAAATTGTGCTTAGCAAATATTCATTAGGGCTTCATTTTCCATTAATCCAAAAGGAAATGTGGAGAGCCTGTGACTTCAATCATGCTGAGGCCCAGGAATTTTAATGAGCTTTAAATGGGCATCTGCCAGAATCCTGACTTCACCGTACTTCTCCTGCCAGCCGGGGGGATGAGTAATGGCTAATAAAAGGTGGGAGCATCTAGGCGAACTCCTCTCCCTAACAGGAAAGGCAAAGTTGTAATTTGCTGTGTTATGACACTGTAATTATGCCCTGATGAAGAAAACGAGAGTATTAAAAAACCCTTTCCTTCCCCACAGACATAAAAGGGGGAAAGTTGACTGAGTCAGGTCACGGGGTTGCAGGCACATGGACTAGGGGAAAGGAGGAAACCCTCCTTCTCTTTGAGCTCTCACACTTTTGGCAAAGGGCATGCATTGTATCCCCTCTCAGCAAAGCAGGGCTGGAGTTACCTCTTGAGGCCAATGCAAAGCTGGGCATGACCTGGAAATACCTTTGGAAATAAGACAATAAAAAAAAGAATCCCTGTCTCCTCAAACTGTACAGGTTTTTGCTATTGAACACTGCAAAGATGTTAAGTGTTTAATTTTTTCAACAAAACCTCTTAGACAGACCTGCCCCCTTTAGACTGTTGCTTAAAGACAGCACACTTAAAAATAAAAGTCAGGTTGAAGAGTTTCATTCTAGACTATTTGACCAGAGGCAGGTTCTCCCTCTTCTGCCCCAAAATACAATTTCAACAGAACATTTTTTGAGGGTCTCTGCTTTAACAAAACTTCCTATTCCAACTAACTCCTCTCTGGATATTTTCCCAAGTACCTTTTGAAATCTGTAAGAGAATATGTTACAGCATTGAGGCTAAAAAGCCAATCCCTGTTGTCTAGTAATCTGGATTTACATCCATCTCTCTGGAGATGGAGATGGTTCTGCAGTCTCTCCTGCAGAACCCTCTAGAACAGAGGACATGGCCAAACTGTCCTGATCTGGGGGAGTCTTCAAGATGAGTCACACTAGGGGCTGAATGCAAAATTCTACAGAACAAAATGACCCTGTGGGTTACAAGAAACAAAATGAAATTATGAACCATATTCTTTCATTGTTTGTGTTACTATTCCTCCATTCTGCCTTTCCATAGCCACATGTGCCAGTGCATTCCTCTGTCTCTAGATTTTATCCTGGTGTCTGTCCTGGGAAGGTTAATGAAGTTACCATAGCCTCTAGGTGACTTTTTGAGTTCCTGGTCTTGTGCTTTGTCCATTCCTCTGAGAGTCTACAAGCTGCTTCCCAGAGGTGACCCTTCACCAGTCAGAGAGAGAGGATGCCAAAGTAAATCTCCACCATGTGCTTTCTCGTATCCTATTTCTCTTCATTCATGAGTCTTCTTTTTCTCTTGATAGGACCAGAGGGCTGTAACCTGTTTATCTACCATCTGCCCCAGGAGTTTGGGGATGCTGAGCTGATGCAGATGTTCCTGCCTTTCGGTAATGTCATCTCCTCGAAAGTGTTTGTGGATCGGGCGACAAACCAAAGTAAATGCTTTGGTGGGTAAAGATAACAAAACAATTAGATTCATCCAGGAAAGGGCTTTCTCTGAATACTTTACCTTTCAAACTGCTTTCTTTCTGCTTAAGCTTTATGATTTCTCTCAACTTACTCCTGTCAATACTTTCCCCCTTCCCACTTTCTCTCCTGATTGTCTCATGTTCAGAGTTGTGTGCGCTGCTTAGAGGTGAAGGTTTGGCATTTCACCAGCAGCAAGATGCTGCAGCTGCTGGTGGTGGGCTGGAAAATATCTCCCCTTGTAAGGGGAGGTGGGGATGGTATAGGAAAGACTAAAGAACCTGGGGCAAAGGGGCGGGACTGGGGGCTAGGTGAAGTATTGATGAGATCAGCAGAGGGAGCATGTGGCAGGAGGGGAGTTTCTGTACCTAAGTCAAAAAGACAAACATGGGGTCATGGGGTTGAAGGGAAGACAGAGCTGTGGGGGCAGCTTTTCAACAGCTGTGATGCACTAGACTGCAAGGGGATAAGGGCTGACCATCAGCTGAAATCCTGGTCTTATGGGGGATGGGGGGGATGCAGGAGGGGAGGGGAAGGGAAGGGAGGGGAGAGAGAGTAAAGGGAAGGGGAGAGAGTGGAGGGGAGGCGAGGGGAGGGGATGGGATGGGAAGGGACGGGACAGGAGAGGAGGGGAGGGAAGGATGGCTGCTTGGAGGATCACAGTAAGACATGCTCTGAGCCCACTGGACCCAAGGCAGCACCCCAGCAGATACAGATTGACCAAGGTAACCCTGTGCCTCGATGACAGGCTGTGCTAGAGGCTGGGTTTGAAAGCTGCGCCGGGCTCACACAGCTCTGGCCTCACCGCTGGCTCAACCTCACCAGCTGGAGCAGGAAAAGAGCGCAGCCTGAGCTGCCTGTGGGGCAGCAAGCAGGAATACCCTGAGGGTGGGCTCAGCCAGCCAAGAGCCATGGGGTACTGTGTGTATGGGGTTTCAGTAGTATGCTGCTGTTTGCAAACGTTCCCTTGTGGCAGTGCAGCAGAATGGGGACCCTGCCACATTTGATCCCATCCCACCTGGTGGACAAGGTATCTCCCCCATCCATGTGCTCACCACTGGGATCTGTAATTTCTCTGCCATCCTGCACTCTTTGCAGACCTTCCCTGAGAAGTGCAACAGAACAAACTATTGCTTTTCTTTTCCTATTACTTGCAGCTAATCTGGACTCTGTCTCTCAGGCAAACTTCCAGAGTTAAGACTCATTGGAGTTTCATTTGATTTTACAGCCACTCTCAATCTCCACACTATGCTTCCCTTCCATGCTGCCTTCCCCTTTCCCCTCCTGAAAAGCCCACCTCCCAAAACTCTTACCTCATCCCTTGCTAGCTATGGTGCATGTCAGACAGTACTTCAAGAGTTTTGTACCCTTTCTCTATGCACAGTTCCTCCTGCACACCCATAGAGGTTCTGAACAGGATATTTTCCCCTCTGTTTGAAGGAGCCCTGACCCCTGATGAGAGGGACACAGAGCTCCCCTTCATCAGGAGTCATTGGGTTGCTGCATGCTCAAGCACCGGAGGAATGAAGGACAAAAGGTTTGGTGTGCAGAGGCAGTTGGGAAATTCAAATGAGAATTCAAAACTATGAATTATCCCTGTTGTCTCCAGAGCCCACCTGCTTTATAGAGTTCCTACCATATAAGAGCTCGTAACAAGATAAATAGACCACCAAAGATCCAGGTGACATCGAAAACTAATGCTCCAAGGAGATCCACAGATTAGAAACAGACTTTTGGCAGTGAAATTGTCATCAATATTTAGAGGAATACTGAGCCTGGTTCTCCACATATTGACAAGTGGGAAGACCAAAGGTATATGGAGAAATGAGGTGGGAGCTGAATCCAGAAAGACAGAATGTCTGCTGGACAGGTATTATCCTTATCCTGGCTCAGCTCAAAGGCTGATGACCACAAGACTTCATGAGGATAGCCACACATACCCAGTTTGTGGGGCAGGGTTTTGGGGCTGCATTTATTGCTGTTCCCAAGGTACTGCAAGATCAAGGTTGATAAGTGAGCAGTAATTGAGGGATCTTAGAAGAAATTTTTCTTGATATCGAGTCTCATTGGGAAAGACTAAACATCAGCTTGTTGGATGAAGTAAACTCCAAAACTAATTGAGGGATATTAAAGCCTGAAATAAGAAGGTGCCCTTTGGAAGTGTCGACTCAAGCTCACAGGCCAGCAAAAGAAGGAATTAGAGATTGCTAGTGGATCTTGGTCACCTTATATTATCTTCTGAGACACAAAAACCCGAGTTCATTCAGTTTTGGGTCCCGATTGTCAAGCCTCAGTTTTCTTTGGATTTAACTTAATTATCCATAGAGTTGAGTGCCTGCTGTGATGGTTGGTCTCAGACAAACATGTTGTCTATGCTGCCATGTGCACCAACTCCAGAAGGATAGAAACAGCAGAAGCACAGGTATCCAATTATCACAGGTATGTCATGCTGCTTTTCAAAACCCCCCATCCTGCTTTAAAGCAATGTAAAAATGTAAAGGGGGGGTACAGAAAATCAGACCTTTCATTTGTTTTTGCTAAGTCTGCTGAAGCTGGCACTGATCGTAAATTTTTGTTCAGGAAGTAAATTTAAATAAAAAAATAAATTACTTTTTCCTAAAGGAATAAAAGGCATTTTATTAACTTTGAAAGTAAGAAAACTCCTTCCTTTTCTGCTTAAACATTTCCCAAAACTCAACATGTAAGAACATAGCATTTGCATTCTGTTTCACTTTTTTTTAACCCAGCTAAAGCTCTCCAACTGCTAGCCTGGGGGGACAATTCTGTCTGGCCCCAGAAAGATATTCCACCATTATATGACCTTTTAAAATATATCTGCTATGCAGATCCCAAATAAATTGCTGTAACAGAGTCTAGCCCCAGGTTGTCGAGAAATTGTCAAGAAGTCCTGCTTTAGACAAACTTAAAAAACTCTATGAAGAAAAATGTCACCATGTTTTTTTCCATAGGAACAGAAAAAACTTCATTTGCTGCTTTTGCCTCACTGTTGAACTACCTGTAAGCAGCTGGCCCAAACTGAATGAGTCAGTAGAGCAGCATGTCAAAATAGAATTTTGGAGGGCCACAATGATTATCGGGGGCTGAAGCACCTCTCTCCTATGGAGAGAGTTGGGATTGGTCAGCCTGGAGAATAGAAGACACTGGGGAAACTTTATAGCACCTTCCAGTATCTAAAGGAGATACAAGAGAGCTGGAGACGGATTTTGAAAAGAATATCTAGTGATAGAACAAGGGGGAATGGCTTTAAAATGAAAGAGGGGAGATTTAGCTTAGGTATTGGGAAGAAATTCTTGGCTATGAGGGTGGTGAAGCACTGGCATAGGTTGGTTGCCCAGAGAAACTGTGGCTGCCCACCCCTGGAACTGTTCAAGGACAGGCAGGATGGGACTTTGAGCAACCTGGTCTAGTGGAAGGTGTCCTGCCCACAGCAGGGGGGTTGGAATGAGATGATCTTTAAGGTCCCTTCCAACCCAAACCCTTCTATGATTCTGTCATTCTATGATTTTATTCCTTATTATTTGGCTCTGAATTCTCCCCTGCATTTCAAGTACAAATTTATCTCCTTTGGCAACTACTGGCAGGATGGGCAATCGTGGGCATATTAGGAAGAAGGTGAGATCAGCCACGAGCCTTTCTCCTGGTTTCTGGAGTCCATGACCCTGCAGAGAACCACTAGAACCTGCATGTGCTAAAGAAACCATGCCTGGTCTGGAAGCCTTTGACTTTCCCAATTCAGAGGCAAACAGCAAACACCAATGTCATATCTAAAAAAACACCAATATCATATATAAAATGTACATAAAATGTCAAAGTGCTTAAAATATGTCTGTGCTTTTCCATAGTGGGACTACCTGCTGTAGTGTGTAAGATTGCCTGAGGAACCACCCTGACTTCTCACTGAAAAAAGTCGTTTAAACTGGAAGGCTTCTTTGCCTTTAACTTTTCTTCTACTGCACAAATCCAAGCTAGACCCAAATCCTTCACTTTCTCTTACAATTTTTCCAACCTCTGGCTTTTATTTTCCCTTCACCCCCTACCCTGATGCAGCTGTAACATGGCCAAGTGCAGACCACCCTTTTCTTTTCCATTCAACAACACCCTGCTTATCCCCATGGCCTGAGCCTCCATCACAGCAACCATATCAGCATCTCCTTGGGTCTCTCCTCAGGCTCTGCCTTGTCTACATTCTTGTATTCAGAATTACTGATTTCACCTTCACAACTCTTCGCCGTTCTGCCCTTCTCTCACCTCTCTCACTAGCCCTTCACTCAACACCCAGCTGGTACATGCACCTCTTTTGCAGCCAACATATTTCTCCTACTGAGCCATGCTGTCTATTCCCACTGAAATAGCAGTGCCACAGCAGATATCATTGTCTCACTCAGGGAAAAATTACACTGAGTCGGATATTCCTTGAAGACAGTGACTCCCATTCTCACAGTAGGCTGGTCCAGGAAGTCTTGCATGGAGGTACAGTGTGCACACAGCCTGAATGTCAACATCTGCAGGACCCCAGAGCTTGTCTCTGCACAAGGCAGAGATTGCACTGGGTCTCCCACCTTCCCACTACACGCATGTAGGTTGTTCTGTGTGTAGGTATGCTAAATGTCAGAGGATGTGAAAAACATCTTTGTGCTGGTCTCAATGGTTCTGGTGATAATTTCCCTCTCAGTTATGCAGATAGTTTAAATGTGAGCAGTTTGTGTACAAGGATTAAAGAAAACTCCAGTAAAAATGACACTATTAAGGCTGCTAAGGCAAGAAAGCAATCTGAGAAGAGCTGTTCTTCACCATGCCCACACATGGCTAACTCTACCTCTGTCATAGGGTGATGCAACAATACAGCCCAGGAACACTTACTGTTGTCCCATAAGACACATTTTAAGAAAGCATTTGAAGACATTAAATTAGTGAGATACAGAGACAGACATCTTCTAGAAAAATTTCTTAACAGAGAAGGGAGAGAAAAAGATAGGTTTGGGAAATATTAATTAGAAAGGCATGACAGAAATTAGAAAAACGAGAACATGGATGGAGCAGAAGAGGTCAAATGGTTATCCCAAAGTGTCAAATAAGATGTAGATAAATTAAAGCTGGAGGAATTGCTTTGCTGGAACACTTGGAAATTCATTCCTCAAGTCACCTTTTTCAGAAAGCAATAAGCACCTGGATCTGCCAGCTTTTTGCACACCATTGAACAGTAGACACTGACAGGCCAGTTCTGCTCCATGTTCCCCACATGTCTCCTTGGCATGTGCCTGTTTCCCATACCCAGTGGTGTGGCAGCTTCAGCTTTTCTCCATGGGCCAATGACTCCAGAAGGATGTCGACAACCTGCCTTACGCCCAGAGAGACATTGTGTTTTCCCTCCACTCAGCTCGACATGTTCTGACACCCCAGGTGTAAGCAACCACAGCTGCCAGATGTTTTCCTCCTTTTCTGTGCACTCCAGACGCACTTTCCCATGAGCAGAAGGGATGTCCCACCCCTTTTGAAATGTCCCACAATAAACAAAGCAAGGACCATTCTAGATTTGACTACAAAATACAAGGGCTTTTTAGGACCATAGATTTACACATCCTAAAGGAAATATCTTGTTTGACTCCTCTTACAACATGAACATCTAGTTTCATTCCAAATTTCTGCAGGCTCTGCAGGAAAGTTGAAAGTTACTAATGGGCCACCTCATTTGGAAAAGCATCCAATCTTCTCTGAAGATGCCAAAATAGAGAAAATAACATCACTTGATGAGAGTCATAACAGTTAATTAAGTTTGCTGTTAAATATTTCTATTACCTACTAAACTCCTCCTAGCTTATGAAGAGAAACTGAAGAGACAAAGGAGAGAGATTAAAAGTGAGAAAAGCAGTGAGAAATGAGAACTGAACACAGGAGGGGGCGAAGCTCAGGAGAAGGGCTGAGGGATGGGTAGAGCTTGTATCATGTTATTAAAAACATGCTGTGGCAGTTAAATGCTGCAGTGTGGTGGTAAAAAGGTGGAGTGGGAGATGCAAGGCAGCAGGCAGGTCATGATGATCTACAGGGTTTCAATCTGGAAGCTGAAACAGAAAGAAGAAAGACGCATCAAGAGACTAGGACACTGACAAAGCTATGCAGGGCCCTGGGAACAGGGGCATTGCATATTAGGTCTAAAGTGCATTGGCAGCACTCCATAAGACATAGGAGTGGAACAAGGGACCCAGAGGTACATTAGAAAAATATTGTTCAGCACCTGCTGACAATGTGCCTCCAATATGCCCTGCCAAATGTGGCACTTTCTCATTTAATAAAAAAATATTAAAAAAAAAAGCCAACAATTCTCCTTGGGTTCATCTGGAGAAATGAGCAGGTGCAGGAATAAGGTGTTGCAAGGTAAAGAAATTCCAGTTGCATGTTCCTGCCCCACATAGGTGATCATGGGTCAACCTAGCAGTGTTGCTTGGGTTCCCCTTCTTGTAGCAGTATGCTGACTCCTTTGCACAGCGTTTTAGGAAGCATAGATGAAGAGAGTTATTTATCAGATCAGAGGTTTGGGTTGTTTTTTCTCTGACTCTTCTTTTGGTAAACAGAAATTCTTACCAGATAGATGCATTATTAGAAAGGATTTGAGAGAGAGGTATAGCTCTGTTTGCTGCTGTTACAAGTACTATGATGAAGTTTGATTTATTTTTTTTTACAGTTAAACTGATTTCAAATTTCCTCAGGAAAGTCTCTACCTGATTCTTTCTCTCTTTAGCTCATAGAATTAAGCTCTGTTCTTTACTTTTCATGATCTAGTGGCAATACATTTTGTTTCAGGTCCTTGGAAAATCTCAGATTATCACTCCCATATAGGTACAGCCTGCAGATCAAAGCTCAGAATGCAATGGAAACAGCCACTAATTTGAATGCCTGAGCCAAGACAATACCAAAACAATTTTCCAGGCACATTAAACATGCCAGACCCCTGGTATGTTTTGGTTCAGATCAGCACTAGTTTGTTGTGGTCCTCTCCACTCTGAAGGACCTGCCACAGGGAGACAGCCAAGGAGAAGATCACGAGGTGTCCAGCTTAGTGGAAACTGATCCAGGGGGAGCAGGACATTGTTGGTGTGCTTTGAGCTCCCAGAGGAAAGGGGAAGGAGACACAGAAGTTTAATATTTGCTAGCTACTCTCTCTTATACTCCAAAGCAGCCAGGCTCTGAGACTTCAGGTCTGCAAAGTAAGGATGGAACTCCTTTCCAGATGATAAGGGAAAGAGTTTTGTGAGTAAGAAAGAGAAGGAGCTGTTCATCAAGCTCACTGCACAGCACCTCCAGCCATTGCAGTTGGTTGAGGGAGGCTTTAGGGGGAGGAGGAGGAGCGGGAGAAGTATTAGGGCTGTGAGCCACTATTCATTTACAAACTATAATTAATTTGATGTTTAGATTAATTTCTGATGCACTCTCAAAGGTGCACTGAAAGCATTTTTCCTTTATTATAATGTTGATTGCTTATTGGGGAGATAAATCTAACTGTCAGTTATGCACTGACTTACCAAAACTTTCAGACCAAGCAAGCATGTATGCATAAGGAACAGCTGTTTGCAGTTCTCCAGTTAAAGGGACAGCTCTGTCTTTTCCCAATAACTCACATTAAAGAAAATCTATACATTGTACACAGGGACTTCTGCTTTCTTTTGTAGCTCAACAATTTATTAGACAAGGATATGTTAGCAGAATCTATCTTCTGTTTATCTGACTGTCCATGTGTCTATCACTGTTCTATCCATCTCTTCCCACAAGTGATAAAGTCTATCCAGAATTTTTTTTTTAAGTTATGGATAGGTGCATACCTACAGACATGCACACTTACACAACAATTTTAGATGTTCTTACTCCTGAGGTAATTAGATGGAGGAATTCATTACTGCAGGGTTATTGTGACTAGCTCTTTAATGACCTTCAAAGGGGAAATGTTCACTATGTGACTAATACAAATGACCAATGTTAAGAGTTAACACCAGAAGAAAGAAAAGAGAGGAAAGAAAGAAAAAAAAAACAGACCTTTCAAAATAGTTTAAAAGCTTAATGTTCTGAGCTTCAAATCAATGCATCAGCACAGGAGAAGAACCCGACTGGGCTCTTGTGTGCCTGCACAGAGTGGAACCTGTAGCCACCTCTTCTAAAAACTCTATGACATTAGATAGAGTAGATGAAATTGAATTGTGTGCAGCTGGTCCTACACATGTTCCAAGGATATTATAGTTTCACATGCAAACACCCTCAGGTTTGGAAATGCCAGAGGAGGGGGTTTAGTGCTACTTTCATTATGGTCACAAGCTTCTGTTCAGAAGTCATAATAATGATCCCTCCAACGGGCAAGCCCATTTCTGAACTCAAAGTCATGGATTTGCAGAGTGCAGATTCAACACATCCTACTCCTGTGAGACTGCAGACCCACTATAGTATTTTGTCTACATATTATATCTGATTTGTTTTCCCAAGATCTCTCTGACGCAGAGCAAATTCAAGCTGTAGAGTGGATGAGTCTATCAGTCCATCCAACCATCCAGCCAACCTATGCATATACATCTATCTTCAACTTCTCTATAGCTATCTATCCATCCTTTCTTATCCACTGCACAGGACTGTGCTTCAGCGTCTTGAAGTCTGTTGGCTGGATAGTCATTGAGCAGCTTTTCAATAGAACCCTGTGCTTGGCCTCAGGCCTTCCTTCACAAGATATTCAAACCCTGCTATGAATGTGAATTTATTATTATTTCCTCATCTGTTTTCTTAAGGCCCTCTCCAGCAGAGCATTTGAAAGATCCACAGAGCTAAGTAACAGCATTATGACAGTGCTCGTGGTGTCTTCATTTCACCAAGGGGCTCACGAGTCAGAGAAAGATATCCAAGACCATTTATTAATCTTGGATTCCTAATCTGAGATGCCGCAAGCCTGGTCAGTCTGTTTGCTTGTTTTCTCTAAGTATTTAGCACAGTGCAGGGCATGCTGTGTTTATGTTTGCTTCAGATACAGGTACAGGCAGCAGCCCTTCTGCCAGTGAAACCTCAGGTCATGCACCAAGCACCAAGGAAAGAAGAACACACAGTAGAGCTATGTCTTCACTGGCAAACACATAGCTCAAATGCTGTGCCATAATTATACATGTATTTTTAACCTTTTTTAAACACCATTATCTTGATTTGGGCCATGACAACTCATGGCTGGACGTTGCTTGGACATGACTAAGCAATGACTGTCTCTTGGCCACCCTCTTTTGAGAGAAAAGAGAGTTAAGTGATGCAGATTCAAGCCATGGTACACTATTGGCACTCAGAGCCTGCCCTATTTTGCTTGATAGTGAAAAAACAGTTTAGGAGATCTGATTAAAGGAATTTTGTGATATATGATATACCCAGCATAAATGGGATGTCATGGCAGAAATAGGGAAAAATTCCAGTTTTCCAAGGCAGCATCTGGTTGTACAACTACAAAACCATCCTTTCCCTGCCTTATTTACTGTCTACATTCCAACACTTGCAATAATGAGTCTGATACATTGCCATTTTCTCACCCTGTTATGTTATTCATTCTCGACAGTAATTAAAACAAGGATGCCATGAAAGAGAAAAATACAGAAATATGTGGTTAGAAGCAATGCCTTTATGCATACACAAAACAATACAGAATTAAAATTTTATAGGTAACATAATTTCATGCATTTCTAACTCGAGTGCTTCATTTTGCAACCTTATCATTGTTTAAATGTATGGGCGCATGTGATATCTTCCCTTTCCAAGTAAGCAAACCAAAATCAAAAAAATCTCCAGACAAGATTAGCATCTTCAAATAATATACATTGACATATTTGAAGACTGTCAGCAGGGTAACAACTTGCAGATCCCCATAAAAACAGGTATAATTTTCTTAACCATTTCTGGTATCATCTTTCTCAAATACCCCCAAAAATTCAGTATCACCTCCTCTCTCCACAGTGTGGAGAGATATCTGTCATATCACATATGTACAAGTATGTGCACCATATATATACTAGGTATATATTTCTGCAATAACAAACTGCAGATGCAAGTTATTAAAACCAATGAAAATTGCTGAACAAGTGGTTTGAATCTGGGCAACCTGCTCCAACGTCTGCTGGCCTTCAAGCTGAAAAGATTCTCCTTGTATTTGGTCTGAACCCCAGTTGTTTCCATTTATATCCCCTGTCTCTCACTCTACCACCGTGCACGACTATGAATCATAGAATATCTCAAGTTAGAAGAGACCCATAAGGATCATGCCACTTTCACCAGCTGAACTTCAGTGCCCTTGATGTTTAGCCAACCATGTTTACTGTTCTAAAAGGGAGGAGGTGTATCTAACGTCTGAGAGGAGTTGCTGTCTTTGGCTACTTCATAGGCAACAGATTTCTCCCTTTTTGACAACATGACCTGCAAATTTGATTGTGTTCTGACCATGTAAAGGTGAAATTAGATGACTTTTCTAAAGACAGGTCTCTACGGACCCTTTAAAATCATTCCCTAGAAGGATTTCCAGAAATTGTAAAGCCCAGTCATTGTGCCTCTTCTGACCTGGCTGAACAGGTGCCAGAAGGATTATTGTGTTACTGGGCTTTTAAAAATATTTATAGGAGAATTTTTGCTACTGGATTTTTTAATTCAGTGCAAGAGCGACTTCTCTTTTTAGGGGTGACTCATATTTTCCCCATCTCTTCAAACTCAGATTCCTGTCCTGATTATCAATAAACATCATGCCTGTCTCAGGTCTTCAATTTGTCTATTCAAAGGCATTTTCATAAACATATTTTCAAGCAATATTTCTACTCCTCCTTTTCACTAATTAATACACAAGCTTATTTTCCCATCTCCTACCCAAGGGTGAATCAAGAGCTCAGACAGATCATTGGGCAGGGGCCCCAGAAGACAGAACTAGATCAAGATTTAGTCAAATCAAATATGATTCAAGTCTCTCAGACTGAATGTAACTCCTCTGAGGATCTGTAGGTGGGTTTTCAGTGAGATCTCTAGGATTCAGGATACTCTTTTGAAGACCATTAATGGTGGATGCTCTGCCGGCAAACCACAGGAATCTGTCAGCAGCTATACTATGATGGTGTTTCATTCCCATTGATGTTGTTGAAAAAAGAAGCCAGATGATCTTTTCCTTGTCCGTTGTGGGTAGTTGAAAACATGGAGGTCTTACATTAACACTGAAAGGACCACAGATGTAACAGCTAGTCGGATCTAGAAGAGATATAATCTTCCAGCTTAAAACATAGCTGTACAACGGTTTCCCTTCCCCTCTTGCTACCCAGCACAGGTCAGTGCCAGTTCACAATATTAAGAGATGTTTTTCTTCCCTTTCCCTTCCCACTGACTCACTGCATATGAGGAGGTTTTTTTTCCTTTGAGTTCACTTTTAGTTCTGTTATCTGGTTTTCACACAGTCGCCTCCACAGAAAGTAAAATACTGGTTTGAAAATTGTGGCCAAAAACTGTTCATCACTTCTGGCTTCTGAACAGAAACTTCCAGACTGTCCCACCAGAGAAGTTTCAGGTCTTTTTATTGGGTTGCCCCAAACTACCCATAATGAGGTATCAGGTGTTAACAACATGGAGAGAAGAGGTGGTTAGTTGTCCATCTAAGTAATGGTCAGCAAGAGCAAGATGGGGAGATTCTGTGCACTGCTGCATCAAGAGTGGATCTATTTCAGAGAGTCCCTGGGACATGAGAGAACTTAAAAAAATAGTCACTAGTACAGTTCACAGTGCAACTTCCTGGTAGGATTTCCTGGTTTGTTTGGGTGTTTTGGGGTTTGGTTTTTTTTCTTTGATTAGCCCAGGAAGGAATTTCTTTCACTGCAACAAAATATTTTCAAAAAAAAAGGTCGCTTTTTATGACACTTGTCTCTTATAGACCAAGAAGGATGACTGGTGATTTCAGTAGCTGCAGTGTTCATACATGGCTTCTGTATCAAAAGTCACAAATTAGGTAGGATCCAAGAGAGAACCCGGGAGAAAAGACATTAGATTAAGATGAGAAATGGATTGTGACATTGCTAGTGGGAACTTCAGTAATTATTTTCACTTGCTTATATTGGAAACTCCAACAAAACATGTAAAAATAGCATTTAATTTGTAAAACCTACATTAAACTAATTCGTCTCCGATTTTCCATTGGAGAAGAACATATCTCCTCAAAAGTTCACCTGCTTTTTCCAAACATGTACTTTCCCCATAAACATTATGTTGACATATCATGCCATCAAATGTTTACAAGAAGGCTCAGAGAGAAAGTCAAGAAGAGTTCCATCCATTTCTGAAAGCAGTTAGGAAATTGCTTCAGTTCTACTCATCATTCAGAAAGGAAACAAATGCTATTTACTCATCTATGGGTAATTCGTCACTGGCTACTTTGTTCCTTGTGAGAAAAATAATCATCATCATCTGGGCTGGAACATTATATTTCTTGTAGAAGAACCACAAGAGTTTTTGTCCACAGCAGACATGTGTGTGTATTGGTCCAATATTTGATTAATGAGGACTCCAAAAAACGGCTGAAGTCTGAATCCTTCACTTCTTCCATCTATTTATTGGATATATAATATATATATATCTTATACTTATAAGAATGGGTAGACCACAGGCCATAGCATCAGACAAACAACTGCTCATCCTTTAGACAAGCTCCGTTTACAGGAAAAAATGTTTTTAATGTTAGCTCCATTCTTATGATGAGAGATCTGTTGCGGTTTTCTATACCAGATTTTTACTTCTTTTCATCTTTTGGGAAAAAGTTGATCCTGATCATGTTCCCAGATATATGCATGAGCCAAAACCAACACTAAATCATAGAATGGTTTAGGTTGGACCTTAAAGATCATCTCATTCCAACCCTCCTGCCATGGGCAAGGACACCTTCCACTAGACCTTATCACCCTTATAGTAAAGAATTTCTTTCATATATCTAATCTGAATTTCCCCTCTTTCAGTTTGAACCCTAATCTGATCTGACCATGCAGTACTTTAAATTGTCAAAATTCTAATCTAACCTTGAATCCTAACCTTATGTTTTCAATGTGAGTCATGACAGCAATTTTGCTATGAAAAATAACCTAACACCATATAGACTGTGAAAATGAAGACTCATAGGAAGACAAGTCCTTCTTGTTCTAAAGGACCATATTCAGGGTCAGCATCTGTAGCACTCTACTTTCTTCAGAGAAGATGCTGCTTCTCTCTACCTCTCCAGACCGAGGAACTCTCTGGAGAGCGTCCAGCAGACAATAAACAAAAACAGAGATCAACTTTCCCGCACACTCCAGCTCACACTGACTCGATGTATAGAGGTAGTTTCATACACAGGAAGATGGGAAGGTGACATAAAGAAAATGCTTGTGTATTTCAAGCTACCTTCTGCATTGGGTGTTGTGACCTTTAGAGAAAGTTAATCATGCCATCTACTTTCACTCTTCATTTAATCTCCCCTTCCCATCTGTTCAGTTTCTCTCAGCTGGAAGCAAGATGAAGAACGAGTACCAGTCAGCTGTCTCAGTGGTCTGCAGCCCACACTTTGGGGCCATTTATTATAAGGCATTAACATCAATTGTCACCTCTATCATGACTGTTACCTCAATCCATGCCAGATTAGTAGGCAAAAACTGATTTTCTAAATATCTGAAATTGAAAACGAACAACAGACAGACAGATATGCAGTATCAGAAGGGACTGTTCTCATCCTTTGGACTGAACTCTGAAACAACATATCCCAGATTCCTCAGCTCATGTGACAGGGTAAAACCTTCTGCTTGAGTCATAGCATCCTTTTTAGAAAATCTCTCAATCAATATTTCATGTGATAGGTGCTCTACCCCTATTGCTAAACAAGATGTTTCCAAAATAGTTAATTACCTTCACTATCTAAAAAATGCAGACTCAATGTCTTATTTCCACTTCAGATTTGTCAAATGTCTGCTTCCATCTAGAACAAATCATCAAGCTCTTCTCTTTTTTTACCTATTCTAAACCCTCCATATGTTTTCTTAGGTATTATTTATAGCCTATGTTCAGAAGACTGTTTAACCTTCTCTTCAATAAACTACGGCCACTCCCATTACTCTTTCAGACCTAGAATTATTCTTCTAGTCCAGAATAATTATTAAAACTTATTTGTTTTGTAGAGAAATCACTGGAATAGAAAATGCAGAATTCCAGTAAAAACCTTTCCTGAGCCATGCTGAGAGGTAACACTACCTTGTCCTGGGACTTTGAGTATTTCAGCACAATCCTGAGAGCTCATGAATTTGGCTGTTATCACAACACTCATCTTCTCTTGAGAAGCGCTGTTTTCTAATGAAGATTTCCTCTTTTTATGAGTGACCCACTTGTTTTTTCCTGTGGATACTTAATTTTGCATTTGATTGGATTAAAATGGAACTCTATCTGAGTCCAGCCCATGCAGTGACCCACGTCAACATGACTTACCTCTGTCATTATTTCACTGGTTTTATATGATAGGCCAATTTTACCAGTAATTACTTCAAATCTCTTCCAGGTAATATTAGAGAAGTTCAATAGCACAGAGATTTCAGCACACTGGTGAAGGAAACTACTAGAACCTCTGCAATTTTGTTTATCATAATTCATTATTTTTTTGGTGTTCTCATTTCTGGGCTAATTTCACTTTCTGTAAAGAAGGAGTCTCTCAAATTCTCCAGTAAAGTTTAAGTACACTTTATGATAACTTACTTTATTCACTAAACTTGCAATTTCATGCAATCAGTTTCATTTGACAGATGCTATTTTTCATGAAACCATGATGATTGGTACTAATTGTATATCTTTAAATTCTTTGTCATATTATCTCACATCAAAGTTCTCATAATTTTTCTCAGACTTATGAAAATTTAACTAAGTTTACCAGGTCATCTAGTTTACATCCTTAAAAATTAATATCAGAATTTTTTTCCTGGAACACTTTGAAGGTTTTCTAATATTCCATAAATTTCTAAAATGAACATTAGTGGTTCAGCAAATTTCTGAGCCAATTCTTCGAATATTCTGAGTTTTCAATTATCTCATCCTGCAGATGTGAAATATTTAATAGTAGTTGTTTAGCATAGTCGTCAGTTACTGACTGTTCATACATTAAAAAAATAAATGGATGGATGGATGGATGGATAGGATGGATAACTGGATAGACAGATCTCTCTTGGACATGATTAAACATCAGGGGAAGGTTAAATATTCCAAAAAGTCATCCAACCCTATTAGACACCAGAAAACAGCTGAAGTGCTATGCCCTTGATCTGCGGACGTACTCCTTTATTGAGTATTCCAGTACCCATAAATCACCTTACAATACAATACCTTCCAATGCACATATACATTATAGAGCTACTTACATACGGATTGTATCCTGAAATTCTTTACAGCACTAAAAAATTGCAAGACAGCAGCTAGTACATTGTGTAAAGAACATAGCAAGGTAAAGACCTTGCAAGGCAATTAAAGCAAAACCTCCATTCTCTGATAAGACTAATAAACACAGAGAAAAGCAAACTGAGCAGTTGTAGGTCTGAAATGGACTGAAGCAGCAGGGAAGTTCTGAGGAGTGGGTGGCCAGGTCCTGATGGGGGAGAAGGACAGGAGCTCCTCCCCAGCATCATTCCCACAGAAACACTACTCTGGTGTGAGCACCTTATTGCTGCCTTCGCAGTCAAAAATGCCTCCCTGATGTTCCTAGATCTCACCCATCACTGATCAGTAACAAAAGCAAGGGAGCCATGCACTAAGAGGACAGCTATATTAATAACCAATTATATCAATAACTAATTCCTTAGTTACTCACTCAAATGCTTGAGGGAAGGACAGGAGAGCAAGGACTTTGATATAATCGATTGTCAGTGCTTTCTGTAGCTTCTTCCATTTTAGTGTGCTCTCAGACACATGGTGTGCATCATGAGGCTGTTCTGTGTAGGGCTGGGAGCTGGACTCAGTGATCCTTGTGAGTCCCTTCCAGCTCAGGGTATTCTATGATTTTATGGCTCTAGTCTGGCCAAGGTTTCTTCTTATGGCTTGGGTAGAAGCATTTTGGACACAAGGGAAGCAAGAGACATGGACTTCTCCAGTGCTAGTGCCCAGGTCATGTGTATGGCATTTCTTCTCTTTCACTGCATCGGAATATGCCTTCCACAGACTGAGCAGCAGATTCTTGCTCTTCTGTTATTCTTATTTTCCTCCAGTAAGAAAAATATGGGTTGAATGTCAAGAGGAAAACATTCAGAAGAATGAGATTCTCTCCTTAGCTAATGACTTTCATAACTGAATAAACAAGAAATACCAAGAAAGATCTTTCATGGCAGTCAGACAAATACTCTGACAGCCAGAACCAGAACAAAAAAAAATGTATATCTGGCCTAAAAAAGCTAATAAGCACCAATTCCTACTTGCCCCTGTTGCAATCTCTCACAAACTGCATCTCTGAGATGGTAGAAAGTATCTGGAACATAGATCAAAACACTCTTCTTAGTTTTAAGACAGGTTAAACATTTGGGGTTCTGAGGTCCTTCTTCTCCTTTCCATTGCCTGAAGGCAGCCTAGTTACATGAATGGACCTGCTGTAGGACCATCTGCCCTGAGTTCAGGGGTTTGGATTAAAAGCTTGCATCTGCACCTCATTTGTGGTTGTGGCTCCTGATTTAGGGGATGCTCAGCGTAGTTACCAAGCACTGATCTCCATCCAGAGGAAAGCTTCTACTGAAGAGACAATATTTTATTCCAGCCTGGTAACAGATCATCAAAAGGCTGTTTTGCACGTTAACCACTAATTCTCCTTGCTGGATGCAAAGAGAAGCAGAAAACTCTGAAAAACCAATTAAGGATTCACGGGAACATAACTATGGGCTCGTTCAGGACTACACTTAGTGCACAAACTAATTCATGGACGTGCAAAGACAATACTCACTGTGAACTAAAAGGTTACAGTTCCAAAATAGTCTTCAAATGTACTCTGAGATAGATTGTGCATTCCCTCCTTTATCATCCCAGATGATTAAAACAGAAAAACAGCCCTTGAGTAATATCTTACATAAAGCCGTTGGTGATCATGCTGGTGTCATGAGAAAGGCATAAAGCTCCCTCTGGAAGCTTCACCAACAGAACTTCCTATGGAGGAAAGGGGGACAAAATAAAATAATTTGAAGATGCTACCCCAGTTTCTGTCTGCTAATAGTTTATACAGTCCTGCAGGAAAAGAGCAGGCCAGGAGAAGTCATGGACTCCAATATCAGTACCTTCCTGGAAGAAGTTGTGCAGAATCAGAAAGATTAGATGCCCTCAGTTGCCATCCTAGCAGCTTTCTCCCTTCTTTGCTGCTTTGATAAATCATTTATTAGGACAGCCTTTTTAGATAATCCCTGGGGCTGGGGGAGGGGCTAGGGGGGGACGAGGGAGAAAAGAAAAAAAACACCAACATCCCCCCATAAAATAGATTTATCACAAAATGCTGTCCTCCTACCAACCATCTTCAGGTCAGAACATATATTTCTCTGATTATTAATTAACTGATGCACAGAAAGAGCTCCAAGCTTTTTAACCTCTCCCTTTCTTTTTTGTCCTTCAAGAGTGTAGATGACAATGCAGGGGTGGTGTTAGAAACACAGATAGCAGCTGCAGTACTACCATTATGCTTTGAGCCCATGGGCTCAAACATTAAAGCCATTTAGGAAACAAGTATTTAAGTTGTTCTCCCAGTACACACATTCTGTTCCTAGTCATACATGTTTAAATCTCTCATAGCACCATTAACTCTGCTGACATAGATGAGAAGAAACCTAGATGCCTAACTGGCAATAGTGCAAATATAACAACAAAAAAAGTCAAATCTGCCAGTAAGTATTTGACCTGAGAAGAGAAAGGAATATGCTATTGTTAGCCCATTATCTGCCTATCCCTTATCATTGTGCCATCTCAACTCTCAGAATAAGCCATCCTCTCTTTGGAGTTAGTTAATCTAAATACCTTCAATGATATGAAGCACAACTCCACATAAATAACAGGAAGCAGGAGAGTTGGATGGACCAGCAACTTCTGAGTGTATCAGGGCCCCTAAAAATTAAAACAGTGAAAAGAAGCTAGAGGAATTAGCTCTGTCTCTAGAATGTGCTCACAAGGAAAGTTCATAGTTATTAGCATTTGCCCTTCTCCTTCTCTTTCACCAGGCCTCCCATCTCAGCTCCTCTATCAGGAGGAGATTTTTATATTGCATCAGTGGATATCAGAACAACCAAGGAGAAAAATTCTGGTCCAAATCTGCAGGCAACTAATACCAAAATCAGAGTACAACTCCCAGCTTCATTATCTGGTCTAAATGAAATATAGTGAGCAAATGCACTTCTGATCTCTCTTATTAGTCCCATTTGTTAAAATGCGGTATTATTTACAGCTTTGCACAGAATGAGGAAATGGGTTAGAATTCCATTTCAAAAGCAAAGTGATGATAAAAACTACTGTAGCTTTGTGAGCTTATCTCACAGCAAGGTTCTTGCAGAAGTGTGACTATATGAGCATCTCAGCACCAGGGCTTGTCATCCCACTAAGGTATAGTGATGGCAAAAGTAAACAAATAGTAGTCTGTCATACTGGGCAACATTTCTGGAGGGGGTTGCATACACTAGGAGTTTGATTAACATCAGTTTGGGGAGTGCCTCACCTAAGCACTAGGCAGTTAACAACATCTTACCTTGAGATATCACTCCTAGTTATGGAACCAGGTAAATCCTAGAATAGAGGTACCTTGATTTAAGCTAAGGTGCCTGCCTTCATTGCAGCCAGCACTGGTCCCTGATACACAGCCAAGTGGGACTTGATTCATTTGAGCACAGCTAAGAGTACCCTGAAAAAAGAGAGAAATATTGTTCTACACTCCATTGATTAGATCTCCACTGACTATTGTAGGGTCCTAAGGTGTTCTGTTCACAAGTGGATGAACATGTAGGCACAATCTAGTCAGTAGGAGGGACATTAAAACAGGAGCAGTTACAAGAGTAGAAATTAAAGTTCCCAGGCAAGGTAGGTTCTCTAAAGACATGATCTAAGCAATTATTCAGCTGCAGCCAACTCGGTTTTGGTATTTGATCACTACATATATATTAGTGCAGTAAACATACCTGGCACTTTCCCCTAGCACTGGGAACAGCTGGCACAAAATGGCCCACACCCAAATTATTACATTTTCTCACTTATAGTATCATGGCCACATCCAAGTTAACTGCAGAAAACAGCCTCTGTTCTGCGCTAATACTCAGGCTTTGTCTAGGAATTCTTTGGAGTTAAGCACAAGTCAAAAAATTCAGCAGTACAGATTATTAGGTTCCCATTTCTCTGAACTTCCCTGGCACAGTTTTAGTCTACTGATGTAGCTGGTGTCTGTTGGTCAGGAATATTAGCAATCCAGACATGATCTTAAAAAGAAATGGCTTTCACTACATCCTATATTCAAAGATGTGAGATATCTAGACAACATATTTAAAGCTGGAGCTCAACTAAAGCACTCCCAAGGGAGTCTGAATGAACTTGGGTGAAATCAGGAGGTGTTTAGTTTATTCTTTCACTGAAATTGAATCATAGGACTTTGTTGACTAATAGATTATTCAACTAGTCAGATGTGAACTGGGAACATTACCAGGCACTTACTGGCTAATAAGTGATTGCAAGAGCAGATCCAATGCTATTGAATAATACCCCAGCTCATTGCTCTCCAGTTTTCTGCCTACGAATTGATGATTGCTGTGAGGCTTGAGCAGTACTTTTTATGACATCTTCTGAGCTGCCGTGTTGGTACCCCCTCATCCAGGGGGTTGGCAGGAAAACTGCATGGACAGCCAGTTACTTGGAGCCTTGGCTTCAAGAGGAGAGGACAAAGAGGGATCTCTGTTTATTCCATGTGCCTCCCTTGTAAAACCACATGTGCCATACTCAGTACACTTGAGCTATCTCACTTGGAGTCTAAGACCTGTCATGAAGTTACATTATTAGCCAAAGGCACAGCTGGAATCCAGGAGTGAGAAGGTGCCCTTCCATATGCAGCTCTGTCATTTTCAAATGGAAGCCACCCTGTGAGACTTGTTTTCAAGGAGGAACTGGACCAGGGAGGAGGTGCTGCTGAATGCATTCACAGTACAGCCAAGGCTGTAAACCAGGCCTGGTGCGGTTGTCAGGAGCAGGTGTATACCTGGCAGCAAACGCTCAGCATTAGCTTTTTGAGGGGCTCAGAAACTGTCTCTTCATTTCAGGCTGTCTGTTGAGAGACACCAGGTTCCTAGGACTGGTTTGTGCTGCCAGAGCCTTGCAGGGGTGGGTAAGCAGATGGCTTTGTCTGGAGTGTAGGCTGGTCCAGGCTAGTCTTATCCAGGGTTTGTGCTCAGAAATGTTGTTGGCACACAGGGACACTTCTGGCAAAGATAGCAGAGGCAATTCTTGTACAGTGTGATGACCCTCTGCCTCACTAATGTCTCAGACCCATGGTCACTCCAGCTACAGTCATACACAGAATGAACAAATGAGGCTTTTTCTTAGATCTAGCATTAAAAAAAAAAAAAAATCAACCCACACCAAAAACCCTTCCCAAAGCTAAATTCATTAGATGCATTGAATCCTCTGTGGTTCTGACCTATCTTGGCTTGTCAGATTGCCAGAGAACTAGTCTTCCATTGAGACAAAGAATGTCATTTTAAGTGGCCCATAGATACAACATTCAGTCACTGTAGTTTCTACTGCTGGATATGCTCTGTGGTTGATTGGATGATTTGCTGGTAAAGTAGGAAATTATTTAGGGAAACCATGTTAGGAAGGCACTAGTGTTCATCTCTCTCAACTGCAGAGTCAACATAAAGTCTGAAGAAATTGCCAGTTATTAAAGGTCTTTATATTGCTTAGCTGGCCAACAATCAAACTATTCATGCCAATGAATACCATAATGGAGAACTTATTAAATTCACATTTTACTTATATTGTCATAATAAGGAAGCAGCAGTAGGTATATCAGATTCCCCTCATCGTTAAGATTGGAAGGCAAAGGAAAATTTATGCTGGCAAGTTAAGAAGGGTCTAGAGGCTTACCCCAGTCATGATAGAGGGAAATAGAGTAAGACAGAGTGCCTTGAGACCATGCGTTACATCTGCTGATTCCCAGCTCAAAGGTGACCCAAATCTTGTGTGTGCTGGCTCAGCAGCACCAACATTTGGATCCCTGTGCTTCACATAGTCTTGTGTTCAAACTAGCACTCAGACCAGGCACTGTGTCCTGGGACACTGATCTGTAACAACCCCTCCTATCCTTTGTCCCACATTGGCAACCATCCTCTCCTCACTCTCCTGACCACCTGCTCACTTCCCCCTCTCAGAGCCCTCACCCCCCTCCCCATGTTCATTCTCAGTGGTCGTTGCATGTACGTGCCTTGGCACCCTTCAGCTCATTAAACCCCCTGCCTTGCCTCATGTTTTGACAGGTTTTGTGAGTTTTGACAATCCTGCCAGTGCCCAAGCTGCTATCCAGGCCATGAATGGATTCCAGATTGGCATGAAGAGGCTGAAGGTGCAGCTGAAGAGGCCAAAGGATGCTAATCGTCCCTACTGAAGAGTTGTGGGAACCACTGGATACAAAGCACTAGCACAGGTAACTGCATGGGGAAAGGGGTGTCAGCTACAGTTGTAGCGTCTCTCTGTGTTGTAGACCCTCAGAAAGATACAATTCTGTGGCTCTCTAGCTTCTGCCTTTTTCACTCTGGCTAGAGCCACTCTGCACAGACACACACCCACACATAAACTAGGGACTGTCTGTGTGTGTGTGTCTGCAGAAAAAGAGGTGGAAGGATGCTTGACAAGGAATGAGCCAAGTTACTCACCCCAGCGGCATCCTGCATCTCTAGAAAGTGTTTCTGGTCACTAGAGGAGAGTCAGCAGCTGTGCTAATTCTCCTTGCTCAGCCAAAGAGAGCATTTTTAGCGGCTGAAGAAAATCTGCAGTTGAGAGGTGGGACTGGGCTGCGGTTTAATCCCAGGTGACTGGACTGGGACAGTGTCTGTCTCAATAGCTCTGTGTTGCAAACGTTTCAAAGCATTCTTCATTCTTCATGCGGTAAAGTCTGTATCCAATTTCATCCCAGCATAATAACTTAATGTAAATATGTCTCCCTAACAACCAAATAACTCCTAATTTATTTCTTCCCAAACCCAAGAAATTAATAGAAGGATCCATGTCCACTTCTTCCTCAGTTGTTTTAAATTTCTGTGTGTAGATAAAACCCAACCAAAGCCAGGGAAGTTTAGCTCAAGTGAGGACCTAGGGTCTCACTGTTAGACTCATGTACTATGTGTTGCTGGAAAGAAGCCAGCTTGATGCTCCAAGTAACAGCATCAAAAGCATCAGAAGCAGCAGGTTGGAATCCCAACCTATCACCAATAACAAAAATGAAGATATTTCCAAAAATAGAAATATTTTCCACCACTGGCTGGCTCTTCCATTAGATAATTCTTTGAGAAACAGAAATATTAACCCCTATTATTTTTGTTTACAGAGACAGGAAGTCTCCCTATTGTTAAAACAGTTCCACATCAGATAAACTCATCACCTAGGAAGACCCTAAGCTGTAGCAAGCAATTTGTACTCCTGAATTAGTGATAAAGAGATGGGTTAGGTGACCTTTCTATGCCATTTTAGCTGTAATGTCTAAGATTCCGTGATTTTGATTCAGGCCTTTTTTAATTCATTTAAGATAGGCAGGAAATCCCTATCCTCAACTTTCCCAAAGAAAAATGGAGTGTTTTAATTTTTCACTGGTATCTCTAATATCTTTGAAAAATGTGTTTTTCCAGTCTTCAGAGCAGTACTATTTCCAGTGAAAATTAAGGAATGGGATCAAAATTTCTTTGAAAGAGGTGCTGCACTGAAGACAACTTAAAAGAGATTAAGAAACCTTTCAATAAACATATCAGGTGCATGTGCAAGAAACAGGTCCGTAGTTTAGACTCTCCTTTATATGTGACCATATGAAGATAACTGTCAATGCATTTTCCCTCTTCGAATACCTCTTTTCTTTTCCTTGCTTATGAAAAGGCCTCTTGGAAGCTTGAAACCAAAATATGTTTCCATATCCAAACGCTTTTTGCTTCATCACACTGGCTTTGTACTGCAGGCTTTGCTGGGGGAGAGCGGGAGATGCATGCATGCGATTTTGTTAAAGCAGGGACTGTCTTTGTCAGGAAGGTTTTCAGTAGCACCTGCAAAGGGATCAAGGAACACAAAGGTGTCCCTAGTTAGGCACCAAGAAATAGTTTTATACCGTAGCATAGCTGTGATCACTGAGGATATGGTTGTTTCTTAAATGTGTAAGAAGATACAGGGCTGTGGGCACCTGTGTTGTTAAAGATTTATCAGCATAAGTCTATATTATTCTTATTATCATGGATCATTATGAAGTGCTCTTCTTCTACATGGTCAGGCTGATGCTGAGGTCTCAGCTTGTTTTCCTGTAAAAGGATTACTCACTAGTAGGACTGAGATTTGTTGTTTGCGTATTTTTTCCCCAACAAATTACATAAAAAGGTCTGAGTAGGTAAAATGGTAATAAAATTCCATATGTCTCTCTTAGAGAGTTTTTTCCCTTTCTTTTACTTCTACAAAGCAGAAGAGTCTTG
Source organism: Neopelma chrysocephalum (assembly GCF_003984885.1). Lineage (NCBI taxonomy): Eukaryota > Metazoa > Chordata > Aves > Passeriformes > Pipridae > Neopelma > Neopelma chrysocephalum. The sequence goes on from NW_020925669.1 coordinate 2,904,178, forward strand.
AAGTATTGCCTCTAAGTAGGAAGTCCTTTAGCCTTCCTGGCTTTTATTTTGGTTTTAATGCTTTGCAAAACCATTCAGTTGTTACCACCGTGTCACTTCCATACTTGGCTTATAGGACTGTTTTTTAGAGACCCTGCCAAAATGGAGTAAATGTGTCTCAGATGTCCTCATTCTCTTGTATACTCACACCTTGGCGAGACCTTTGCAGGAGCTGTACCTGGCTTTTAGAAAAGAGTTCTCCAGGAGAAAAAGGTTTTGTAAATGTATTTTTGCACCTAACAAAAGGAATTGCCTGAGTGCTTGTGGCCCCAGAAAGACATTAGCACAAGGAGTACCACGCTGCATTAGACAGGAGAGGACACTTGGTGACAGCAAGGGTACCCAAAAGATCAGAAGGGCTTAAACCCAGCTCTTTCTTCAGCTCATCTGCTTTCCAGTGCTTGGAAACATCGATACCAGCACCTCAGAAGCAGACAGTGCTCTTACTCGTGATGTCCCCAAGTCAGCTTCCCACCAGGGCTGGGCAATAGCTGTCAGCACTTGCTCAGCCCTCAGTTCCACAGCCTGACTCAGAGATAGGTCAGTTGTTCCTGGCTCGACACGGTGTTACTGTACCCCCACGGTGGTTTGATTTGCAGCTTCCTTTAACTGATAGAAACACAGTAACTCCAGTATTGTTTTTTATCTATCTTTACTTTCGCCGCAGCTCTTCAGGGTCTTTGATTCCAATTTGAAGCATGTGTATAACCACATTGACATCAGGGCAATTGCTCATGTGCTTCAAGAAACTTTTTAATTGGGGTTTTTTTAAGGAAGGACGTTGTTTTATTGAATTCCTTTCAAAATAAGAAGATGCCAACAACAACAAAAACAACAAAAAGTTGCACCCAGTTTGATGCAATCCACCAGAGTGCTTATTTCCTAACTTAGAGAGAAAGATCTTCACTCCATTTTAATTCTGGATGCACTTCTTTAAAAAAAAAAGTAAAAATCTCCCTTTTGGGACACAAGCAGTCTAGGCCACAGTGATTTGAACTCCTTTGTTTTCATTGCAAGTGCTCTAAAGTTGCTGTCAAACACTGAAAGGGTCTCTGTGATGTAGCAGATAAGCTGCAGCAAGCAAAGCCCTGAAGAATTTAGATGGCAAAATGTTTCCAAAATGGCTGCCTCTGTTCTCTTTTTTCTTTCTAATTAAAGAGGTGGTTGTGGGAAAGCAAAAGGGAGGGTGGAAGGGGAGGGAGGGGGTAGAGAAAGGGTGGGCTGGGAGAAAGCAAAAGAGAGGAGGATCATTTGAGGCAACTCTGCCAGAATCAATACATTCTATTACCAATCCCCCCTCAGGACTAGGAGGCAAAGATTCAGAGGCATTTTGTGTGTCTTTCATATAGAAAATGCACAAAATAATTAAGAAAAAAACAACCTGAAATCCACAGGTCCCTTGGGTGGCCATTCCTAGGAGCCCTTCAGTACCCTGTGCTGTGAACGAAGTTGCAGGTACAACCTGCAGTGCCTAGGGCTGTGTGTGAGCCCTCTGCACGGCCAGTGCCAGGGAGCACTGCTGGGACAGGCAGAGAGGAGAGCTCCTCTGTTCCTCCCCATGGGAGCTGATGTGATCAGGTCAATTCCAGCCCTCTGCACTGGGTCTGGGAGCTCGTTGCGGTGCCCCATCCATGCTCAGTCAGTATTATCCATGGTAGGATAATGCTCCCTACAAAACTGCATAGGTCACAGCTCGTTTTGAGGACATAACACAGAGCAGCCCAGAAGCATCCAGCTGATAGATCAATAAAAGACATTACACACAAGAGCAGTGAAAATCCTGTCCATTCCCCTTCTGTGGCTTCATTACAGTGACTGATCATTAGCAAAGAGATGTTTTCCACCTTGGACAGATACTCTGCTGTTGAAGTTTTATTTAAAGCTAAATAAAGGTGGAGGGACATTTGGGTGAGACTGACTGGGAACACTGACTGGCATGAAACTGAGAGAGGCAAAGTGAGTGTGAGTGAGACAAACTGAGTGAGGTAAAAGGGAAACAGAAGAGTGGGGGGAAAAAAAGGCCAACAGTAAGATTTTCTTAGCTGTGCTCCTAAGAATAGTGACAAAACATTAAACGAATGCAGTGTCCAGGCAACCCACTTCTCCAAAACGCCAGGGGAAATAACATAGGCCAAAGTTCAAACACAAAAAACAAGAAAAAAGATGTTCAGGTCCTCCCTCACAGCTTCTTGAACCTGTGTGGTTTATTGTAGAATGTGCGAAACTGGAAAACTTTACATTTTTCTCTTTCAGCTCCCTAATAAGAGAAAAAAACCAACCAAACAAACAAAAAAACCAAAACCAAACCAAACCAACCAAACAAAAAAAAACCCTTCATTTTATAGTAAGTAGACACTATCAGCCAAAAATAAAACAAACAAGCAAAATTCCAAATGCCCATAAACAAACAAATGTGAATGGAAAATTTCTGGCTTCTCTTGTCATTTCAGATTACTTCAATGCAAAGTCTAATGAAAGTGTATTTTTTACTGATTTTTTTTGCTGCTTATGCCTATCAGATAGGTTTCTATTACCTCCAGTGAGAGGCTATTTTGCAGCTGCATTGATCTCACTGTTTTCCATTAGACTGTTCATCTTGAGATTCATACCAAATATCCTTTATCAGGATAAAATCCCATTTCTTGTAGTTATGCCTCCTACAATCATGCTAACCAGCTCCTCTTCCACCTGCACAGATTATTGTTGTTTCCCTCCTTTAGTCATCACTTAGATCATTTAGGACTTGCTTACATTATGGAAATTTGCACTAGTATAATTGCATCAAAACAGTACTCCAGCACAAGCTTAATGTGACTGAATAAAGAGAGAAAAAAATCAGCACATCTTAATTCAGGAAAGTCTGTTTAGGTACTGGAAAAACATCAACTCAGCCAATATTTTTTTCTGATCTTTGGATTACTTTTGTTTTTCATTTCCACTGACAACTGAGATTAAATTAAGCATCTCTCACTGTGTTTGCAACCCAAACTTTGTGCTGCTGTGCCTGTACTGAGAGAAAGAATGTGAATTTTGGTGGGAGAGGCTGAAACAGAGCTCCTGAAGATGCTTGCAAAACTGACAAGGAAACTCTTTACTGGCTGATAGTTTTTAACCTGCCTGCCCATTTAAATTACTAATAACTTTATTATGGTAAAATTCTCATGTCTGTTCTATAAACCACAGTTTCGATACCAGAGCATGCAAAATCCCATTTGCTAATTATTGTATTCTAAGATTGGCACACAATATAATGCACTGATGGAAAACGACAATAATTAATTACTGAATTTACTCCAAAATTACAATCAGTAATTACTGCTCTGAGACTGAATTCCATTCAGCAATATTTGGAACTTGTTCTTCCTCAAAGCAGGGCAGCTTTTCAGGAGTATTGCTGTGTTTGCATCTAAATGAGTCCATGTAGGTCACTAACGGATCCATGTTATTTGTCATGGGACTGATAGAGCAGCACAATGCAATACCATAACACTTTCCCTCAGTTCAGAGCAGGAATTCTTCATTAAAACCCATGTCCCCCCCCTTTTTTTTTTAATGTTAGATAATATAATTATTTCAGAACTAAATAATAGATGTGAAAGCAGCCTCCCATTTCTCATCCCACTGTGATGCTCTTGGTTCTTATGCTCTGAAGTAAACTTTTGGAGTCTTGTGAGAACTTCTGCCAATGACTCAGCCAACAAAGAGCCTTCTGACTTGTCCCTGCTGTGAAAAGACCAGGAGCTTGTTACAGTTGTGCCCTCTTCAAAGACTTCCAATAGCAAAACGTGCGAAATTATAGGGTTGACTGGAGGGTGGTAGTGTCAAATTCAGCAACTTGACCAACAAGATTAGTATGGGAGCACATATGGACAATGTCACACAGATTATCTGAATAAGTCAGATTTTAGAGCCTTTTGAGCTCAGTGTGAGCTTCAGTTGTGTCAGTTAATGGGCAGCTGCAGTAACCCAAAAACAGCAGCCTTTGAAGGAACCTTTTACTAGGTTCATTCAGCACAGAGATTTGCTGGGCCAGTGTACAAGGGACTGCAACTTGAAGAAAAGCTGGAAAATATAAGAAAAGGAAAGGGCAGGTGTTTTAAACAGCCATGATTTGAAATGAGGGTCAAAGAGATGGAAAAGCACAGGAGACACCCATAGCCAAAATGTTTGTTTCAGCAGCAGCAGACACTGGCAGAATGAATCTTCTGCTAAACAAAATACGTACAAAGAGAATGATAGAAGGGAAAGACCCACAGTGAAAGAGGCTTATGAAAATCCAGGATGAGTCTTAAAAAACCAAGCATGGTCATTTTCCTGCAGGACCATCAAATAAGGCTACTTGGGGAGAGAGCAAAGGGCAAGTCATTTGAGGCTCATTTTATGGAATCAGAATGGGCTAGGGTTTTGAGATGATCCTCTCAGATGGCCCCATATTTGAAGGCCACTAGAGCTGTCTGTGGTAGGTTTAGTTAATGAAAACGAGAGCATCATGAACATGCTTTTTTTGTCCAGGTAGGGATAATGTGGACAGTATAGGCCAAAGGCAGGGCACAGCCCTCTGGCTCTAAGTAGAAGTGAACAGCAGAGAAGGTTAACACAGGAAACTGGAAACTCTCAATAAATTTAGAGTTACAAGTCAGCCTCAACATGTGGTTCACAGGACTCAGGTCACTTGTGCAGCATTGATCAGTAAGCTGAAAATGATCCTATCTTTTTGTCACTGACCTTTGAGAGCTACTGCAGAACCACGAATTGAAGCTGTATGGGGTAGTGTTTGGCACTTACACTGTAGAGATAAAGAAAAGGGAGGCTAAAAAAACTCCATGAAATTTACTCTGCAGGGGAAAACTGCTACAGGAGTTGGCAAGAATCTTAATAAGGGGTTGCAGAGTACTCCATCAATGTGAGCACCTTAAATTGATGTCCTTATGGTTTGGAAGGCATATACAATCAGCTGCACTAGGACACTGTTTCTCTTTCCCACGGTTATACCCAGTGATATATCAAATGCAATAATTGCATATTTGAATAATTCATGGGTACGGTAACTTTGGCCAGATACAAGTGAATATCAAAACTCTGGTCTCTGAAGTGTTTGATTCAGCTGTAGCAGAGAATTGAAGGTTTACGGTACAAACCCTGCTTCTCAAGTGTCTTTCATCCTGCCCTGTGACTGCAGTTAGAAAAAAAAAAAAAGAGAGTTTTCATTTCAAACAGTTCGTTTTTCCACTTAGCTGAGCTTCATCCAACCTTTTTGAAATATTTGGTAGAAGGCTGAGCTGGAGGGGAAAGTAGAACAGCAGTTAAGTCATTCCCCAAGCAAGAAGCAGAGTAAATGAAAACTCAGTGCTCTGTCTGGAAAGGTACTAACCACAACCATGATCGGGCTAAGTTCTCAGGCAGCGTCAATCACCAGCTTCTCTGAAGTCAGTGAAGTGACACTGATTTATGGCAGCCAAGGATTCAGGCCCACTATTACTTATTTAGCTCTAAATGTTCTCTCAGCAGAGATGTTTCAATTATTTGCAATTCTAGAGGGAGGCACAATGTCACCATTCTGGCCACTGTGGTCTTCTTAGAGCAGAGAGACTGTGGAATGATCATGCCTATCTCCAAACATCTCTGTGGCTTATTTTAAAATGCCCTTATACAATAATGACTGACAAACAGAAGTTCTCTTGCACCCCTGGAAAGCTGCAGTTCCACTCTCCAGTAATCCTCTTCAGAAGGCAGATTTCTCCCATTATTGGGAGATACATTTTCCTTCCCCACCTCTTCAGATATTCACTTTTTCCTCTGTAAGAAACATCCATCTGTTCTATGTAAAGCAGGGTAACATTTTTAAATCCTCACAGTGAAAAGATGCCTACCTTTGAGATTTCTGGCTATATGAGGCCCAGTCCTTGAAGCCAATAGACATCTCTTGGTTGATTTGGATGTGCTGTGGACCATGGCCCTGGTTGTTGTGGTAGAGTCTGAAAAAGCAGGTTATTCCACAAGAAAACAGATTTTCACCACCTTGATTTCCAAGGATTTGGAAATGATTGGGCCATTAAACCCAAGGGCTGTGCAGTCAGATACAAATGTGTCTTTTTTGGAAAAGATTCTCTGTTTTTCTCTACTCTCTTGAAACTTTTCCACTCACGAGTAGAGGTTGCATGCCATTTCCCATAACATATGAGAAGTGAATGCTTTCCATGCTCTTTATTTTTCTCTGTGCATTTTCCTTGTATGGTACACATTTCTCCACCATGGCAGACTGGACAATGGGAAAGGGAACCAGGCAGGCAGCCCAATTCCAGCTTTAGGAAACTGGACTCTTACATGTCAGTTTTTAAGAGACTTGGTGCTTTCAGAGGGGGGTTTATTTGAGAGCCTTCTGGCTTCTACTCTTATCTTGCAAGAGCATTATTTTGTACAGACCATACAGACCCTGCTACAAAAAATGCCAACAGGAATTCCTGTAGGTCTTGTTCCCATTACCCGTGAAGCACTTTGTAATGCAATTTAGAGAAGGGTATACAGATCCTCATCAGGAGTAAAGGAATATCTCACTCCTGGAGAACTATCCCTACACTTAAACCTGAATGAAGGAATTAATGTCTCAGTAGATGGCTTTGCTGAGGAGCATGCTAAAGGGCTGTTAGTAAAGGCACACAGACTGGCACCAGGGTTCTCTCTGGGGTCTTCTCTCTTTCATAGACCCTGCTTCCTGACAGCCTGACTTCTGATACTCACCAGGGATTTCTGGCAGTAACCCCGGAATGTTTATGAGGATTAAAATGCAAACAATTTCTTTGTTCAGAAATGCTCTAGAATAAAGGATTTGTCCTGAAGTTCACAGGTATCTGGACAAGTGCTGGGCCTGCCCTTCACCTGGGAAAAGAGTAGGTCTTAACAGAGTGATGATGATTTGTGCCAGCTAAAGACTTGTGGGATTTGGCCACTTATTCTCAGGGAGCAGAAATCTTCTGCTTTTTCTCTTCTAATCTTTCAAATTGCCTCTGTAATTTTTCCCCAAGTTACGTGTGCTCAGTGTGTTCTGTCGAGGTGAGAAGTGGTAATGTCACTCTGCTCAGAGTTTTATGGTTCACAGAAGGCAGGATTTGTATTGAGATAGACAGATAGATGGATGTCTGGTGCCTGAACACAAGGTATTACAGAGATTGACCCAAAATTTTCAACGCTAAAATCCCAAATGATAGACTAAGGGAATATCTGTCTAGGAGATTTCAGATGGATGTTATCTCTTATTTCTGATTAACATAAACCTTTAAAACCATATCATCCCTGTGCCTTTGCCCAAATAATTGGAGAAGATCAGAGTAAAGAAGGATCAGTAGCAAATAAGTGGTCTACATTTTCTCAGGTGTCAACGTAAAGGAGGTCAAATATGCCATAGTGGGAAGGGAAGGACACACAGTTAGGGCAGTCAGGTTTGCATTCAGATAGGGACCGTTCATCATGATGAAGGTGGTGGCAAACCCTGTTGCCCACGTCCAAAACAGGAAAGGTAGCAGTGATGCTCACGTCCCATGGACAAACCAGGCTCAGGGCCACCCTGAAATCTGGGCTCTCTCCGTGCGTGAGAGGGAAATGGAAAGGAGCAGAATTGCTGGCTGATGAGAGCAGTAGGGACACCATCCTGCCAAGCTGCCTGCGGAGCCTGGAGCTGCCTCCTAATGAAGGCAAGCGGCTGGTCACAACTGGAGGCGAGCTGTTCCCCATTTGTTTGTGCTCCTTGGAGTGGCAGGGATCCGCTCTCCATCAGAATAATCCAATTGAACAAAATGATTCATATTAGCAGGCACATCTGTCTGAGGCCAAAGCAGAACCCTGGTGTTAGTTTAATAAATGGCGTTCATTAAACTCAGCTGAAAATATAATCTGGAGAGACTGATGGGGTGAACAGAGCAAAGAATAAGCAAAAGGAGTTAGCAATTATCAGATGTCATTTGTTCTACTGGTACCACGGAATTGGAACTTGTTTGCTGAAATCTTAATTTCATTTTGCTGAGGCAGAATTCATCAGAGAAGCTTATGCTGCAGCTATGATTCCTGTTTGTCAGACCTTGGTGGGGAATGGGGCATTTTTTATTTCCTCCTTTTCTACCAAACAAAGCACTGAAGGAGCACGTGCCATCAGAGAACCCAAGGATAGGAGAGGTGGAGGGAGCAGCCTTGCCTTTGCCATGGAAAGAGTGCCGAGTGAAGCTCCTTGCGTTGCAATGGAGAGAACAGGGGCAGTGCTTTGGGGCAGGAACTTTGGACATTTCCAGTGCAGCACAAGTCATACATCTTCCCAGCTCCTCTGCCATTCCTCCTCTGTACCAAGAGGGTGTATGAACTCTTCTCATTTGACTTCAGAAGCATTTTACACTGTAAAGGGTAGGGGCCACTGGCAAGTGTTTCCCTCTTTTCAGACTCTGCAAAGGCTGGATTCTTCTTGGTGGTCAGGTCAGGAAAACTCCTGCAGCTGTGGACTGGTGGCTGTCCAAGGCAGCACAGGGGAGGAGGCACAGGCACTGAGGTGCTCAAGCCCACATGGTCAGAGCCTAACCCTGATGGTCACAGGCTGCTTCCTTCAGGCACAGCTCTCACCCTGTTGCCAGCTAGGCCAGTTCAGTTATTTGGCATTAGCATTCCTGGCCGTAAGTCTTTACACAAAACACTGAATCCAGAGGGATTGCTCTTAGGAGGGAGAGCTGCCTTTCCCAATTGCTGTTGAGCAGAGACGAGCTTCTTGGGACTGACTTACAGAATGGTCACCATTTGAAGATTGGCTGGACAACCTGTTTCTTGTGAGTTGCTTTGATTTTGTTGAGTTTTAACTTCTCCCTGAAGGTATTCAAATAGTCTTTGGTGAGTTCCAGAAGAAGGCAAGAAAGGATTTTATATTTATAGACTTGCCAGGGCAGTCTATTGAGTCCCAGCCAGTCAGAAAAAATCAGAAGAATAATGGAGGAGAGGGGAAACCTTGACCTCATAAGCTTTCAGCGTTGATTAGTTTGTTGGTGTCAGGAACCTTTTCCTGTTCGGGGCAGACTAACTGTGAAATAACTTTTTTTCTGCTACTCTTTAATCTGTCTCCTGTATTCCCAAGGGGAAGGAGGAGCCAAAACCTGCCTTCCTGGAGTTCTGCTTCAGAAGAAGCAAGTGAATGAACTTGCACACCAGCAAGTGAGGGGCTGCTGGGTTATTTCTTTTCCTGAGACTCATCTTCTCAATGTGCCCTTTGTCAAGAGGCTGAACACATTCAATTTCCCTCGAAATTGTGTAAGAATCAGTGGCAGACACGAGCCATTGTGGAGATGGTCAGAGGTTTTTCTTGCCCTAGTGAGTGCAGGAGAGGGAGGGAGAGTCGCAGAGATGGGCAGCATCTTTCTGAAATTTTCCCTGGACTCCACCATCACTGGCAGATTTCCTTCACAGCCATGGAAGTGGGTGGGATGTGCACTTAATCCCACCTCTATCAGACCACCACCTCTCAGTCAGACTAATCCCTAGCCTTTAGGCACAGGGAGGAGCATAAAGGCTTAGGTTAAAGTGATTCTGTCATTTGAATGAGACAGGTGAGAAACTTGCTGGATTTGCCTGGTTCAGCTCTGTGGATCAGGGGACAATAGCAGTCCCAAGCCAGCACAGCTGTAGGCACAAGGGGACATGCCTCATAAGCACAGGCTGCCTGAGGTGACAATGAACCAGAAACCCGAAGGACTGAGACTGATCAAACTCAACTGGATGTAAATACAATTTGGGATTTATTTTCAATACTCTATTGCAAGTACATTGAAGTAATCATATGAACCAGACATCATGGGAATCAGAACATTGGTTTTCAGTGCTTTCCAAAAAAAAAATTGTTTTGTTTTGGATTTCTTTTTAAATTCTCAGACTAAAAGTTTTTGATTATTTTTTAAGCAATCATAATGTTTGACTGATCACCTGCATTTTCCACTAAGAAAGGTTTGGAACAAAAATGTGATACAACTCTAAATTAGGACCATATAAATACCTCAGCTATAGCAGTGAAATGAGTCACAGACACAAGTCACATGCATAAGTGTTTGCAGAATCAAATTCTGGGATACTAAAATTTGCTGAATGATGTGAATTCTTCAGATGGAAACTGCTCCAATTATATGGAGGAATTCTTGCCTTATCTTTCTCCAACTCAGAAAGAGTTATAATCTCAGTGAAAATATCTTCTTTCAGAAGCATCATGCAGAATGTGGTCTCAGGAAGGTTTTTGAGCTTTTTAACAAAAAATTAATAACATTTAATAATTAATAGAACTGTGTAAGCTTATTGAATCGTCCTGGGCTTTAATCAATTTGAAATATTTGGGGCACCAGTTTCCACCTAACTGCTCCTCGCTGGAGGTACATTAGAGTTTTAGTGCAATTAAAACGAAGCAGGAAATATTTTTAGCTAATTGCACTGTGCACCTTGAAGGTAATTTGAAGCTGCAGGCAAAAAAAAATAAAATATCAGAAGGAGTAATTGAGTGTTGCAAGCTGGGAGTATGTGTTCCTGGCTGCATTCTGATTTAGAGGGGTACAGCAGCTAGGCGAGGTGCTGAACAGGCTTGGCAGAAGAGTGAAGTCTCACTTCTGGGGAACAGTCCCAGTATATATATGGCACAGGACCAGCTTTGGGAGAGTCACTGAGGACCCTGACAGGGATTTCAGGCAGGGAGAAGAGCTGGGGTCTCCTTCTTTCTTGGATGCAACCCCACACAAACACCACTCCAACACATCTTTCCTGTACCTGGTGAGAACTACAGACCAAATTCTTACCCCAGAGCCTGGCAGACAGCTGTGGGCTATTGTGTCTTGTGTCAGGTACTTGAGCCCCAGGCAGGATGTATCAGGCAACCTACTAGGAGGTCACGGGCAGCTTAATGGCACCTGCTGAGATCCATCAGCTGGGCTTGTCTGGGGTCTTGAGATCATCCCAGGAGGATGGTGAGGAAAGGAAGAGTGAGCATACCTATCTGTCAGCAACAAAAACAGGAGAGTGTAGCACCGGGTTCATCAGCATTTTGATAAGCTCCAATCAGTCTATAAAGGCACCAGAAGAGAGTGGGCACTGAGGCTTTCTTACAGCTTCCCAATTAGACTTAGTTCTCAGCCATGTACATTTTTTTAATTAAACTGTTGGAACAATGCTCAGGAGATAGTAAACTCCTTGAGGCCCCCTTGTAATAAAGAACCTTTCATTATGTGCAGAAAGGCAGCTACCACCAAGCCTAATTTCCTCTCTCACCTAATGTTCACCTGCAGCAAAAGCAGGGGTGAGCACTCTTTATGAGGCAGGAGAAACGCTCCTCAGGGCACAGGACCCACTGAGATGGCCATCAGGAGGGAAAGAGGCTACAGGCTTTGCTGGAAAAGTAGCCATATGGCATTCATTTGACCTTTACCATCACTACCACTCTGCTTCCCAAAATGAGCTGAGTTCATTGCACTGATCTTTGCCTGCAAAGCTCTTGGTTGGCAAAACACAGCTGAGAGAAGAACAGAGCTTACAGCTATGTTTGCATGAGCAAGTAAATTCTGGATGTGGCTGAGGAAGGTGAATAGGGCTGTGACCACTCAGCCCTTACCAACCTTACCAAGCCCTTAATTGCTCCCAGCAGCAACCCTGGTGCCAGGCAGACCAAAGCCCCCTCCTGCACCAGCCCACCCTGCACCCCCATTCTGCCCAGCCCAGCCTTTCCTCCCACCACACACCTTCACATCTCTTTTGAGATGCCTCCCACCACCCTGTGATCCTCACCACACTGTGACCACCTCTTCTGACACTGCTTGGGGACAGAGTGAGAAAAGGCAACACCACTCAGGGAGCCAGTGACATTTTCTGACCATCCGGGATGGCTCCTCCAGGAGCAGCTGCTCCATTGTGCTTTTTTATCCGCTGCTTGAGACTAATGGCTCTAGAAAAATAGATAAATCAGAGGTGACACAGCTATTGCTGCTTGACAATTTTTCATCAAACCAGCTGGGGGAGGAGTGGGTGACCAAAAAGTGACATTTTGACCAAACTGGATGTTTCCACAACAAATTTTCATTCTAGTAGATTAAAAAAGAAATGCAGACAGGAAAAAAAAAAAAAGAAAAAAAAAACAAAACTATCTTGATTAAAAATATTGGCTTCAAAACACTAAATTCCTGTTAAAATTGGATTGGTTTTCAGATTGATTAAAAAAAGGCAAAAATTAATCTATTTCTCTGGCCACCTCCCCCACCCCAGATTTGTTTTGTTTATTAACTAAAATGTTCACAGGAAAGAAAGCCAAAATAATGACAATTTTCCCCTGGAAAATAATTGTAATTTTTCAACTAGCTTTTAATGTAACATAGTTAAATGAGAGCAACCCTAGTAACAACACTGCACAGCAAGTAAGTCATTCAATTATTTGAAAGAAGGGCATTGCAATTTAAGAGCTAATTTCTATCATCACCTTAAATTTATAAATGAGAAAAATTAGGCAGGGTCATCAAGCATATTAACAAAAAAAATACAGAAAACATTTGCATTGGAAATGCTGGACTCCCATCTCCCTGTTAGATCTCATTGGCTTCTCTGTCTGTGTATGTGCATTTGTCTCTGCTAATATATATGTGTATGTAATACCTCTGTACATATACATATGTAGGACATGTTTGTGTGCATATTCATGTATATAAAGATTCATATATACAATCTGTCTCCTCTTCAACCTTCAGATGTTAGAATCGAAGCATCTGACAAAAACATTCTTCCTCCCCTCCCCTCTCAAAAATAGCATCCCAAGAGTCCAGGTAAATGTGTTGTTGTCTAATATAAATTATCAGGCTTCTTTCAATCCCAGCATGGATGCAAATTCCCCTTCATTGCACTGCCCTTCCCACCCTAAGATATTTGGGCTCCTGATCTTGGACTCTCCACGACAGCCTTAGAAGTGGTTGTCATAGGGATGGAGTCTGTTTGGGAGAGCCCTGCCTCCTTTATCCAGCTCTGCAGGCAGTCTGGGCAGGAGCTGGGGAAGAGGGGGATCTGTGTGGGTTGGTATTGGGGTGCAGTCAAGAGGAGGGCTGAGGCAGAGGAAAAGCAGAGGCACCCAGCTTTGGAAGCAAGTTGACGCAGAGACAAAAACAGAGATTGAAATTGCTATAGAAACAGTACAAAAAGTAAGGGAGAAAAACACGGGCTGGAATTTTAATAATATTGATCAGCTTCAGAGGCAATAGCTGTGAAGATCTGCCACCTGTAGAAAAAACCATCTCCAGTTCCTTCCAGTAGGTGTGCTTGGGCACAGGCTCCAGCAGACAGAAGGTCAGGATCCTGACTGTGATTTTGGGTGGAATGCAAAGGCACACGTGTTTCTGTGTCTAAGTGGAGAATAATGTGTATTGTATAAAGGTGAAGAAGTCTGCATATGCCATGATCAGAGGCTTAAGTGTGAGCAGAGAAGGCTTCACTTTGGTGCCAGAAGAAGTGATGGCCTTTGGATTTCTTCAGGGAGAGGTTTCTCACTTCAAGACAAGAATAAAGAGGTAGAGATGATCAGTGGAGACTTGAGTAATGGACTCAGGGGAGAGGCATGGTAGAAATGACGAGGAATTGGAGGCAGTAGATTTCTGCAGAGGAAGAAGAATTTCAACCTGGTAGCCCACCATGATGGTGGCAGTGCTTGACTATTTGTGTGGTCCTATAAAGGCACCCAGCAAGCTTGCACCTAAAGTTGGCTGCATTTGCAAGCTTAGCAGATATATAGTGACAGCTCCTGTGATGTGGCATTCACCACACAGTTGAGGGACTGTTGGGCTTGTGCAACATCTTGCACACACCTTTCAGGTCATCTACCTGCTGCAAGGGCATTGTAGAGTCATAGCATAGATTAGGTGGTAAAAACCTCTAAGAACATTGAGTCCAACCATTAACCCAGTACTGACAAGTCCACCACTAAACTGTGGATCTAAGCACTGCATCTACACATCTTTTAAATACCTCCAGGGCTGGCGACACCACCACTTCCCTGGGCATCCAGTTCCAGTGCTTGACAACCCTTTTGGTGAAGGAATTTTTCCTAATACCCAATCTAAGCCACCCCTAATGCAATTTCAGGCTATTGGCTTTTGTTCTGACTCTTGTTACCTGGGTAAAGAGACTGACTGTCACCTGTCTGCAACATCCTTTCATGCAGGCAGCAATAAGGTCTCCCCTCAGCCTCCCACTGGGCCCAACAACGAGCCCTGGGGAACACCACTAGTGACTGGCCCCAGCTAGATGTAATTCCATGCACCAGCGCTCTCCGGGCATGGCCATCAGCCAGTTTTTTAGCCAGGGAATAGAGCATCCATCCAAGCCAGGAGCAGCCAGTTCCTCCAGGAGAATGCTGTGTCAAAGGCTTTACTGAAGTCCAGGAAGTCAACACTCACAGCCTTTCCCTCATCCACTGAGCAGGTCACCTTGTCATAGAAGGAGATCAGGTTGGTGAAGCAGGACTTGCCTCTCCTAAACCCCTGCTGGCTGGGCCTGATCCCCTGGTTCTCCTGTGTGTGCTGTGTGATGGCACTCAGGATGATCTCTCCATGACCTTCCCCAGCACCAAGGTCAGACTGACAGACCTGTAGTTCCCTGGATCCTCCTTCCTTCTGGCTCTTCTTGTGCATGGGCATCACACTGGCTAACCTAAATCAACTGGAACTTCCTCAGTTACCCAGGACTGCTGATAAATGACGGAGAGCTGCTTTATGAGCACCTACAGCAGCTCCCTCAGTACCCAGTAACTCAGTACATGGGCACTGAATGTGTCCTACAATCCAGAGCTTATCCTTACAGTCCAATCAGAAGCTGCTGTCAAAAGCTTCCCCGCGACAGAGGTGTTCGTAGCATTAGGACTACTTTGCTGACAGCACAGGTTACAAGGACATGACTAGATTTATGTTTGTCTAACCAAGGCTTTAACTGAGATTCATTTCCCCTGATGGTATAGACCTACACCATAGCTGTCTCCTTCACAGTTAGTCAGTCAAGGTCCTCATTGTCATATGAGAGAGATACCGGCTCCTTGTGGCCATGACTCACAGTCTTATCTGGAACAGCCCCTGAGGATAAGTGAATTGGTTCTTACTATCCCTCTGTGTCTCCACTAATACTGGCTTAGAGTGATCTGCTCAGATGGAGGTGTCTTCATCTTGAATCCCATCTTTAAAACTTCAAGCCATTATGTCTATCCAATGTTCAAGGAGAACAGCCTCAGTCCCCACTTCTGTGCTTCAAAGAAGAAGCTGGGCATTTGCCAGATTTATTTGGCTATGGTTTGCTCAGTGGAACAAGTTCTTGGACATGTCTCTGGAGACTGCCAAAGGGTCTTCTCCCTTTCACTGACTGGGTAGATGATGTAGACCCCTGCTTTAGAAGGACAGCTTTCATTTGGTGCTTGAAATACAGACCCAAGTTAGGCAGAGAGGATGACCACATGTAACTTTTGTTTGAAAGAAACATTTTCAGGTGTTTTTTGTTGTTCTTTTAGCCTCAGCAAGTCCTAATCCTTCATTTGTACATATATATGTTTGTGTGTGTGTGTGTGTGTGTGTGTTTCATCCAGTGTCTGAGGGTGTCTGTGGAGGACAGTCAGAGGGATGGTAGTACCACCTGCAAAGCAGTGGTCACTGAAGATCAGCCTGGTCCTTCCCATTGTGCACATAAAATGTTTTCCCCAGTAAGGTTATGCCAAAGAACCTCTTCTCAGCTTGAGAGTTGCCTGGGTCTAGTATCCATGCGTAAACCCATTGTCCACTGAGCTCCTACCCCTGACCTGGCAGATGGTGTTATCCCATACTCCAACCCCAGACAGGAGATGTGTGTTGTTGCTACTTCCCAGGAATAGAGCAGGATGGTGTTTGTTCCACCGGATGTCTCCCATTCCTGTTGCGTCCTTGGTTTATTCAGGGAAGCAAAGCCTGTTAACCCTTTCTTTTCTTGCTGGCACAACTGAGGTAAGGAAAGAGATAGGTCTTGCTATGGTGCTGACAGATATCCTTCCTGTCCCAGCTGCTTGTTTTCCTGTGTTATGACATGGCCAGAAAGCCCAGAGGGATAAGAGAGATCCTAGAAGCCTGTTCCTCTTCCTCATGCACAGCCAGAAGCTGCATAGCTGACACCACTTGCTCTTAGGTACCTGGGGACACAAATGACAACAATTCTAACCTGGGCCCTCTTGAAAAAGATAGTTTTCTCTCTGTTGGCTTGTGAAATAACTGTAGACACAGATCTTGCATCTGCCTTGGGAATACCAGTCTACTGTCTTCACTCAAACCCCAGGAAGCTCAGGTTGACACTTCCAGATCAGTGAAGGGCAGGACTTTGGGGCCAAGCCATCAAGGAGGAGTCAGCTTTAACCAAGACAGCAACCAACTGTGGGAAAAGTGTGGAGCTGAAGCCAGTGCTCGGATCAGGAGCTTAGTTCAGCATCGCCTCTTGTCAGCTGAGCATAGCTGCTGCAGCCAGAAAGCATGTTTCAGTTCACAGAAACAGTGAAGACATCCCAAACAAACAAACAAACAAAAAGCCAAAAAATTTTCTCTAGCCAGCATGCATGACTTCAGGATCAGAACTGCCAACAGTATTCTTGTGACACCCCAAAACAAGGTGAAATTTCAGTCGTGTGCAGTGACTTTTCAGAAATAGGCTGGGAGGAGAGATATGAGCCCTGCCAAGGGGACAGAAAGGCTATACCTGAGGAAGAGGGTGCAGAGCTGCTGACTGAGACAAGCATATCATTGTGTGCAGTGATTTTTGGTGTTTACTGAGGCAAAATTCCGTGGGCCAGTAAAGGGACATTTTTGCTTGTAGGGAAGGAATAGGGTGTTTCTACAGATTGTAGCAACCAGCTCCTGGCAGGTTTTTTTCTTCTTTTTTTTTTTTTCTTTTTCCTTTTTTTTTTTTTTTTCTTTTTTTTTCTTTTTTTTTTTGTGCCCTTCTTTTTTTTTCTTCTTTTCTTTTCTTTTTTCTTCTCTT